>NC_062216.1:110158544-110484044 GCF_902686445.1 Sciurus carolinensis | reverse complement strand
GACAAGAAGGGGCCGGAAGGGGGTGGCCGCCGGCTGGGCCCCGCCCGGGGGCCGCCTCCCTGCGGGTTCCGTTGGCCGTGGCTGTAGCTAAGGCTGTGGCGGCAGTGGCCGCGGGGCGGGCGTAAGATGGCGTCTGCGACGGCGGGAGCCTGGGCCTGCTTGTGGGGCTGGCTGTGGAGTGAACGCTTCTGGCTGCCTCAGAACGTGAGCTGGGCTGACCTGGAGGGCCCGGGAGACGGCTACGGCTACCCGCGCGCCGACACATCCCTCTCGGTGTTCCCGCTGGCGGCGGGGCGTCTTCTCCGTGAGGCTGCTCTTCGAGCGGTGAGAGCCCGAAGCGCGGAGGGCCGGGGGCGGCCCGGGGGGCGGCCCGGGGCGCGCAGGCCCGGGAAGCCGCGGGGCCAAAGACCGAGGGCCGGAAGCAGAACTGAAGAGAAAGCCCGGAAGCTGGAGGAACCTGGGCCGCGGCGGAGATGCTCGGAGCTTGGCTGAGGTGGTCGTGGAGCCTGAGTTGAGATCGGGAGTGTGGGGCGTGGGCAAGTGAAAGAGTGAGGGTTGAGGGGAACGCTGTGCCCCTGCAAGTTTAGATCCCAGCGGTTTCTGGGGGATCTTGTAGGCCGCCTCTCGACCTCCCATCGCTCCTACAGACGAGGAAACAGGTTGAGTGTGAGTCCGGCAGAGACCCTGACACGGGTAACTGGAAGTGACTTGGAGAGCCGGAGCTCGTTGGGGCGGTGGACGCTGAGGGTCACCGCAAGCACCAGACGTTCCATGAGAATCTCAAAATTTGTGAGGGCACTTTAGCTTCTAAGTTGAGGAAAACAGGATTAGTTAGGCCCCAAGCCCTGATTTGTCAGCTCATGGACGTATTGTTTGTTGGTATGATAGAAGAAATCTAGTTGGGATAGGGTGTGGTGAAGCCCCAGGCTTCCAGAGTACGGGAAGGTGTCAGATGAGCTGCAGAACGGTCCTTGGAGGCCTGAGATGGAAGGAGGAGTGGTCAGTCGTCTTGAAGGGATGGGAGCCATAGGGTTTATTAGAAGACATCTGTTGAGCCAGCTTCTAAGTGAGGTTAGAGAAATCACAACGTAGTTTGTCGAACCATGTGCTCTTGATAAACGTGATTTCACCTTTTGAGTGGTAGATTATATCTTTAGTGTAAAATGAAGATATTCACTGAGGATTTGATGTGGTGATTTTATAATGTGGATTTATAGCTGTTTGTGATTTTGATCAAACCTTTTTAGACTCTAGGAAAGAAGACGACTTTCTGCATAGGTGTCAGGTAATGAGGTTACACTTTGACGTCTTCTGTCCGTTTTACCTTTATCTACAGCAGAAATGATTAATGCAAGAATGCCCTTTCTAGGATGGGAATATGTTTCAGACCCAACAATCTGTTACTCTTTGAAAGGTTAATATCTGTTTTTTTTTTTTATTACTACTTTAATTTGCCTATTTCTGACGCAAAAATAATTTTTGAAATTTACTTATGTGTAGTCAGTCTCTTTATTCATATTGTCTTCTATCATCAAAATGCTCTACCAGATAGATGTTCAAGTGCAAAATATTGATGCTTTTTAGCTGAAACAAATGAAACCCAAAGATCTAAACGCCTGTTTAGATCCTCAGAACCTTATGTTGCAGTTTTTTTATGAGTATAGACATTGTATCGTTTTTATGGGGCAGAGACACAAACCATTTGTCTCTCTTAGGAGTAAACTAGATCCAGGTATTCTTTCCTTAATATCTGTATAGGGGGGCTAAAAAAAAAAAGAAAAGAAAAGAAAAGAAATGCACTCACTATAAAGGAAAATACAGAATTCAAGACAGGAAAGTAAAGTTCATTGTCATCAGAAAAGATTATGTACTTTTCATATACATGTGGTAATTTCCCTATATTAGTAGTAAAATAGCTTGTTGCTTATAAACGCCCCGTTTATAAATTTATGTATCTCTTGAGATTCCAAAGGGTTCCGGCAGATGGTTGAAGACCATATATCCCCTGGCAGAGCTGCTGAGAAGGATCTTTTTTCTGTGGGAATTCTATCTGAATGTTTCTATGGTGCTCCAGTGTCAGGGGAGTACAGGTAGATAGGAATACAGAACTGAAAGCAGTCTAGCATATTTCTTGGCTAATAAGGACAGGCACCTTGTTCATGTTTCTTCTTAAGAAAGTTTAACCCCAGAAACAGTATTGCTATTTTGGTTCCCTATAAGACCCCCTACCTAAGTTAATAATTACAACTGACTGATGAGTTAATATGTACTGGTCTTCCATACAGGTCATAGAAACCATTCTTATGAGTGTAATTTTAAAAACCTACCCAAAATACTAGAAAAATTCGTCTTTTCTACTTTTTCTTATTTCTCAAATCCCTACCTACTTAGTTTCTAGAAGTAATAATTTCATGTAATAATCATAAACTGCTACAGTTTACAGACTGCCAACTAAGTCTTAGAAATATTTTACAGCTGTCAAGTGTCACATGCCTGTAATCCCAGATAATTGCAAAACTAAGGCAGGGCGATTGTAAATTTAAGGCCAATCTGGGCAATTTATTTAGTGAGATCTGTCTTAAAACTTTAAGAAGGGCTGAGGTATTAGCTCAGTGGTAGAGCATTTGCCTAGCATGTGTGAGGCCCTAGGTTCAATCCCTAGTGCTGCATAAATAAAGAGAAAGAAAGAAAGATAACATACAATTTTTCAGATTGCATACTCACCTCGAACCAGGATTCAGGTCATTTTCCCCAGCTCAGTGTTCTCTACACTTTATAATTTTCTATCTTTTCTGATTCCTTAAACCCTCTTTCAGGTGTTAAGATTTAACCTGCTGTTCCTATTGAGTCTTACACTGTCCCCCTTGATAATTGATCTCTATTTGTATTGTTTTAGGACTCTCTCAAAGAATATAGAATTTATGATTAGTTCTTACTTTCTCTTCCTTCTCATGAACCACACTGAGCCTTTATTATGTTTCCATATTCCCTAGAGAACTTCAACCTTGTCTGATAGGGATGACCTGAAAAGCCATCTGACCAAAAATAAACTTGTGTCTAGCTATTTGTTTTGCTGAAGAACTATAAGAGGTGGGAATGGGGTATAGCTCAGTGGTGGAATGCCTTGTCTAACGTGTGAGGCCCTATGTTCCATCTCCAGCACTGGAACAAAAATGAAACAAAGAACTACCGCAGCATTTATTACCTACCATAAAAGATAGATTTTCCTTTGTGGACCTCTGTTGACTGGTTGCATTGTGGTAGTCTGTATCATATACAGTGCCTCAGATGTAGTACATGATCACTAACTACTTACTGAATGATTGAAAGGTTCGGTTCATCAGATGCCCAGAGAAGTAACCTATAATCTAGATGGTTGTTTCATTGAGAGAGGTGAGATTATAATTCTTTGTCTCTGTGGTTAAATTTTCAATATGCATACCATGTTTGCATATTGTGTACTTTTCTACATCTCTATGTTTCCTTTTCCTCCTCATACACATATCGATGCTACCCCATTTCTTGTCACAAAAGAAACAAGAAACTCTTCCACTTTTAGGTTCCTTTAATATTATATTGCTAATTGAAATCTTAGGGAAAAAGTGATCCAAGTAGATTTGTTGGGGTTGACTTAAAATGTTTTCTTTGTTTTGTGTTTGTGGTACTGGGGATCAACCCAGGGTCTTGCACATGCTAGACTAGCACTGTATCACTGATCTACATTTCATCCCTTTTATTTATTTTAAGATAGGATCTCCCGAAATTGACTAGCCTGACCCTGAATTTGAGATCCTTTGACTTCAGCCTCCTGAGTAACTGGGATTACAGGTCTGCACCACCATGCCTCCCTTAAACTAAATCATAAACTGTTTGAAACTAATAGTCAGTTCCTTGAGCACTTGGTCCTTGGGATCAAGTAGGATGATAATATTGATACCATCAGATCTATATTGTCTCATTTATTTTGAATATATTATTGGAATAGGAGCTTTATGTTGCCAGAATAAAGTTAATTTAAACTATATTGTAGATGTATAATCTCACTGCTGCTTATTTTTGTTTGTTCATTTGTTGTTCTTTTGGTATCCGGTTGAACCCAGGGTGCTTAATCACTGGGCCATATCCCCAGCCCTTTTTATTTTATTTTGACTGGGGATCTCACTAAGTTGCTTAGGCCCTCACTAAAATTGCTGAGGCTCACTTTGAATCTGTGATCCCCTTTCTCAGCCTCCCAAGCTGCTGGGATTACAGGAATGCTCCTGCACCTGGTATGCTGCTGCTTATTTGTTACTCCACTTCTATCTTCTCTCCTCAAGGCATGTCACTGGGGTGTCTAAATAACCTCAATACCATTTTCTGTAACTAGGGACTAAACAGGGTTATTTTTTGTCCTGTCATGTAACTGACAACAAGAGTAGTGACTTATTTTCTCATGAAGGTTTTTTTTTTCCAGGGGGTAGAGGTATGTGCTAGGGAGTTAGCCCAGGGGCGCTCAACTCCTGAGCCACATCCCCAGCCCTTTTTATTTTTTATTTGAGACATGGTCTCCCTAAGTTGTTTAGGACCTTGCTAAGTTGCTGGTCTGTTCTTGAACTTGAAACCCTCCTGCCTCAGCCTCCTGAGTTGCTGGGATTGCAGGCTTGTGTCACATCTTCTGGCTTCTGCATGTTTCTTAACCACTCATTTCATCTTCCTATTGTAAGCCTTGCTTCCTCTGCTGCCTACTGCCTCTCCACCTCCCACTTTTCTCCCCACTTCTGCTCCGTGGAGGAAGAACTTATTTTCCTCTTCCTGATAGGATTGCTCCTTCCTCACAGATTTGTATCTTGCCACACGTTGTGACCCAGTATTAGTAGGTCCTTCAGACAGAAGAGAGGCTTTGGGAAGAATGGTCATAGCTACTGACTTGATTGTAAGGGACATAGACACAACCCATTCCACCACTGCATTCCTAAAGGTAATCCTTTGGACATTAATGAATTGTAAATCACAGAATTAAATGAGATTTGCAGATCCAGCAGAGCAAAATTGGAAAAGATGGCCACATGGACCTGCTTTTATCTAAGAGCTCACCTCTTAATAAGTTCCAGATGGTCAGAAGCTTCTGTGTCCCTCCTCTCTGGGAAAAAAATTTTCCCAGCCCTTTCTGCACAGTGGGTGTTGATGCTCTGTAGACAACTCAGTACCTTCATGCCTGAGATGAGGTTCCTGACATCCCTAGAGACAATGTATTTGTCACTGAAAAGAAACATGTCAGATATTTTTGCCTTTGCCACTTCCTAATTCAGAAAACCGGGGTCTTCTAGATAAGTAAAGAAGAGATTAATAAAGGGAAGGCAGAAGTGAAATCTGTACTTTCCTTAGAAAGTAAGAAGGGGGAGGTATACCTATTTTGACTTCCTCTCCAGACGTATTTTCAAAGCCAACTTCTAAAGAATCCACTGGGTTGTAACCTCTTTGTACTGTAATGTCTTTCTGTTTTATCTTTAGGAAATTTAATTGAGTTGTTACTGCAAAAGGAGTTAATGATAACCATTTCTAACTTAAAACAATGGAAAAACTGAAGCAAAGAATAATTCCTTCTGAATTACCTTGAATTACACTGTCCAGCACAGTAACCACTAGTTACATATGGCTCCTGGAGATTTCAAATGTGACAAGTCAGAATTGAAATGTGTTTTATATATTGGATTTCAAAAGCAAAAGAATGTAAACTATCTAATTTTTACAGGTTTACATATTGACACGATAGTGTTTTGGATATATTAGATTAAATAAAATATATTATCAGAATTAATTTTACTTGTTTCTTTTTTACTTTTATAAAATGTGACTACTGGAAAATTTTACATTGCTGGGCATGACGGCATATGCCTATAATCCTAGCTAGAAGTTTGAGGCCAGCCTGGGCAACTTAGCAAGACCCTATCTCAGAAATTATTTCTTGATTGATTTAAATAACCAGTTGTTCTGTTTTGAGTAATATTGGTAGTGACTTCTAACCAACCATTGCTGTTCATTTTTCTTTTTCAGTGCATATCTTCTCAGTAATTAATGGGTTTGTTGGTTTGTTTGTTTGTTTATTGCAGTACTAGGGATTGAACCTGGGACCTTGCATATGCTATGCAGGTACTCTGTCACTCAGCCACATCCCCAGCCCTCTTCTCAGTAATTAATGATCAGTAAACAAATTTTTCAAGTACTTAAATGTACATAGGGAACTGCATAGCCCTGCTAAGTCAATGAAAATAATCACCCTCTGTTGTATCTCTTTTGTAAAATACAGGATTTCTTAAAAAGGGTATTCCTTGTAGACTAACTTTTGGATAATGTCTGTATTAGAAATGTCAATCATAGGCACAGAGGGTCTCAAACTATGTCATTGTTGCGGTGGTGTTTAATTCTTTTAGGGAAATCTCTGATTATAGACTGAAGTTAGTTAGCTTGAATTTCTACTGATTCTCCAGAATCAGTGGCCTTCTACATTTGATAAACATAGCTGGTAGGTTATCTGATGACCCAGAAGGACAAAGCCGAGTTTTAATTTCATCCGTTAGGTAGCACATTTCCTTGAAATACTTCATCTTTTAGTTGAGAATTAATTTTTGCCCATTTGTTTGTCTCTTCATTCTTCAATTCATTGTATAACAGATATCAAACTTTGTGCTTAAGGATCAAAAGGTGAAAAGTCATGGTTTATACCCTCAAGAAGAGAGCCAAAAAAATCCATGGTTAAAATATAGTGTAATAAGTGTAGGCTCAAGATGATATGGGAGTTTGGAAAAAGTGGATTCAGTTCTTTTAAACAGTTGCTAAGTACAGGCTTAGTGTCTTACTGACAGTTATTTGTTAGACTATAAAGGATAGTAAAATGTCTTCAGAAATAGTTTTTGTTACCCAATCTATTCATTTGGCTCTTCTGTGTGCAGGTGCATGTGTGTATGTGTGGATTCAATTTTAAGGAAATGCATTAAGTTGCATAATCAGCCATTTAAAATGGTAAATGTGTTTAATGAAAGGAATGAATGTGTTTTTCTATTACTTTGGCACTTTATCTTTGTGTGTATGTGGTACTGGGGATTGAATCTAGGGTTTTCTGTGTCTTAGGCAAGCACTATCTGCTGAGCTACATCTGCAACCCATTTTTTTTCTTTTATTTGAGACAGGGTCTCATAAAAGTTGCCTGGGCTGGCCTCAAACTTGCTTTCCTTGCTTCAGCCTCCGGAGTAGCTGGATTACAGGTGTGTGCCACTGCACCAGACTAATGTTCTTTTCAATAGAAGTCTTCCTGTATACTAGAATGATTGGATTTAATTTATAAACATTCCTTGAGAAAACACATCTATTACTGTAGATCCTTTTGCTTCTATCTAGATAGTCTTAACTGTTTCTGGTATTATTATTATTATTATTATTATTATTATTTACAGTGCTAGGGATTAAACACAGGATCTCATGCACATGTGAAGCAAGTGCGTAGCACTGAGCTACACTCCCAGTCCCTGTTATTTTTTATCTTATCTATTAAGATTCCTTAAGGGCTGGGGTTGTAGCTTAGTTGTGGAGTGCTTGCCTTGCACATGTGAGGCACTGGGTTCAATCCTCAGCACCACATATAAATAATAAATAAATTAAATAGAGGTATTGTGACCATCTACAACTAAAAAACAAAACAAAACAAAACGATTCCCTTAAGCTGGGTATAGTAGCACATGCCTATAATCCAGCTACTTGGGAGACCACCGCAGGATCACAAGTTCAAGGCCAACCGCAAAAAATTAAAAGGGCTAGGAATGGGGATGTAGAACACACCCCTGGGTTCAGTTCCTAGTACCACAAAAGGAAAGAAAGGAAGATAGATAGTTTTCCAAAGGAAGAATATTTAGTGAGAACAACACTATAAATCTTTTTAATGTCTGATTTAATAGAAGACAGTGGATTCTCCTCACTGGTTTCTGTATTCTATCTTTTTTAGAATGTTGTTTTTATTGAAGTAGATGAATAAAAGCTTGGTTTACCCAGATATATTATTGAAAGGGGGGAAGAATTTTAATTGCCATTTCAAATAATTTTGATGTTTTTCTTTGATACTACACCAAATCTTAAATAGTAGGGTTTGTTTGTTGTTGTTTTGAGGCTGTTTTTGTGGTACAGAGAATTGAATCCAAAACCTCATGCCTGCTAGTCTTGTGCTCTACCACTGAGCTACATCCCCAGCCCTTTTATTTTGAGACAGGGATTCTAAATTGCCCAAGTTGGAACCCAAATGCAGTCATTCTGCCTCAGCCTCCCAAGTAGCTGGGGATTACACGTGAGTGCTAAGGAGCCTGACAGTAGTTGTTTCTTAAAGGTTGGTTGCAGTGTGGGATCTGAAATCTTATCAATGAGCTATTCAGGTTCTTAGCTTAAAATCTTTTGGTCTTTATTATGGTTTTTTTTTTTTTTTTTTTTTTTTTTAATCCTTCAGTAAAAAGACAAGGCACAAAAGAGGATACAGTTATATTCATTGACAAAAGAATGTTATATTAAATAAAATCTGTACAAAATCTATTTTATAGAGACCCTAAACAAGAATTCCACATGTCCATGTGAGAATGTTCAACCTATAAAACATTAGAGAAATTAATATTAGAATCTAAACTAGGGCAAAACCTGCAGAGGAGCAAATGTTGCATAAACCTCATGATACTGAGTATTGCAGGGACACTGACCAGCAAGGGCACAGCGCACAACCCCTTAGAGAGCTCATGGGCAGCATTGACTGATGGAAAAGCACCTGGGAACTGCAACTCCATTCCTACACTGGAAATCCACAGACATGTTCCCATGTAACCCAGATGGCGAGGTGGGGACGTTTGTAGCAGAGTCCACTCAGTGAGAACAGCAAATGCCCACCTCCATTCAGCATGCTGGAGAGACCATGTGTTCAGTAGGCCTAAAGTAGCCAGCACAAGGACCTGCTGCTTCCTCTAAGGCCCCACAGGACCTGCAGAACTGGCAGCCACAGAACCCTTGTATATTCAGTAATGTCCTGGGCCTCATTTGTCTTTGTTTGCAATGCCACCTCCCTCTGGGTTTGCATATGTCATGGCAGAGACCAAGGGCTCCTGGAAGGGACCTAGGAATGAGAGGAGCTCCCGAAGTATGGAATAATGCAGTGTCGGGTGAGAGGTCCAGGATGTAGTGGCCCTGAGGCCAGGCTGCAGCTGTGGTTGCTGGGAGACCCTCCTGGGCACCCAGGGCTCACCAAGGTGTGATGTGGCTGGAGAAGGCAGTATTTGCTGCTGAGAAGATACCCAAGGGCTTGGTTTGAGGGAGGCTGCAGAAACCTAGGGCCACTGGGAACATCAGATCAGGGTTAGCAGGGGCAGGGATCTGGCCAGGGATTGTGCAGTAGCTGCCCCAGGGCCATACAGCCCAGGTAAAAAGAGTGTTCTGATTGTAGAAGTTGCTGTCAAGATGATTTAGCCCAGCGATTCTTCAACCAGACCTGAACGTGGTGCTCCTTCAGTTTGAGCCTTTCAGCTGGGCCATCTGATCCTGGTAGGTCAGATACTTGTTCCTCTGAAACTGTTTTTCCACTTGGCACCGCTGTTCCTTATATACAGTGAGCTCCTGCCACTGACTCCTTAGAAGACCTGGGAGTACTAGGGGCACTGAGAAGTCTGGGAGAACTAGATGTACTTGGAGGCCTTGGGGCACTGATGAGCCTGAGGCCCCTGGGGGAAGTGGGGAGCCCAGTAAATCACTAGGTTCTTCTATCCTAGATCCTGTTCTGTTCCTGCACATGAGATGCTATATTATATTTTGAATGGACATGATAGATGGGTCGTTTTGAAAATACTGGTTCAGGCTGGCACTGTGGCACACCTGTAATCCCAGTGGCTTGGGAGGCTGAGGCAGAAGGATCACGAATTCAAAGCCAGCCTCAGCAAAAGCGAGGCACTAAGCAACTCAGTGAGACCCTGTCTCTAAATAAAATACAAAATAGGACTGGGAATGTGGCTCAGTGGCCAAGTGCCCCGAGTTCAGTTTGCAGTACCCTGAAAAAAAAAAATTACTGGTTACTGGTTCACAGAGCTACACAGATTTCCTACATGTTAAACATTTCATTATACAATATTAAAAGATCGTATTAATTTATAACCAATCTCATCAGTAAATCTTGAAGGTATTGGGAAGTAGTCCGTTCAGAGGCAGGTAATACTGTGGATCCAACCCAGGGCCTTGTGCTTTCAAGGCAAGCACTCTACCAAGTGAGCTATCTCCCCAGTCCAACAATGTTTTTCTTGAAGTGACAGGCTCATATTCCTTTTCCAGAAAACATCAGTTAATGACATTAGTTTTGTCAGTCATTTTTTCAGGTAAAAATAGTGCTACATAAAAAGAGTTAGTTCAGCTCACAACTCAGTCAGCTCATAACAACTCAGTCATGCAAGTGCCTTTGTTGCTGTTGTGTTTCTGGGAACTGACCCCAGGGACACTTTCCCACTGAACTACATCTCCAGCTCTTTTAATTTTTTTTATTCTGAGACAGGGTCTGTTAAGTTGTTTAGAGCCTTGCTAAGCTGCTGAGGCTGGCCTCAAACTTGCTGTCCTCCTGCCTCAGCCTCTTGAGCTGCATTTCCTTGAGACAACCATATACTTTGGTATATAGAAGTACTTTGTTTATCATTTATTTTATCACAGAATACTTTTAAAAAATATACTCAAGGGTCAAGATTTCATATAGTTGAAAATCTGTGTCCCTTCGTCAAGGACATTTTATGCAAAATAGGTTTTGTGTGTGTGTAGGGACTAAACCCAGAACCTCACGCATGCTAAGCATGTGCTTTACCACCGAGTTACACATCCACCCCAGGCATTTTTTAAATTGAGAGGACATAGCAGTACAATAACTACTAGTATAGTTTGGTGCCACTGCCTTGATGGGGCTAAGGTGCTGTAAATTTAATCTACCCTTGCTTTGCTTCATCATTGCAAATGTCATCACAGTGAAAAAAACAAATAATGTCTTCATATTATTATAAAGTTTGTGTGTTCAGGGAACCTCTGAGATTTGCAAACTATATTTTGAGGTCCTCTGCTTTAATTGAATGAGATTACCAAGGGTGAGTGTGTAGAGTACCTAAAAAGAATGCTAAGGAATCATCATGCTTTAGGAAAAGGCAGAAGGAAGATAACATAAGACATAAGATAACCACATAGTATTTGATAATACCAGTACTTAGCATTTAATAAGTGTTTGCTTTGTCCTAGGTACTGTTCTAAGTTCTAAACATTGAATCATAATAATTAAGTGAGGTAGGTTGCTATTATTCTCATTTTACAGAAAAGTTAAGTGCAGAGAAAGTAACGTGTCTTAGGTGACTCAGTTAATAGTGCGTATGTACCAGACAGTATAGTTCTTCCTAAATGGTAGAGAAGACTAGGGAAAGAATGGCAGTAAGGAAGCCAAGAGGAAAAAAGCCTTCAAAAGGGATGCTGTGGAAAAGTCAAGATATAAGACTAAAAAACATTCATTTGGTTTCACAATAAGTAGGTCATTGATGACTTTGGCAAAAGCAACTTCAGCAAAGTATAGGGACATAAACAGAGAGGTCAGAGAGTTGAGAAATGAGTGAGAGTTGAAGAGAAATCATGAGGAAAGAACAACTTTTTAAGAACTTTAGTTTTTCAGTGAGAGAAAGCCGGAGGGTGCTAAGGACAGGGAGAGCTGTTTTAAGATGGGAAAAACTTGAACGTGTTTAAAATATGATGAGAAGGAACAAGTTGAGAGTGAGCCTGAAGATATTAGAAAAAAATAGATAAATAAAATGAAATTTCTGATCAAGAAGAGGATGTAGTGGTACATGTCTGTAATCCTAGCTACTTGGGAGGCTGAGGCAGGAGGAACTCAAGTTCAAGGCCAGCTTCAGCAATTTAGTGAGGTTAAATACCCAGTGCCTCAGGAAAAAAAAAAGAATGGAGTATGTTTCTGTGGAAGCTGAAGAGAAAAAAGGAAAAGTATGATGGGGAATCTCATGAATATTAAAGGGAGATCAGTAGAGTAAAGGAAAGGGATGGAAGAGGGAAGGGAAAGGGAAAATGATATTGGCCAAATTATTTTTGTACACCATGTGTACGTACTAATATATAATAATGAATCTCACTTTTGTATACAATTATAAAGCATCAATTAAAAAATATGGGGTGGGGTCGTGGGGGGAGGAAAGATAGTGGACTGAGACAGACATTATTACCCTCTGTACATGTATGATTACCTGAATGTTGTGAATCTACATTGTGTACAGCCATAGAAGTGAAAATGTTGTACCTCATTTGTGTACAATGAATAAAAATGCAGTCTGTAAAATAAAAATTAAAAGTTGAAACTAGGACTGGGGAGGTAGCTCAGTCGGTAGAGTGCTTGCCTTGCATGCACAAGGCCCTGGGTTCGATCCCCAGCACCAAAAAAAAAAAAAGTTGAAACTAAAATTATGAAAAATAAAAAAAAATATGGGGTGGGGGCTGGGGTTGTGGCTCAGTGATAGAGCAATTGCCTGGCATGTGTGAGGCACTGGGTTTGATCCTCAGCACCACATAAAAATAAATAAACAAAATAAAGGTGTCATATCCATCTACAACTAAAAAATAATTTTAAAAATTATATATGGGGTGGGAGAGAATAGCTCCAAGGCCCAGAGAGATTTCATTTTTGATGTGATTAACTTTAGATCTAGTGGTTCTGTTGCAGGACGTTGAAGGTAGTCCCTTTTCTTCTTATCCCAGATTCTTGAGAATCTTAGCTATTTCCATGTATTTCCAAATTACCAAATCTACTGGATACTGAAATCTTTGACTTAAGCAATCTCTGCCCTTTTTGATGCAACTTCACCTCTGGCCTTCTCTTCCCTGAATTCACTTTTTATGCTGGTATTTACCAGGGTTATCACCTCAATTCTTAAGTTTACATTACTTTTTTTGGGGTAATCATATCCACACCTACAAATTTAACTACCACTTAAATCCTCATTCATTCCTATTTAAACATATTCTCCCTTTCCCTGCTCCATGAAAAAATATATGTATGTATGAATAGATATGCATTATACATATATACACATAACGATATTTTTCAAATTTATTTGTCTCTTAGTTCCGCTTCAATATCCCATAGGTACTTCAAGGTCAGCATACACAAAACTTATCTATTACTCCAAGATGCTTATCTTATTCTCCTTGGTTGAGGCAGTATAGTTAATGTAGTTTCTCAAGCTACCCCAGGCCCCATGTGTTACCCTGAGAGCCAAATCAATATCTTAGCATAACTGTAGCCCATTTGTATTGTTTACCATGATACACCAATTAAGAAATTTGATGTAGATTTTTGCATTTTTGGTATAGGGATTGAACTCAGGCACTTCACCACTGAACTACACGCCCAGCCTTATGTTTTTATGTATTTATTTATTTATATACAGGATCTTACTAAATTGCTGTAGACCTCACTAGCTTGCTGAGACTGACCTCAAACCTGCACTCCTCCTATGTCAGCCTCCTAAATTACTGGGATTTTAGGGGTGCAGCATGGTGCCTGACTGATCTGGACTTTCAAATTTGTATATAATTCATGTCCTTCAGTGATGTTGCAACAAGTCACAAAGATAGAATTGATAGCTGGACAAGGTGGTGCATACCTGTAATCCAGGAGGCTGAGGCAGGAGGATTGCAGGTTCAAAGCCAGTGCAAATTCAAAGCTATTGCCCTGTATTAAGGGAGCAGGGAAAAGTTAGAATGAAATGATCTCTACAAAGCAGGACAAGTGTATTACCTACATGTTGAACTATTAAATTCATGTTCTGAAGTAGCAGGTGGAAAGAAATAGCTTTCATAGGCCACTAAATGCCTACTTATTCAGACCTACCAGCAAAGGGAAGATTTCTCTGACAAATTATTTTAAAAATTGGGCAGCAGATTTAAAGGGAAAAAAATCACAAGATATGTTGGATTTCTCAGATGTTATCAGACACAGTTTTCAAACTATGATCTTAAGACTCTTTACAACCTTAAAAGATTATCAGTTATCCCAAAGAATTTTTGTTTATGTGGAAATATCTAATTGCTTTATAAATTAAAATGAAAAATTTAATATATATTTATTTCATTTAAATATAATAATGAACTAATTATATGGTAGTATAACATTTTATGAAAAAATAACTATTTTCCAAAATAAGAAGAGTAACATCAATTAACATTTTTGTAAATCTCTTTAATATCTGGCAGTTACGTTCTCATGTCAGCTCTTGCATTCAGACTGTTGAGAGATGTCATGTAATCTGTGGAAAACTCCACAGCACTAATTTGAGAATGAGAAAAAAATAAAATTTTAGAATTATTATGAAAATAGTTTTAATAGTTTTGACCTTGCATTGAAGGTCAAGATCCCTCAGGGATCTTTAGACCATACTTTGAGAAATGCTGGTTTAATAAAAAGAATTAATGCCAGGCTCTTTGTCAGGAATTTGACCAGCCTAGATACCTACTTCATAGGTTATACCAAATACCAGCCTTTTGTATGATGTAGAATGATTTTTTTTTTTTTTGTAAAAGTTCTGATTTCAGGGAAACATAGAAGGAAAAGAGTGGTTTCAAATTTTACTTTCTTCATTAAGGTAATTCATTAAATGAGTAACTAAATCTATGTGTTTAATTTTTTATCAGAAATTTCTAAAAATTGTTTTCCAGTCACAAGTCCTTTGAAAAGATCGTAAAGCTTCATGTTATAGCACAAAATAGGTGCTCAATAAGTATTTGTCAAATAAATGTTTTTAGGGTGCATTCAGCTGAAACCATATGTCAGCAGCTTCATGTTTTTCACTGAATTCTGTGAACTAATGAGGCCAGAATGTGAGCTAATAACACAACTCTAGAATATTAAAGTGTACTCCAAGGTCCAGATAGAAATAATGATAAAAATGGAGACTTCACTCATGTAAGGAGGGTATAGACCTGTACTTGTAATATCAAAGAGGGTTCCTTGTCACCTGCTGAAAGTATCAGTGAGTACCCAGACTGAGATATCTGTTCCTACTGAAAATAATAAAAGTTTTTTTTTTCTCCCTCAGTTCTGGGGATTGAGCCCAAGTCCTTGAGCATGCGAGGCAAGCGCTATATCCCTGAGCTACACCCCCTGCCATAGCTACTGTTTACTACTGTTTACTTACTAAGTATCAAGTACTGGACTAGACATACATCATTGTCATTTCATTTTTAAAGTAACCCTGTGATGGCATGACGCAGTGGTGCATGCCTGTAAACCCAACTGCTTGGGAGGTTGAGGCAGGAGGCTCACAAGTTCAAGTTACCTAGTCTGGGTAACGAGCAAGGCCCTGTCTCAATAAAAAATAAAATGACTGGGGATGTAGCTTGGTGGTAGAGTGTCTGTAGGTTCTGTTGTCAGTGGTACAAAAATAAATAACATTGTGAGATGTTATCCCCATTGCCTAGGAATGTGATTTTCACAAGATCTTTCAGCTGGTATATCTTTCTAACTCTTAAGTTCTAAACCTTATTTTTTAAATTTTATTTATTTTTACAGACTGCATTTTGATTCATTGTACACAAATGGGGTACAACTTTTCGTTTCTATGGTTGTGCACCATGTAGATTCTTACCATTCATGTAATCATACATGTACATAGGGTAACAATGTCTGTCTCATGCCACCATCTTTCATACCCCTGCCCCCTCCCCTTCTCATTTCCTGCTATGTAATCTAAAGTTTCTCCATTTTTCTGTCACCCCCCACGCTCCCACCCCCATTATGTATCATCATCCATTTATCAGGGAAAATATTCAGCCTTTGGTTTTTTAGGATTGGCTTATTTTACTTAGCATGATATTCTCCAATTCCATGCATTTATCTGCAAATGCCATAATGTTATTCTTCTTTATGACTGAATAATATTCCATTGTGTATATATACCACAGTTTCTTTATCTTTTCATCAATTGAAGGGCATCTAAGTTGGTTCCACAATCTAGCTATTGTGAATTGAGCTGCTATAAACATTGATGTGGCTGTATCACTGTAGTATGCTGATTTTAAGTTCTTTGGGTATAAATTGAGGAGTGGGATAACTGGTTCAAAAGATGGGTCCATTCCAAGTTTTCTGAGGAATCTCCATACTGCTTTCCAGAGTGGCTGCATCAATTTTCAACTCCACCAGCAATGTAGAAGTATGCCTTTTTCCCCACATCCACACCATCTATTATTGTTTGTGTTCTTGATAATAGCCATTCTAATTGGAGTAAGATCCTAAACTTTAATCACCTGATTGCCTCTGGATTGAAGAAGAGGCCTGGGCTGGGGGTAAGATTAGGAATTGGAAAGGCTGTATTCTGCATCTGGATCTTCCTACAGTTTTGTCAATGGGAAGAGACAGTTGATATAGTTCCCCCCCCCTTTTTTTTTTTTTTTTTTGGTGCTGGGGATCAAACCCAGGGCCTTGTGCTTGCAAGGCAAGTACTCTACTGACTGAGCTATCTCCCCAACCCGAGATAATTGATATAGTTCTTTGTATCTCTAATATAGCAACCAATTCAACAACAAAAAAAGGACTGCCTTAGTTACTCTTCTGAATGCTGGTTAATTCTGGATGCAAACTAAGCTTCAGTTGATTAAGAGTGGGTTTCTCAGGGCTGGGGAGATAGCTCAGTCGGTAGAGTGCTTGCCTTGTAAGCACAAGGCCCTGGGTTCGATCCCCAGCACCCCCCCCCCAAAAAAAAAAAAAAAAGAGTGGGTTTCTCTAGACCTGTCACTTCATAGTTACTGAGCAACTGCTGAGCACAGAACCTTGGTAAATACAAAAGACTTTTATCTATCTGTACAAGAAGTTTAAACATAAGTGGTGGATTAAAAATAATTGGTGCACAGAATAGTATATATCAGCAAATATAAATTAAGGGACTACTAACTTTGGCCTTTGAATGGAATTTTTTTGCCACCTGTGAAAAAGAGAACTGGTTACAGATATGGCTAATTTTGTGCTTTGAATAAATGTTTCCCTAAGACTTAAAAATGTTGGTAATAAGAGGTAGATAATAAAGTTCCTTATTCTCAAAAATTCCTCCCTTTAGGATAATAAATTCTGGTTTCAAATGCAGTTCAAAAAAAATAGTTCAAGGGCACCCCATCTTATACCTCCCAGTCATATTTTCATCATGGAATTTCCTAAAATGCTAAGAGAGCTAAAACTTTTGTTTTTGTTTTAGCTATAGTATCCACAGTTTTTCATTTATTCAATTGTAGCTGTATCTCTGCTTGTACAATCTCCATTTAAAACTGGTTTTGATATATACTCAGGCTAAATAGAGCTTTTCTGAGAGCTGATACACAAAAACCCCTGGTGTGGGGAAGTGTGAGACCTTTCTTGAAGAACAAAGAAACAGTTCCTCAATTTTCAAAGGTCTCAAAGTTAGAAATTAATTGCAACTGAATGATAACATCATAGAATCTTACATGTAGGAAAAAAAATCTTAGAAATCATCTGTTAACCCTTCTTTCTAAAGATGAAACAGACCCAAGAAGCTTTTTGTTTTGTTTCATGTTTTGTATTACTAGGGATTGAACCCGGGGCATTCTGTTTCTGAGGTGCACCCCGAGCCTTTTTCTAAAATTTTGAGAAACAGGGTCTTGCTAAGTTACCCAGGATGACTTCAAACTTTTGACCTATCTGCAGTCTCCCAAGTAGTTGGGATTATAGTGCCTGGTTTAAATCCAGTAGATTAAATGATGTAACCCAATTTATATGATTTATTAGTGGTAGATCTGGGATAAGAATCAAATATTAAGGGGTAATTTCCTTCTCACCCTTCTTATCTTCCTGATTTCTTTTTTCAGGACTCCTGAAAGTTTTAAGTATTTCCATAACCTTTTGATTAGGCTGGAAGATGACCATGACTCAGGATATCTCTATTTAGGAATAGCTCAGTCTCAGTTCCGTTTTCCAATAGAACTAAGACTGTGGCATAACCTGCTTAGTATGTGTGAGACTTTGGATTCAATCCCTAGAACCAAAAAAATAAAAAGACACAAACAACAATAAAACAACAAAACAACAAGAAAACCTCTGCCATCCCGTGCTAGGCCTCAACATGTGAAGCACACACTCAACCCCTGAGCTTCATCCCAGCCCTTCTTTTATATATGTGTGTGTGTGTGTGTGTGTGTGTGTGTGTGTGTATGAACCTTTATTTTTATTTATTTATATGTGGTGCTGAGCTACAACCCCAGCCCTTCTTGATCTAAGGAAAATTACCATTTATTAAACACTTCCCTTGTGCCAAGTTGTAAGTTGTTCATGTACATTATCTCATTGAACACTTTTTAAGTTTCTTGTGAAATAGATCAGTGCTTCTCACATTTTAATGGGCATATGAATCCCTTGGAGGTTTTGATAAAATTCAGAGTCTGGGATAGCATTCTTCATTTTTAAAAAGCTTCCAGGAAAATGCCGATAATGGTTGTTGGTCTGTAGACAATGTATTGAGTAGCAAGGATGTTGATATTATAGAGAAAAAAACTGAGGCTTGCAGAGATTAAATAACTTTCCTACATTCATATATGTAATAAGTGGTAGTGATATGATCCAGGTATGCCTGACTCTAAAGCTCAAGATGTGATAAAGAGAACCAGAGAAAAAATGAAAAGAGGGTTATATGTCCCAGCATTTCTTAAATAGGTCTCTTTTCAAGTGAGTCAGTGGCAGAATCCAGGACCAAATAAAAATGTTCTGGCTCCCAGCCTCATGTGTTTCCCCTTTTTCCTATGATTTATCTACTAATCAGCATCTTTTCTTCATGCTTAGCTAACCATATTTAGAATTGGTCTTTGGATTTTCTCCATTACAGGTTTATTGCCAAACCCTGTGCTCTCCATGTTGGCATTGAGGACAGTATTCCTCGTCTGGCCCAATCCAATGCCATCCTTGAAGAAGTGTTCCTTTCTATTACCAAGGTAAGTAAGCCAAGAAACAGGAAAATTCACATGAAGTGTTGATCTAGAAAACATGTAAGAGGGATAAGAATAGGATGGGATGATTTTTCACTTCTGAATAGTCTGTATACCTGTAAGAATAACTTCAGCCCTTTGGGTAAATACCTTTCATTTAGGGTCCTTACAAAGGTCCAGTTTACACATCTTTGTGTTTTAGACCTAGCAGTCACCTCCATCCCTCTTATCCTAGATACACTGTTCTTATTTTGTTTTCCTTGCTTCAGTTTTTGGCATTGCCTAGTAGCATGATCAAGGTGGGAACAGTTCTAATCAACTTTGTAGTTTGGGTTTTTAATGCCCTCTTTTACTCAGCCTGAGTTAGAAGACCAAACAAATATATAAAATATATATGGGTGAGCAGTAAAGGTCCTTAATGTGTGAGATAGAATTTTTTACTAAAAAATTATTTTGGGGTGAAACCTAGAAAGACTACCAGCCACTGTGTATCATCCCTATGCCACTCAGCTAGTCAAAGGGATTTAATGAGGGGTTTGAGGAGAAAGGAGTATTCTGACTCTGATCGTACATCTACAGTATCCTGACGAGAAAAGGCTGGAGGGCCTGTCAAAGCAACTGGACTGGGATGTCCGAAAAATCCAATACTGGTTTCGCCGTCGGAGGAATCAGGACAAACCTCCAACGCTCACTAAATTCTGTGAGAGCATGTAGGTGTGCAGAGGGAGGTAGGAAATGAGAAGGAGGATGGGGATACAAACGGACTGAGGTTTTCTTTTTGGAAAATTATTTCTATTATCAGGATAACAGTTGATGGATGTGGAAGGCTATTTAATCTATTATAAATAGGAAAGAAAGGAACTGGAAAACTGGTCACCCTTAGTTTTTTGTCACTAAGCTAGGTGTGTTTTGTTGTTGTTGTTGTTGTTTGTTCTTTTCCAAATAGAGTAGGAGTTAATTCCTATAACTGCACTTATGTAGGTAGGTATATGCACACCCCTGTATACCTTGATAAAGATGGTACCAGTTTTCTCTAAATTGACATTTTCATGAGAAGTATTCCTTTTCTGAAAAATATTATACTTGAGTTCACTGGATGTTTCTAGAAACAGCAGTGTATTAGTCACTGTCATACAATGAAAAAAAGTAGGCACTATCTTGAGGGAATAAGATATGCAAGAAAAGTTGATTGCAGTCATTATGTACTTGTGAAAAATCTATTTTAAACAAAGACTGGAAGAGGATTATCTTTGGCTTTCTAGGTAAAGAGTACTTGTTCCTATTTTGGAAACATATCCTACTTCTCACCAGTAATTGTCTTATCCCCAGATATGTTATTTTGATTTCCCTAGCTTCAAAGACTTTGTTTTGGATAGACATTTGTCTAACCTCTACTCTTTGCCCATCCAGGTGGAGATTCACTTTTTATTTGTGTGTATTCTGCTATGGAATTAGATTTCTCTGGTCGGTGAGTCTAAACTTTCTCTGGTCTTTGATTGGGTTCTAATCATGCTTAGATCTCTGGAGATAAGAGCTAAATATCTTTAGTCCTTTATTTTTCCCTTAGTTTATATCTGTGATGCCCATAGTCCCACTTTATATGCTAATAAATAAGTTTATACTAATAAATTGCCTTCTGTCTGGGTTTCCCTTTCTCTAATATCAGGACTTACTATTTCTCTCCTAAATAATACTAATAATAATAGTAATAAATAGATAAGAATTGTTTTTGCAAGGCTGCTGACAATAATCCTCTTCTGAGGAAGGCAATCAATAATTCTTTAAAACTGATGAGATAGACATTTTTCCTGCTTTCTAGTTAATTATCAAAGGAATTTCAGGCTTTTTTGATTCCTGATTACATGTTTTTTCCCTTGTACTACAGTATTTTTCTTCAGATAATATGAGTCTTCAAAACAGATGAAGCAAAAATGGCAGAACCAAAGGGAGGTAGCAGACAAACACAGTCATAGTTGGAGATTTCAGTAATTGACTAAATCATTAAACAAAAAAAGTCACTAAGCATATAAAAGATATGAACAATATGATCAACAAATTTCACCTTATTGATAGTGGAACACTACATCAGCAACTGAAGAATCGTGTAATTTTCAAGTACACATGAAACTGCTAAGATGATAGATTCTGCGCCATAAGTCTCAGTGAATTTCAAAATTTGGTCTTACAGAATATGTTCTCTGATCATAGCAGAATTAAATTAGAAATAAATTACAATGTGATACATTGAAAATATTTGAAAGTTAAATAACTTCTTAATAACCCATGGAGCCAATAAGAAATCACAAGGAAAGTTAGACAATATTTTGAGCCATGCACAAGGCACACACCTATAATTCCACTTACTCAGGAGGCTGATGCAGGAGGATTACATGCTCAAGGCTAGCCTAGACAATTTAGCAAAACCCTGTCTCAATAAATAAATAAATAAATAAAATAAATAGAACTGGGAATGTAACTCAGTGGTAGAGCACTCACCTGGCATGTATAAAACCCTGAATTCAGTCACCAGTTAAAAGAAAGAAAGAAGTGAGGAAGGGAGGGAGGAAGAAAATACTCATAATTGAATTGCACTGAACATACCAACATACCAGAATTTGTGGGATACATCTCATGCATTCTTTGATATTTATAGCTTTAAATGTATATATTTGAGAAGACAAAAGGTTTAAAGTTAATGAGCTGATTTTCTACTTAGAATCTACAGAAAGAACAAAGTTAAAGGAAGGAGATAATAAAAAGTATAGACTGGAGATATACCTTAGAGATAGAGCATTTGCCTAGCTTGTACAAGACTCTGGGTTTGATCCCTGGCACAAGAAGAATAGAAAAACAAAAGAAATGAAATAGTCATTAAACAAACAATGAATAAAATTGATAAACTTCTAAAGGAAAAAGGAGAAAATAGAAATTATCAATATGGAGTGGGGTTGTTACTACAGGGCCTATATGTCACTGGCTCTTTGCGGTGCCAAATCCACGGGTATTTGTCACCGCCTGCAGCAACAATTTGCGCGGGTCTTTATTGGTAGTGGACTGGAAACAACTGCTTCTATCTTTCTTTTAGTGCGCTGCTTTCTCGCTTATTCGCTTGTTCCCTGGGCTATTGAGGAAGAAAGGCTTTTCTTAGAGAGAGAGAGACTTTGCTTAAGAGAGAGAGACTACACTTTCTTAGTGATGCGTCCTGCATACTGCGATCTGCCTATCTGTGATCTAGAGGTGTGTTCTCAATTCTCTGCTCTGCGATCTGCCTTCCGCCACTGCCCCTACTTGCTGCTTCTATCTGCTTGCCACTTCTTCTTCCTTTCTGCTGGTGGCTTCTACTCCGCTTCTATCTGCTAGCTGCTGCTCTTACTGTCGGTGCCTTACTTTTGCTCCTTTCTTTTGAGCCCCCGCCCACCGCCCACTTATATTCCCTCCAGGAGGCAGAGTGAGGCCCCACCAGTTGCAATCAGGCAAGGGTCAAAAGGAGCAGGCCGCTGGGGAACACCTGTGCATGCGTTTGTGGGCGTGGACTTAACTGAATACGGCCAGTGATAAATCACCTAAGTGCGCTTATGCTAATTAACCTCTTCACTGCTGATGTGATCAGGTGCCGTCCTGGCTGGCACAGCCCCCAGCACCTATAGACTTTTTAAAAAATTTTTTTAGTTTTAGATGGACACAATACCTTTATTTTATTTATTTATTTATTTTTATGTGGTGCTGAGGATCAAACCTAGCCTCACACATGCTAGGCAAGCACTCTACCACTGAGCTGAGCTCTATAGACATTATTGAAAGGATAATGAGATAGTATTATAAATAATTTTATGGTAATAACTTCAACAGCATAGATGAAATGGACAAACTCTTTAATGTATGTAATTGTAACTTCATCAGAGATGATTACTTTTGACTTTTGAACCTAGCATGTAGATCTCTCTTGGTTATTCAATGGAATTATTATCTTCCTGACTCCCTCTTTCCTATATCCCAGGTGGTGATATTTCCTAAAGCTGTCCTAGAGCTCTTCCTGCAGTTATTACCATCACAAAGCCTAATTTTTCAATTTATAATACTTTCTTGTAAAGAAAAATCTATCCACTTATTGGTCCTTTTAAGGATTCCTAAAATCTGTCTTTTGCCCCTAGCCCACAGAAAAAGGGATTATATAGGGTAGACCTTGAGACAAGCTGGGTGAGAATCCTCTGAACACTAACCTGGATTATCTGTTTTTTCTTAGTCACCTTGGTTCTGGGACACCCGACAGTGCTGGCATAGCTATCCATATCAGGTAGGGTCTGAACCATTTCAAGTTGAGCATTGTATGTGTGTAAGGCAGGGTGGGTAAGAGTGCATTGTCATTCCTAGGACAGGTGACACATTTCCTTGATATTCTTGATTGATTAGATACTGAGTCCCTTTGAGTCATATATTCAGGTTGTCCATTTGAGGGGCATCACGGTAGCAGTGAAATCTAGTGAGCTCTTTATTCCAGTTTCCACATTAAATTTACCCAAGTTGGACTGGAAGGAAAAGCAGGTACACTGGCACTTAATGAGGTGCTTTCAGCTTCAGACAACTTGGAATATCCTTAAGAGCATGTTGGTTTTAATCTGTACTATAAAAGTGTCAGGGGTGGAAGAAGGAAAGATCTGAGTATATTTAATCCTGTGAAAAAAACAGTAATTACCCAGAATTCTAGGCATAGTCATTTGATTGTGTTATAGTATGTGTTAACCTTGTCTCATCTCTAAAAGATAATAGCTAAAGATGTATATGTGGAGGGGCAGAAGGAAGAGGTTCAGGTCTTTACACAACCAAAGACTTTGAGCTATTGCAGATCTTTCTTCAATAAGAAAAAATATGTCAAGTAATTTGGGGTATTGATCCTCCAAGATAGAGAAAGTTAAAGAGATGGAATGTACCTTTAACTAGCTGGTATTCTAACTACTACTTTCTCTCTTCCAGCCTCTCACAAGAGAGCTTTACTACTATTACATCATGGAATTGGCCTTCTATTGGTCTCTTATGTTTTCTCAATTTACAGACATCAAAAGAAAGGTGAGAACTTGGTTCCCTCAACTCCTTTTTAGCAGCTATCATTACTGCCATTGTGATAGATTCTCTTCTTCCCTGACTGGTACCACAAAAAAGGGTGAAAGTAGGTGTGATGGGAGTGTTAACTCTTTATAATATTCCCAGAAATGAGACTTAATGATGAGATATATTGAAGACATTCAGGGTAGCCCAGGATGAGAATAGTTAACTGACTAAGGAGCATACTCTTATTCTTCCACATTCTTACATGTCTGAAACTCAGGAAATTAGTTAGAACTTGGAGATATGAAGGCCTGATTCATAAAAAGGCTCAATTCCAAAAATGTTGGACCTGGGTTTTTTGGCATTAGAGACACTTATCACACAGTCTGTCTGTTCTCCCTTTTTGGTTACTGCACTTAATCAAAGAATAAAACTGGAATGGGTTTTACATGATTTAGTTTACTCTTTGTCCTGCTATTGTTTAGGAAACAAAGATTCAGAAAAGTGATTTGACAGCTGAACATGGTGGCATACACCTGTAATCCCAGCTACTTGGAAAGTTGAGTAAAGAGACGTGCTAGGCATGGTGATGCATGTCTATAATCCCAGTGGTTTGATAGTCTGAGACAGGAGGATCACAAGTTCAAGACCATCCTTAGCAATTTAGTGGGGCTCTAGGGGAGGGTTGGGGGCTAGGAATGTGCCCCAGTGGTTAAGCACCCCTGGGTTCCATCCCTGGTAGTACCCTCACAAAAAAAAAGACTCACAAATTTAAAGCTAGCCTTGGAAACCTAAAAAGACACTGTCTCAGAATAAAATTAAAAGGATCAAGGATATATTCAGTGGTAAAGCACCCTTGGGTTTAGTCACCTGAGGATGGGGTTGAGGGATAGAATTTCAAACTTAGATGAAGAGTCTGTGCTATTCTCACAGATACATTAATATTAATGAAGTTCTAGCTCTTGAATTGGGTGATGGGTCAGAAGTATATGATCTGTTTTAAAACTTGTATGTATTTCAAATTTTTTGTGTGTCACTTATTAAAATTTTAATAAGTGGACCTAGGAAAATGAAAGGCATTGGAATTGAGTATCAGGTTTCTATACTTTTATGGGGCTAGATTGAACTAATCTGGATTGTTAGTGTTGTCTAACACAGAAGCTTGAAATATAAGTTTGATAGATTAATCTATCTGTCTGTCTATCTATCTGCCATACCCAAGATTGAACCCAGGGGGTGTTTTATCTCTGAGTCACATCCCTAGCCTTTTTTTTTTTATTTTGAAACAGGGTCTCTCTAAGTTGCTTAGGGCCTTGCTAAGTTGCTGAAGCTAGCCTTGAATTTATGGTCCTCCTGCCTCAGCCTCCCAAGCCACTGGGATTACAGGTGTGTGCAACCATGCCCAGCAAAATACATGTTTTAAAACAAAATAGACTACTTTGAACCCATTACTCAGCTCGAGAACTAGAACCTCATTAATACCATTGTATCTTTGTAGAGAGCACAGACTTCATCCTTGTTTCTCTGACCCAAATTCACCTGCCTTCTCCCACCCTCCCCCCATCACTAGGCTAAGAAGTATTTAATAGATATGTCTGATAACTTAAGTATTTAAAGATTTCTCCAGGTACAACCTTGGCATTTGAATACAAGAGGAAATTAAAGCCTTAAATCTGAAAGCAGGAAGTGCTTGTAGTAAGATGGCTTGCTCAGATAATAAGTATTTCTCTGAAACTTTTTGGAAGAGTTTAGCTTTGCCTCTCCACAAATCTTTCCTTTCTGCTAGGTCCTTTGTTTGAAATGTCTTTCATTATAGCAGAAAAATTTTAGGAATATCTAAGGCTTTGAATGTCCCATTGCCTCTTGGGAAATTACTCCCAAGTGTCATCACCCATGCTTTTTCCTGTGCTTCAAGCTGTATTAATGAAGACTGATCAGTTACTGATACAGGGAATGTTGGGGTAAAATGCTAGGCAACTCCCTAAGTAAAGTCTAAGCAGCATGGAACATTTAAGCAATGGGCTAAGATCCTCAGAGAATAATGCAGGGCATGGAGTTGGTAGTATTTCTACAGCCTTGTCTTCACCTGCATCTTTTATTTCCTTGCTAGGACTTCCTGATCATGTTTGTGCATCATTTGGCCACCATCGGGCTTATCACCTTCTCCTATATCAACAACATGGTTCGGGTGGGAACTCTGGTCCTGTGTCTACATGATGCCTCAGACTTCTTGCTGGAAGTAAGAGTCCAATCGCTCTTTTTTCATCTTTCTTCTTTGTCTTTCCTTCTTTTTATGTGAGAACTAACTTTTTTCCCCAACTCAATTATTACCTTCCATTTTCCAGGCTGCCAAGCTGGCCAATTATGCCAAGTATCAGCGACTCTGTGACACCCTTTTTGTGATCTTCAGTGCTGTTTTTATGGTAACTCGTTTAGGAATCTATCCATTTTGGTAAGTGCAATGGAGTGGTGGTAGGTATGTAGCTAATGATACCTTTTTGCTAATTCAGTTTTTATATTCTATTCTTACCAATAGAACATTATGAATCCTATCACCCTGCCTTTTCCTTGACCTCTAAGCTAATAATCATTTATGGTCCCTCACAGAACCTCAGCTGCCTTACACAATATTTCTGTTGAGGTTATCTAGACTCAGAGTGTACAAGTCATTTGACTTTGGCTTTCCTTACTCATTTCCATATAATAATGTTCATCTTTTGCTTAAATAATTCCTTTGCCTTCTTTTGCACTGATTACAGAAATTTTAGGCTCTTGTTTATGTTCCTACTCTACACCCTTTTCCACATACTGATCAACAAATGCACGTGTGCATATATACCCACTTCACTTCTTTATTCTGGGGATGGAGGATATACTGGGGATTAAACCTAGGGTCTTTAACCACTGAGCTATATCCCCAATCCTTTGTTTGTTTGTTTGTTGTTTTGAGACAAGTTCTTGCTAAGTTGCTGAGTCTGGCTTTGAACTTGTGATCCTCCTGCCTTAGCCTCCCAAGCCGCTAGGATTACAGGCATGCACCACCACACACAGCCCTATTTCACTTCTACACTTACTACCCTGTGGTGCACAGTCAGTGACTGAGTTGAAGAGTTTGCTTGGTCTGTACTCTGTGCCCGAGGATCTAAATAATTCCTAAGATGATAGTCTGACTACTGTCCCAATTTTGTGAAACTGTGCATATTTTAAATAATTAATAGTGTAACATATTCCATCAGTTCCTGAGGTTTATGTCTCATGACCCCTGTTTCTTTATTCTTTTCTTACTATGGTTGAATATCTTTGAATTTTCAACTAATACAAGGCCTGAAAAAGAAATATGGGGCTCTACCAGGGAACTCAGCTTCATCCTTGTCTACCTGGCTTTGACTCTAGAATCTTAACTGTTGGTCTCCCTTTTCTAGGATTCTGAACACAACCCTCTTTGAGAGTTGGGAAATGATTGGGCCCTATCCTTCCTGGTGGCTCTTCAATGGCCTTCTCCTGATCCTACAGGTTCTGCATGTCATCTGGTCCTACCTAATTGCACGAATTGCTTTCAAAGCCTTGATCAGAGGAAAGGTAAGGAAGGATGGCTTCTTTCTTTAGGAAGATGGGTATTACTCATTAGACCTTCTCTTTCTATTCAGCCTTATGAACCCCAGTTACAAACCAGGCTAAGCAAAAAAACTTAAGGGTTTCAAAGTTTTTTCCTTGACTATGAGTGTTTAGCCTTTTAAGATGTGACTTAGATGCAGGAAGAAGGATCTAATACCTTCCTCCTGTCCCTTAGGAATGACTGTTAAATGACAAGTAGGGTTAAGAGTTTTGAGGTAGCCTCAACCATTTCCTGTCCCTTACCTACCTATTGCCTATTTTTGGTTTTAGCATGGGAGTCTTTTTTTTTTTTTTTTTTAAGGAAATCACAAACAGCATCACAAGTTATAAACTATGTAAAAGCAGATTGTTGGACTACCTAGGTATGGTGTGGGAGTTCAGAAGCACCCCAGTTAATGCTTTGACAATATTTAAGATGTGGTTTATATGAGGAATTAAGGAAGTATCTGTGTCACCCCACCATTCTGTGGGGCAAGGGTCTTAAATGAATGGATATTTAGTGCTTCTAGTACCCATCCATCTTATGCCAAGTGCCAGAAAGATTTTGTTTGTTTTTGGTGCTGTGCATCAAACCCAGGGCCTTGTACATTTTAGGTAAGCACTATACCACTAAGCTATACCCCTAGCCCTAAAGGTGCCATTTAATGAATTTTGTTAAGTGCTTAAGTAATCAGACAGTGAAGAGCCTTCAGTAATACAGAATCCCATGTGGGAGGGGCTCTGCTAGAGGAAGTGTTGATTCTGGGACAGCCAAATGGAATATAACTTAGGTATGCTCTCTTGTGTCTTTGTACTTTAAGGCTATGATTAGTTTTAGAACTTGCTCAGTGTGCCTATGCATCTTGCTATAGCTAGCAAAACATCTCTTTTCTCCCTTGCTTTTCTTTCCTGACCAGGTGACCTGCCAAAGAAGGATTAGACCCAGACTCTGTACTCTCCACTCTTTTCTCACCTCCTTCCTTTTTTCTATGCCTGGTGGGAACTGGACAGTTTCATCTCTTGCATGTAAGTGTATCTATGCTTTTAGTATTCAGGGAAGCATGTCTGTCTCAGTATATTTCTTTTCCTTCTTGCTGTCCTTTCTGTTCCCATGTGCTTGTCTTAGAGCATACTCTCTCTTCTGACCTAATGGGGCCATTGTTGGCTAGAGCTGAAGTTACCAGATTCTTTTCCTAAATTGAGGCAAGAGCAGACTTTTTTTTTTTTTTTTTAATTTTGTCTTTTGAGCCTCCCTTTACCTCAATTCTAGAGACATTCTGCCCTCTTGTGGAAGTTTTCTAAATATCAGGTAATCAATTAGTCATCTGGGTTCAGATTTTTTTCTTCTTTCTTTTATTTTCTCCCCAGTACTGAGGATTGAACCCAAGTATTCTATCACCGAGCTACATCCCCAGTCTTTTTTTATTTTGAAACAGTCTTGCTAAGTTGCTGAAGCTGGCCTTGGACTTGGAATCTGTTTGCTTCAGCCTCCTGAATTGCTGGGATTTCTAGTGTGTGCCACCACACCCAGTCTCCTTTGTTCTTCCAAGTAGAAGAGGAATAAGTGACTTGAGTTTCCCTCAAGCCTAAACTAGGACTTAGTGTATGGTGTCAGTTCTTTTAAACTGGTCCTAAAGCATACACCTTTCTACCAGAGCAGCTTCTAGTCTATAAATAACACAATCAGAGGTAAAAAGAGAAGACCAGAAAGCAGGCAAACCTGGTTATATTCGTAACCAGGGTACAGATAATACTTTTGAGTCAGTTGTCACCAGAGAGTAGACCAGATTGGGAATAGTGTGCCAGCATGGGCTCTGAGTTTATTCTTACGATTCTCTTAAGAAATGTTCTGGCCTCACTTTCTTGACTTTGGTCCCATTGAATGCAGGTATCCAAGGATGATCGCAGTGATGTGGAGAGCAGCTCAGAGGAAGAAGATGAGACCACCTGCACTAAAAGCCTCTCTGGCAGCAGTTCCAGCAATGGTGCCAACTGCGTGAATGGTCATGTGGGAGGAAGCTACTGGGCTGGAGAATAAGATGGTTGGCATGGGAACTTCAGTACACATGGACTTATAGGACCACTGGCAACCTACTCCTCTTGGGCCTCCCTACATCTACACTCCTGTGACTACAGGGACTGCCAGCCATTGAGGAGAATCAAAGAAGCAAATTTTTCACTTTAAAAGAAACTCTGCCATTTTGTATTTAATAGCCTCCAGGTCCTTTCAGTAATGTTATTTGCTCTGTGTGTGTGTTTGTGCATGTGCATTTGTGCATATGCATGAGTTTTCTCTCCTGGGGCACAGTTCTGGACTGGGTCCCCTCAGACTTGCCTGGTCCCTTTTGAACTCACCTCAATCCAGATTTGGCTGCATCTTGAATTACGCTCTCTCTGGACCGTCTCCTCCACTTTGGACCAAGGTTTGAGATTCCAAATTCCTAGACCATCTGAATGAAGCAGCCTCATTCAGCTCCAAGGTTCTGCACTGTTCCTCTTTTGGAGCAGAAATATTTCATATGATGAAGTTGTATAGAAAAGAAAACTTTGGATGGATGGGCCAGGATTGCTGTGGCCCCTAGCTAGATCCCCTTTCTACCACCTGATGACAGGGACAAACAACTGCTGAATCCCTGCTCTTTACTCAATGGTACACAGGTAGTGGGGTGGGAGAGGGTGAGCAGAGGGCTGGAGGAAGACAACAGCCACTGGGTGTGCTGTTAACGGTTTTATACTATTGTTTACTTGTCTGTGATTAAAGTGCTTCAAGTCTCCTCTGTCTCAACTTTTTTAGTGACTCTTGTCACTAATTTCAATTCATAATCTAATTAATAATATCTTTAGGTCTGAGTCAAGAGAAACTGAACACCAAAATTTTCCTTTCTGTACATGCTGGGAAAAGTCAAATGTACCTTCATTTTAGGGCTTCGTTTTTTAAAAAAGTTAACATATTTGATGGATTACAAGAACAATGCTGAGCAGATAAAAGCATGTATACACTAGTTGGGCACTGTGGCACACACCTGTCATCCCAACAATTTGGGAGACTGAGGCAGGAAGGTCAAAAGTTCAAGGCTAGATCTGTCTCAAAATAAATAAAATGGGATGGGGATGTAGCTCAGTGGTAAAGTACCTCCGAGTTCAGTCTCCAGTGCTGAAGTGGGAGCATGTATATTGAAAACAAAGGCTTTGGTTGAGAGCTAGAACACTTTTTTTCCTGTGCTTATTTATGTGGTGCTGGAGATTAAACTCAGGTTCTTGCACATGCTAGGAAAGTGCTCTGTGACTGAGCCACACCTTCAGTCCCAAAGCTAAGACAACTTTAGTTAGATATTTATGTTTCTTGTTTTATTAACCACAGAAACTACCAGTTACATTTTAAGGTTGTTATAAATGAGTCTGAGTAGATGTTTTCTCATTTAGTTCTGTTTTCTCTTATAGCTCATGGAGAAGCAGCCATCCTAATCCAGATTTTTATCTAGTGGAGGCTTTGGCAAAATTACCAAATGTAGTATTTATCTCCCAGACTAATTTTTAGTGAATATTAAGATTATAAAATGTTTCTAGATGCTTTTTTGTACATTAAGACATGGAGAGCTTCATGTCAGGATGATGGATGAAAATTGAAAGAAATAGGTTATTGTTCATTAACATTATTAAGGATATTAACACTATTAACCTTACTGAATGACTGGATTTTAAAAAGACTTACTATGCATTATTAAGGGGAACATGAAGTTCTAAGTAGTCATGTGGCTAGAGCTAATCAGAAAAACTAAAAGGTCCTATGTTTAGTTCCTCAACTTGCCATATTGTTGAATAGACTAGTTAGTGTGAAATATGAATGAAAATGCTTTTAAAAGTCAGATATGCATTTTTGCCTTCTGGAATTTGAACAATTGCTTTGTTAATACAGTCTGAGTTGCTTGGTCCAGTTAATCTGACAAAAGATGCAACCAAGTGACATAATATTTTTTTTTAATGGTAGCCAACACAGCTCTTATATGCCAGGAACTATTATTAAATACTCACATGTGACAAAGAAGAGACAAAAAGAGGTTAACCTACTAGAGGTCAATTAGCTAGTAAGGAGTCCAACCCATTGTCTGTATTCTTTTTTTTTTTTTTTTTTTTTTTGGTGGTACTAGGGATTGAACCCAGAAGTGCCCTGAGCTACATCTCAAACCTTTTTTTTTTTTTGGTACCACCCTCAGGGGTGCTTAACCAGAGTCACATCCCCAGCCCTTTTCATTTTTATTTTGAGACAGGGTCAAGTTGCCCGGGCTAACCCTAGAACTTATGATCCTCCTGCCTCAGCTGGGATTACAGGTATGGACCACCATGCCTTGCCTATTTGTATTTTTAACCACTATACTATCTATCATGCTCTGTATTAACCACTATACTACTACTACCCAAGACTTCATAATTAGAAGAGATGTTGAAGAAACATTTAGCCCATAGGCATAGGCCAATAATAGTTTGCCTTAGATGAATGCATTGAAATGAGGATTAATTACAGGAATTAGATCTTGTTTTGAGAAGGAACTGTGTGCATACAGTTGGATTAGGAGTGAAATCTAGAGTGCTACAAGGGTTTGAATAGAGAGCAAGAATAATGTTATTGGTACAAGACTATCATAAAGCCAGATGTGGTGGCACACACCAATAACCCCAGTGACTCGGAGGGCAGAGACAGGATTGCAAGTTCAAGGCCAACCTCAACAATTTAGTGAGGCCCTAAGCAACTTAATGAGACCCTTCAGCACCACAGAAGGGCTGGGGATGTGGCTCAGTGTTAAGCACTCCTGGGTTCAATCCCTGGTACCAAAAAAGAACCTGGTATGGTGGTGCATTCCTGTAATCCCAGTGGCTCAGGAAGCTGAGGCAGGAGGATAGTGAATTCAAAGCCAGCCTCTGCAAAAGCAAGGGGCTAAACAACAAAGTGAGACCCTGTGTCTAAATAAGATACAAAATAGGGGTGGGGATGTGGCTCAGTGGTTGAATTGCCTGACTTCAATCCCCGGTGGCCACCTCTCTCGCCCCCCCCCCCCCAAAAAAAAAGACACATTTTAGGGTTGGGGAATGTAACACAGTGATAGATTGCTTGCCTAGAATGTGCAAGGCCCTGGGTTCAATCCTCAGCACCACAATTTTTTTAAAAGGACTCATTTTCCTACTTGGGTAAGGAAGTCACTAGTCACTACTTCAAAGTGGCACTGGGGAACTGGGAGAATGAAGACCCTACTTCACGTACAGAAAATGAGAAAGCAGGGGTGGGGATATAGCTCAGTTGGTTGAGTGCTTGCCTCGCAAGCACAAGGCCCTGGGTTCAAATCCCCAGTACCGCAAAAAAAAAAAAAAAAAAAAAAAAAAAAAGAGAAAGCAGAGGAGGCAGCAGAGTGCTCACTTAATACACCAAGAAGATGGAGAGTAAAGTGACCAAGGATATAGAAGGCTTTGGGGTGGGGGTGGGGGTTTATTGTGGTGCTGGGATTGAACTCAGGGCCTCACATGCTGGGCAAGTGCTCTATCACTAAGCTACAACCCTATCTACCAAAGCTAGTGTTTTTCTTTTAATCAAGAAAGAGGTTTATAGCTGGGCATTTTGGCACACACCTGTAATCCTGGCAGCTAGGTAGGCTGAGGCAAGAGGATCAAAAGTTCAAAGCCAGCCTCAGCAATTTAGAAAGGCCTGAGCAATTTAGCGAGACCCTGACTCAAAATAAAAAATGGACTAAAGATGTAGCTCAGTGGTTAAATGACCCTGGGTTAGGGGTCACAGCTCAGTGTACAGCACCTGCCTAGTACATGTGAGGCACTGGATTCGATCTTCAGCACCACATAAAAATAAAGTTATTGTGTCCATCTACAGCTAAAAAAAAAAAAAAAAAAAAAAAAAAAAATTTAAAAAGAGGGTACATAGGTCAGAGTAGTATGCACATTAGACTATGGGAGAGATGTCCAGGAGAGCCAATATTTTGGTGATCACCAAGAATAACATGAACTAGCAAGCTTCAAAACTCTAAATGGGCTGAGAATGGTGGCACACACCTGTAATCCCAGGGACTTGGGAGGCTCAGGTAGGAGGATTGCAAGTTAGAGGTCAGCCTCAGCAATTTAGTGAGAACCTATCTCAAAACTAAAAGGGCACAGCTGGGGATATAGCTCTGTTGGTAGAGTGCTTTCCTTGTAAGTACAAAGCCCTGGGTTCAATCCCCAGCACCCCCCAAAAAAAAATATTTAAAAGGACTAGGGATGTAGCTCAGTGGTTAAATGCCCCTGAGTTCAACCCCAGGTAACACAACAAAATTCTAAATGGAATGATGGCAGGAATCTCTCTTCACATTGAGGTTTTACATGAATGCAATGCATCTTCTTTCAAATCCTCTTTACATTTCCAGAAGACTTACAAATAGATTCCCTGTGCAGTAGCATAGTTTAAAACTTAAACTTGGGCGGGGGAGATAGCTCAGTCGGTAGAGTGCTTGCCTTGCATGCACAAGGCCCTGGGTTCGATCCCCAGCACCGCAAAAAAAAAAAAAAAAAAAAAAACACTTAATGGGATATTTACTATGTATGCTGCCTGACAGCCTTTCTTTTTGGGAATTATCCCTCTTTCACTTGATACAGTTTTATTAGGGCTGTCAAACAAGGGCCTCTGTCCTCCTAACACAGAGGTAGGTACACGTATGGCCATGCTGACCACAGTATCCCATTCCTTGGACACAGTTATTGGTCCAGGAGTAGTCACTGTCCAAACAGCTGGAAGTATACCTCAGTGCTAGAGTGCAAGCTTAGCATACACAAGGCCCTGGCTTCAATCTTTAGCACTGAAAAAATTAGAACTATAAAAAAATAAATACTGGGATACCCTTTTTCTGAGATCATGAGGGCAAATGCTACTATTGCTAAAAACTATATCTCTCAATATACATGGGTGGCAAGAACTCTCTAGTCTGAGTAGAAAACAGTAGTCAAGGCTCCACTTCTGTGGTTCATACATTTATTTGGGTAAACAAAAACACCAAGACACAGATATGGCAAAATATTTAATTCTGTGGATATATTTCACCCTCACATTCCTATTATGATTCAATAGCCACCACCACAACTGTCAAACTGGCAGTACCAGAGTAACCGTACTTTCTTCCAGCAGAAACTGAAAAACACCAGGGCCCTAGTCCTCTTAACCTGAAAATGATTGTAGGAGAGGTCTTTCCACAGCAAGCCTCAGGCCTCTGTGCTCACAAGAAAAAGCACCCCAGCTCTAAAGAACTCCTGAGGTCTTCTGTTCTTCCGCAGCCTGGCGCCGGGCGTTGCGCAGTTGGAAATAGCGGTAGGCTCGGACACTGCAGAGGTAGCCCCCATACACAGTGAGGAGCATCATGGAGGTAGAAAAGGTCTTGTAGCCAAGGTCAGCTAGCTGCTTGGCAGTTGGCATGTTGTCCCCTACAAAGACAAACTGGATTTAAACCCCACAATAAGGTCTCATCTCCCCAATCCATCTCCCTGTATAGAGCTATTCTATAACTTATGCGTCCTACTTAGTCTGTACACTATACTGAAGCGCCACCAAGTGTAAGCAGAGTCTTAGGATACTGGACATTGGGAAGTCTATGATTCAAAAGGCTAGATATTTTCATAAAAAATAGAAATGGCTAGGGATGTTGCTTAGTGGCAGAGTGCTTGCCTAGTACACATAATGCCATAGGTTCGATCCACAGCACTGCAAAAAAAGAAAACAAGAGATACAGACACCACTAGAACTGGGGGCATATGAATGTCATTACAGTTAATGATCCTCCATATTTATAGAGAGAAGTAACTGATCCGCCCAGAACTGTTCTTAACTGGTACATTACTTAAAGCATGCACCAGTTTTTTTCTGGCTGTAGAGAACAAATGGAAATAGTCAGGGTTTAAACATTTGCAGTAAATTATTCTCCTAGGAGGATCAAATGGGAATCTTTCAGGCAAGACCCAATTTTTTTTCCTATAAAAACAATCTTAGACTGGGTATAGTGGCACATGCCTGTAATCCAAGCTAATTGGAAAACTGAGGCAGGACCGCCATGTTCAAGGCCAACCTCAAGAACTTAGAAAGATTTAGTCTCAAAATAGAAAATAAAGAAAGGGCTGAGAATGGTGCTCTGTGGTAAAGGGCCTGAGTTCAATCTCCATTACTGAAAAAAAAAAAAAAAAAAAAAATTATCCACACAGTTTCCAAGTTAGTCTTAAAGCAGGGTTTTTCTGTTTTTGTTTTTTTGGTACAGGAGGTTGGGGTTGGACCCAGGGACACTTTACTGCTAAGCTAAATCCCCACCTGATTCCTTTTTTCAGTTATTTTTTATTTTGAGACAGAGTCTCACTAAGTTGCATAGGGCCTTGCTAAATTGCTGTGGCTGGCCTTGAACTTGGAATCGTCCTTCATCAGCCTCCAGAGTTATTGGGATTACAAGCATGTGCCACCATGCCTGACTAGGACAAGTCTGTTTCAACAAAACACTGGGGCCAGGTGTGGCAGAGTGTACCAGTAATCCTAGCTACTCTGGAAGCTAAGGCAGGAGGATCGTTTGAGCCCAGGAATTTAGGGCCAGCCAGGACAACAGTGAGACCCCCCATATCAAACAAATAAAAAGTCAAAAATCTGGAATAAGATAAACTCAAAATTAGCTGGTTGAGGGAGCCTAAGGTGGGGTAAGACACAAGTAAGTGCTTCTCAGGGTGAGCCCTAAGGGCTGAACATTGTCTTTGAGGCAGACCTTGAGGAAAGATCCCAAGAAGAGCTGAGGCACAGCTTCTTTGAATTAAAATTCACTATGGCAAGAGACATTAAATAAATCAGTGGAAAAAAACGAAATGACAAAAGTTCAAAATGACCCCAAACTGTACATGAAACAGTGAAGAAAACATAAGCACACAGAAAAGGATACTAAGGTAGTAAATGGACCTTGCAGAGACTGTAGCCAGCGGCTTTCACGCAACCTCTCCTTCAATTATTTATCTACCTATCTATCTATCTGTCTATTGCAGTAATTTTTAGTTTCTGAGATAGGGGTCTTAACTAAATTTCCCAGGCTGCCCTCAATTTTTTTCTTTTCTTTTCTTTTGTCCTGGGATTGAACCTAGGGGAGCTTTACCACTAAGCCACATTCCCATTATTTACTTATTTTTGAGAAAGGGTCTCACTAAGTTGCTAAGAATGGTCTCAAACTTGTGATTCCCCTGCCTGTCTCCCAAGTAGCTAGGATTACAGGCTAACGCCACTGAACCAGGGTGCACTTAGTCTTTTTTTCTCCTGCTATCTCCCATACCCTGGCCAGAAGCTCAGTCTCTTTGAGGAGCTGGAGGGAAAGGGCTGGAAGCATTCACCAGCCAACAAAGGAATAGGATGGTATGGCTTGTCTATAGTGACACAAGATCAACTAACAAACACTTTCCTATACCTAGAATCTCACTTCATTCTCTGATCTAATCCATCCTGAGGCTGCTCCCATTTTCAAATTAGCAGAAACTCTTTAGTGAACCAAGGCAGGGGCAGAAAAAAGGAGAAGACAGATGCAAAAGTTATTTTAGAAGTATAGGATTTAAAAACTGACAGGAATAGGGCAAAACTGAAAATACCTCCAAGTTAAAAAAACTCTGGATTGGAATACTATTCACAGAAATAAGAACAAGAGAAGAAAGGGGTATGTGTGATTGTGTGTTAACAGTGAGGGATGGTGGTGTCAGTCAAGATCACAGGGGCTGGGGTTGTGTCTTAGTGGTACTTGCCTAGCATATGCAAAGTCTGTATTCAATGCCCAGCACCACAAAAAATAAATAAATAAATCATGAGCTGGTTTGTACAAAATAAAATTAAAATGCAACATCCATGTGAAAGACGTCCATGTTCTTTTTTCTTTGTGTATTAGGCAAATGGAAATGAAAATCTGGCTAGATATTGGGACACAAGGCTATATTTGAGATACAGATGAAGGTAACAGGTGATACCAAAGCAGAGGATAAGACCAGAAAGACCAAGGAAGCAAGTTTGAAGAAAGAAACAATTAAGGAGAGAAGGTACATAGGAAATTCTAGAAATATCTGGAGGGGTTCATTTAGCTACTTCTCCCTTCAGGGTTGAAAATCACTCATATATCAAGTTACTGCCACTGGCAGAGATGTGTTACATCTTTCCAATGTATTTGACAAAAATAAGAGTTGGAAACCATTACTGCAAAACACCATGAAGAGTTGGGTGTGGTGGTACACACCTCTAATCCCAGTGGCTGGGGAGGCTGAGGCAGGAGGATCGTGAGTTCAAAGCTGGCCTCAGCAATTTAGCAAGGCCCTCAGCAACTTGGTGTTTCAAAATAAAAAAATAATAAAAAGCGCTGGAGATGTGGCTCAGTGGTTAAGTGCCCCTGGGTTCAATCCCCAGTACCAAAAGTCAAACCAAAACAAAAAAACACCATGAAGACTGATCAGGTGGGACCACTGCTTGGGCGAACAGTCAATGGTAAGGCTATGATGGAAGTCAGTTTAGTCACTGAACTGAAACAGACAATATAGGCATCAAGTAGAGAGCACAAATTCTCAGTAACAGCCCCTATAGGCCTATGAACCCCTCAAGATTCATATGTCTAGCATTTTTCCAGAACAGAGAAAAACAGATAATTAGAAGGATCATAACTCCTTTGCCCCAAAGAAAAGAACTGAAGTTCTGTGGTTAGCTGCTTAAGGGAATGGGAATTACAGAGCAGTACTCACAAAGGTAACAAGATTAAGAAAATTCTAGTTTTATTTATTGATAAGATTTGAATGTTTTAAAGGAGAAGAAGATGGTGGCTTAACTGAGAATTTAAAAAAAAAAAAAAAAAAAAAAAAAAAAGAAGCGACGTGGGAGAAACAGAACCAGACTGAGAGGAGGGTGGAGGAAAAGAAATCAGAAGCCTAGGCAGAAGGATAAACCTTGGAAATGAAGAAAACTTTTGAGATCAGCAGGATAATGTTCTCATGTAAGGGACATCCATTTTTCTCAATAAATCACAAAGCTGGGTCTGTTCTGAACAGATGGGGTTGGACTGCAGATTTCAGAAAACTAAGAAAAACCATCGAAGGAATCATTATGGAAAACCCCATAGGGTACAATCTGCAAAGACTATATGGCTCTTTTTCTGCCCTCTAAACATAGGAGGATCTCAAAGCCCATATTTCTCCTCCGGAAAACTTATTCCCTCCAATGGCTCCATCACCTCAGACTTAATGCACTCATTTATCTCTTACTAGATACTTGGAACACATCATGCTATGGAAGGCCGCAGAATATTGACATGGCTTCTGTCTAAAGGAACTTATGCGGATATGCTATGAGTCCTATATTCTGTCAGACAAGGGAGAAGATGGAGAGAGAGCAGAAGCAAAGAGGCACTGACAGCGTTCTGAGACAGGGTGACAGTTCAAGAAAAATTAGTAGAAAGGTGGAAAGGTGGAGCTATCTTTTTAGAAAGGTGAGAAAGATTTACACCAGCGAAGAAGAGGAACTGGGACTCAGGTCGCAGCGGACTATAAGACAAGGAAGAAGCATTTGTAGTCGCTGCCTGAGGGCCTAGGCGCCAGGCAGTAGCCGGGGTTTGACTGGGCCAGCCCTACGATGTAGCAAGGCTGACCTACGGCTGCCAGGGGACTGAGCAAGAAGCGAGCGATCTCAAGGGCACAGAGTCAGCAGACAGGCGCATGGAAGGGTGCAGCTAGCAGGCGCCGGCCCGGGTAGCCGCGCCTTCGCGGGGTGAGCGGTTCCTGCTCAACTCGGCCGACTGCGTACCTGGATGTTGCAGCTCCCTGATGTCCAACCGAGACCTCCGCAGGTAGCGTCTCGCCACCACTGCCTGCACAACTCCCAGGCAACTCCGAAAGCTACCCCCGGAACCAGACGTGTGTGGGTGACGGCCCCGGAACGACTTCGAACGCCTCAGCTATTGGTGAGGAAAGAGGCCCTCCTTCCCGCCCACCCGCCCGGCTTGGCCTCTAGAGTTCGTTCCCGACTCAAACGAGCGGACTTGCCCCGGACCCGCACAACCCCGCCCACTGAGGCGAGAATGCCGCTCTTCTCGCCAGTGGCCAGTTTTGAAATTCGGCTTCCGGGTCAGTAGTCGTTGCTACGCATCCTCAGACGAGCCTTCCTCGCTTAGAGACCCAGTGAATTCTGGGGGTTGTGGATAATGCTCCATTGAGAGAGTGTCTTTGGTGGCTTAAACTCGGGAACCGGAATTTAGGATGCTTGGACACAACCAATCCCAGCCTTTGGCGCGCTGACGCCTCCGGTAGCTAGGTCGATTCTCAGAGCCAGCCCCTACCCCGAGGTGCGCCGCGCGCCCCCTAGAGCCTGGAGCGGCCCTCTCCTGGGCTGTCGGGCTGCGGACCGAGCTCAGGTAGGGACCTGACCTGCGCCGCGAGGCCATGACCACGAAGTGAGCACGAGGGGTCACTCTATAATGTTTCTGCCCCGTGCGTGATCCCGTTTGTAGGCGGCGTGCTACTTAAGAAGCTCCAGGAAGACTGGGTGACAGCTTAGGAGGAGATGGTATAAGGGGCATTGCCAGTGAGGGGGACAGAGGACAGTACTGAGCAGGCACCACTGCTGGGGCTTAGAAGAGCTGTGATTGTGGAAGAGGGATTTCCTTTTTCATTTGTCCTGTGGTAAAAATGAAAACATACGTGGTGATACAGGACAGGGAACGCATTACCACATGCACTGAACTCATACATCCCCAACTCATACTCTTTCTGGAAAAAACAATGCTTTATTGGGTGGTCAAATGGCCTGACAGAAGGCCTCAGATTCACAATTGACTATGGACTGAACAGAGAAGTAGGCAAAGGTATTGGAAGCTGTCTTTGCCCCACTTTAACCTCCTCGAGGGCAGCTCTGGATTCACATGGTGCCCAGACATGGGCTCCGCCAGACCTAGGATGACTGCCTGCACTCTCCTGGCCTGATGCAGGCAGCTCTGTCCTATGTTGGGTAAGACTGAATTCTCAAATTCTAGGAGCTAAGAGGAGCCTGACTCCCTAGTTTGTTGGAAAGTAAGGGAAGATTAACATGAAGCTGGCCAGAGACACAGTGTGCCAGGTGCTGCCACATAGGAAGCAGAGACCACTGCTGGACACGGGAGCCTCTCAGCCCTCAAGGACTATTTATAGCTAGGGGACCTGCTGACCTGTGACATTCCCCTGCTGCCACCCAGTCCTGGAACAAGGCCAGTGCAAAGCACACTCCTCTCCCTCCCCCTCTTGTTCTTCCCTCACCCCAGGGGACAGGGTGGTTTTTTAAATTTTCTTCTTTCTCCTTGAGTTTCCTAACTCAAGTGCTGATATGGTCAGTGCCTCATGAGGAGGCCTTCATTGGAGAAAGGGGAGCTGGCCTTTGGCCCACCAGCATGGGAAACTTGTTCAGCCTTTGGGCCACTCTCTAGCCCCAGACCTCAGATGCCAGGTGCTGGTTAGCAGTCCTGGCTGCTCTGGGGCAGCTGAGAAAGTACAGGATTGGGGAGGAGGATCAGGTAGAGGCAGGGATGTTCTCTGAAGACATAAACAGCAGGAGGGGCCCAGATGACACCTCCCCCAGCTAGACTCTTGACAGGGAGGCGGGGCAAATACAAAGGTCACAGAGAGCCAGGGCCCAGTGATCTGAGCCTGCTATGAAAAGGTGTAGCTCTGTCAGCAGATTAAGTTCCTGCTCCCATAAGAGGGTTCTGGCGGTTAGGGCCAGTAAGGGAAGGCTTGGAAAGGTCACACAGGGTGGGGAGGAGCTGGCAAAGATCTAGGACCCAGGAAGTCCCTGGGGATAGTGGCAAGTCCCAGGCCAGGGATGCCAGCGTGGAGCAACTCTTGTGCCAGGGCAGCTGGGGGAGGGGGAAGAAAGATGACCAGAGGTTTCTGAGGACTCAATTGTTGCTAGGAGAAGCTAGAAAGGGATTGTTTGAGATCTTTGTATTTTGTTAACAAACACTGAGATCTGTTGACGCTGTGTGGGGCCTAGCAGAGGTCAGCCAAAGGATCTATGGGACCGATATCAGCTCAAACACCCAGACCCCTCCCTGGCAGCCCTTGCCTCATCCCTCCTATGGCTAAGGTACTTCTTTAGTCACTTAATTGGGCTTGGGGACAGGCTCCTGGTCTATGTGAGGCAGCAACTGGCAGCCCTTGCCCTGGTGCACTCTCCTCCCACCCTCCCCCATACACACCCCTAGATCAGGCAGCACTGGGGCTTGATTCTGTGCCTCCCAGAGGACAGGGAGAAAGCTCCACAGCTGGAGGACAGGGCAGCTCCACTTCTGGCAAGATGCTCCAGGCTTCAGGTAATTAGGATTTCCAGGGGTGTAGCTGAGCCCACTGCCTTTTGTCTGCCAGTGAAAAGCTGAGAAGACTGCTTGGTGAGGAGTCCTGGAGATCCTGGTGACCAGGTGTTTGTGTCAGTTAGATAAAGGAGCTGCCTGTCCTGGGCCTTCTCCCCACTCACATGTGTTCTGGATGATTCTGCAGGCAGCGGATAAATTCACCCACTGGCTGGCCCTCATAGCACACCTTGTATACAGCCATGAACAGGGGGAACCTAGAGTTGAGGAGGAAAGGCACAGCTTAGTCTCCTACTCTTTTCCACCCTCTATCCCTCATTCCTCATTCACTGCCTAACCTCCACTTCTCTACCCTCCCACCTTAGACTTCAGGCTGACTCTGGCTGTCAATTTCTATCTCCTGAGTATCTGAACTCCCCAGCCCTGGGTTTTAGGGTTAGGTTGCTAACAGCCCTGCGCTCTTTTATATTGAACTTGTCTACTTGTTTTTTTTTCCCCCCTGCCTCTCTGAGCTTCAGTGTCCTCAACTGTAAAACGGGGCTAATATAACAAAGTAGTGAAAATATGAGGGTTTCCCTCACGCCACTTTGACACTGGGGCTTGAACCCAGGGCTGCTTTACCACTGAACTACATCCCCAGCCATTTTTATTTTTTATTTTGAGACAGGATCTTGGTGAGTTGCTGAGGGTCTTGCTAAGTTGTTGAGGCTGGCCTCAAGCTTGCAATCCTCCTGCCTCAGCCTCCATAGCTGCTGGGATTACAGGCATGCCCCACTGTGCCCAGCCAGAATAGTTATATGATTGAGTACATGAAGACATGATTATGCATTATGTGAACGTGTCAATAAATGCCGTTTTCCTTCTTGCCATCCCCTCTCAGCTGTTCCCTTTACCCAAAGCCATGAACTGTTCTGATCCTATTTCATACTCTTCTCTTCTAGGATTATTTCCCAGGCCAATTGTGCTCTATTCTGCTCAGCCCACTATCTGTTCTCCCTGGAAAAGGAGCACCTTGAAGCAGAGCCCATTCTCAACACCAGGGATGGGATGCAGAGGACAGAGGGCTGGTCTTGGGGATATGGACAAAAAGGTGAGACAGTCAGATGAGCTTATTCCTGCCCCAGAGCTCCAACCCTTAAAGCAGAGGATAAGGAAGAAAGGACAGAAAGGGGAGGCTATTCAGAGTGGTTCAAGTTATGCAGTATAAAGAACACTAGACCAGAATGAACTGCATGAACTGGTTGGGAAGTGGGCAGTCCAAATTCTAACCTCAAAACAGATTACAGTGCCCTCTCTGCCCACTTCCCAGGCTGTGCAGAGTTCAAGAATATGGTGACCAGGGACAGCTCTTGGCCTATGGCTCCCTCACCCAGGAAAGCTATATAGCACACTTACTTGTCCACCAGGCCCTTATGCTGGAGGATGCTGTGTAGCTCCCGGGCTGTCTGGGGCCCCTGCAGCTTCTGCCCATTCAGCATCTCTTTCTCAAGCTGTTCAATGGACTGTGAAAAAAACAGTCCATGTGTGGAGGTGGAGAGCAGGGTTATCCATATGAGCTGGAAAGTCACGCTCAAATGGGAGGTGGAGTCATATTGGGGAGAAGAAGGGGTAAGAATTTCTACAACAATTTTAATGTTTGTGCCCAAGAGCTTCCTCCTGCTAAGCACTTCTACCTTGATGCTGGCAGGGGCCACCCTCTGTTCCCCCCTGTTCCCCAGGACCCACCTTTCCAGTGCGAGCAAAGGCCTCTGCCACCTTGCGGTTCCGCCCTCCATAGCAGGTAGTGATGAGGTCAGCAACACCACAACTCTCCAAGAAGGTGGCAGAGGACACTGGGCCTTGGCAAAAGAGCTTGGCGAAGGCAATCATCTCCATGAGACCCAGCCGGATCACTGCTGCCTTGGTGTTGTCTCCAAAGCCCAGCCCATCACAGAAGCCAGCCCCGACAGCCACTATATTCTTTGAGTAGAAGTCATGGGTAAGGAAGGACCCCTTCCAGTGGCCCCACTTGGAGCCCTTAGCACCTGCCTTATGCTCCCCACATTAGCTATAACACACCCACCAAGTAAATGAAGGAAGCATATGGGTTCCTGAACCTGCTTTTCCTACTTGTTGCACTGTTTTTCCCCTCTAGTACCAGGGATTGAACCCAGGGGTGCTTAACCACTGAGCTGCATTCCCAGCCCTTTTAATTTTTTATTTTGAGACAGGTTCTTGCTAAGTTGCTGAGACTGGCCTTGAACTTGTAATCTCCTGCCTCTGCCTCCAGAGTTGCTGGAATTACAGGCATGTGCCACCTGACCTGGTCCACTTATTGCACCTCTTAAACCCACCCCATGCTACATCCCTGAGGATATTTTCTGAGAGCCACTTTTTTCTCCAGGGGACCTTTCCACCCATGACCATTTTAGTCCATAGTCAGGTACATAGTTGCACAGGATCCATAGCTGTCCCATTTTTTGATACTGGGGATTGAAAACCCAGGGTCTTATACATGCTAGGCAAGTACTCTACCACTTTTTTAATTTTTAATTTTATTTTGAGATATGGTCTTACTGAGCTGCTGAGGCTGGCCTTGAACTTGTGATCCTCCTGCCTCAGTCTCCTGAGTCACTGGTATTACAGGTGGGCACCACCTTATCTAGCTAGGATCTCTTGTCTCCCATTAGCTTGGCCATCTCTTCTTCCCCTTTGGACCACCCCTGTAGCCTATCCCACAAGGGGCTCTAGTGGGGAAGAAAGAAGGCTCACAGTCTGATGGTGAAATATTAGCAGGCCTGAGTATCCCTGGCTTTGCTTCTGCAGTTCTTCCTATGTATATGAGATTTGGTGGTGAAAGGGAACAGCTGCCTAAGAGTGAGATCTTGAATACTGGCAATCTTGTAGAGCTAAGCTGGGCCCTCCTTTGGAACCTTATCCCCATTCCATTAGCTACTTCGGTGCCCCTCTCACCTTTAAGGCTCCACAGATCTCTACTGTGTCAACCTCCTGCACCACTGTGATACGGAAATTGGGTGTCTGCATCAGTTCTTTCAGAAGCTGTCCCTGGACTGGATCCTTGCAGCCTAAAATGGGGAGGGAGCAAGACTTTCAGTGGTAGGCTCGTTTTTGGTTTTGTTTTTTGAGACAAGGTCTCACTATATTGCTCAGGCTGGCCTCAGACTCTTGGGCTCAAGTGATCCTCTTGCCACAGCCTCCCAAGCAGCTGGGACTGTTGGCATGTGCCACCACACCCAGAGAGCGGGGACTCTTGACTGTTCTTCCCACAACTGCCTGAGACAGGCTCTGTAACTCCATCCCTGGGGGTGTCCCAACCCTCCCTCACCTCTTATGCATCTTCCTTTTCCTGTCTGGTAGAAAGAGATGGCTGAGTGGGGCTAGGGAAGAATTTGGGGAGGGGATGCACTAGAGCTGTGTGGTGCTTGGGTTGGGGGAGGCTCTCACCAATGGTGGTCTCACAGAACTTCTCATCAGCCACCTCGCTGGCAATGTTGGCCCCCATCAGCACGCTCATGGGGATGCCGAGGCGTTCCCCAATCACTTCAGAGATGAGCTTCAGCCCATTGGGGCCCTCGTCTACCCCCTGGGCACAGGATGAAGCTCAGGCCAGCTGCCCTTGATGCCCAATTGAGGGCTTCCCACTCAGAAATCCTACCCCTTACAAATCCACTGTTTATCAGTGTACCTCCCCAGTGGTCCTGCCCCATTCCAATCCCAATACAGCTTGCTATGGGGAGGATAGACAGTGGTAAAAAAATAACCCATCAGAAAAGCCCTCCCATGCACCTTCAGTAACCTACCTCTTCCAGGCAGTGTTTCTCCTCCAAATCCCTAAATACCCCCGCTTCTGACTGTCCCAAACCAACTGCTAGCACAGTCACTGCTCCAAACCAGCTCCCCTTGCATACTCCTCAAGCCACCCCACCTCCCATATTCTTCAGGCATCCCTTTTTATGCCTCTTAAACACTCCTAAGGCTTCTGCCTCCAAATGAGTCTCTTATCTACTTCCCAGCTTCCCTTCAGCAGCCTCTCACTGCTTTCTTAATCCTCTCCAAAGCCAACTCCTCTCTTCTCTCTGGGAACTTTTTGGCTTACTACTGCCATTTTCTTTCCTACTTGCTTCACCCACCCTGAACCCTGCAATAGTTAGCTGCACACCCCCATCCACATGAAGGTGTCCCTGGCACCTTAATGAGAGATATGCCAATGGCGTTGGCCTTCAGGTGACCCTTGAGCTGGTCACAGATCTTGCCGATGAACTGATGGGGCACCACAAAGATGAGGATATCAGCATCTGCTGCAGCCTGGACCACATCTGGTACAGCCACCTGTGGGATGACCAGGTGCTTGTGGGCTTGGCAGACTACTACTAGCCCCTAAGGAACTTTATTTAGCAATCTAGGAGCCAGAGTGAGACTGAGGAGAGGGGAGAAGGAAGAGTAGTTTGGGACTGAATCTGGGAGGACTGAGCTTGAGAGAATCAAGACCCTCCTATTCCCTGCCCCAGCCATCACTGCCCCTCTGCTCCAGCTGACCTGGATTTCTGGAACTCTCCCTCCAGCATTCTCTTGGCCCTTGGCTATGGGACTTTGAGGGAGGCCAAAGACAGCCGGGCTTGGCAGGAGGAAGAGGCCAAGTAAGATTTCATCACCCTGGGGCCCCAACTGGAAAGGTAAGTCCTTTTCCTCTCTTGCTCCCCCTTTTTCAGGTGGGGAGGAGAGCTACATGAATTTGACCAAAGACCAAAAGTCCAAGGAGCAGCTTCCAAATCTGCTAATAACCCAGTGAATGAGTAACAGGATTAGAGCCTGAGGCAGGTACTGCCCAGACCCAAAACCTGGGAGCCTGAGAACCAGTCTTTGGTTGCCATGGAAACCGACTTACTGCCCCTCTTCTCCTGCCCTTCCCCCTGGAAGCCTGTAAGAGGGAGGTACTATGCAAGTTCTCAATCCCAGAAAGTGCCCAGGAGAGCAGTTTGAGGTCTACATGGGGGTGCCCTATACCCACACAGCCCTTCTGAGATGCTTCTCAAGTCCAGCTTGCACCTGAAGTGGCCCCTTTCAGCAGGAGGTACCTGTAGATAAGATCTGGGCACTGACTCTCTGGACTTCCTCCCTTCCTTGCAGGAAGTTGGGGCTTACCACGTTTGGGGGCAGCTTGTGCCCTGGCAGGTATTTGACATTCTCATGCTGAGTGTTGATGATCTCTGTCAGCTTTCTGCCCCCAACATCTTCCTCAAACACCCACATGGTCACCCGGGGGTCAAAGCATGCCAGGTGGGCAGCATTGGCACCCACAATCTTGGCAATGGCTGAGCCCCTGAGGGGGAGTGAAAGTACAGGAAAGTGAGGAGTGGGATGTGAGAGAGGGCACAGCAGCAGGGGAGGGGTGGGGCAGCACCCCACCCACTACAGGGCCTTACAGCAGCCCTCCAGATAATTTTTTTCCCACTTCTCTTTTCACCCCCCACTCCATTTCTATGACAAGTGGTTCTCTTGCGACCTAGCAATAGAGGAGACTCAGTCTGCCTCACACTTTGCTGCTGGAGAAGAGGGGCAGCCTTCAGATCCCGCTTCCCACACCCAAGCAGCTTTTCAGGCAGAGAAGGGAGCACTCTGTTCACCTTACATTGATGAACAGGTGCAACTGCCCAGGCAGGCACAGCCTGGGAGGTCGATCATCTGTGCTGTGCCTGTAGGCACTGAAGACAACAGCAAGGGACGAACAAAAACCTGAGGTATTTTCTACCCATTCCGTCTCCTGCCTACCCGGCTTCCCTCCTTAACTCCTCTGTACTTGGGGGGAAACCCATGGTCCTTGACAGTCACTTACCAGTTGCCGGAGCCTACAATGCAGACTTTCTTGCCAGCCATGGTGCTGCTCCTCTGCCCAAGCAGTGCCGGTTGAGAGCATTTAACTCCGCCAGCACTCGTGGGTGCAGCCAAGCTCCACCTCCAGGGGTGGCCGAGAAGCTGGCGCCCAGGGAAATAGAGAGTCTGGCAGAACCAGGGAAAGGGTAGAGACAGGTGGGGGGAATGGGAATGGGGCAGAGGCCAGGCTGGTTTTTCCTTTTGGCTTTGCAGCTGACATTGCTGGCGAATTTCTCTGGCTCCAGCCCACATTTCCACCCCCTTTGCAATGGGCTCATTTTGAGGTCTGCCAAGAAATAGCCCAGATAAGGACAAAGTCATTGTTCCCCCTCACTCCCTTCTTTTTCCAGCACTGAAATAAATTGTATTTAGCCCTAGTAGCAGATTTGAGAATGCTTTCTTTTCAAAGGTAGGAATTCTCTGGGCCCCCACTCCTGGCACATGCCCTCCTAGGACCCCCAAAGCTGCTCTAGTTTTGTCCTCAAGCAGTCCCACAGTAACTCCATTACAGGGATATGAATGAGGGGAGTGGTGAGTGTGGGCCCACTGTTAAGGATAAGACCACATAAAAATAAGGGTCTGCTTTGGGGGCAACCCAGCCCAAGGGTGATGTGAGCCTCCAAGGGCACAGTTATCTTGGTAATATCAGGGACTCATTGATGGGCCTTTCAGAAAATCCCCACCTGCATATCTTCTAGGAAGGTAAAGTGGGAAAGGTCAAAAGTCAGAGGGTTCTAATGCCATGTGGCCTACAATTCTTCTGTGCTTATGGAGAGATAAGGCAGCTAAAGTGTACACTGTCCTTGAGAGGATTTGAGATTGCTCAAGATTCTTTCTCTTGTACCACACCAGGTGGCTTCTACAGGTTAACAGCTAGTTTGCAGAGACCAGAAACGGAGAGGCAGGACCTGGAGCAGTAGTTTCCAAATTCAGGGATAGGTGGAGTTTTGTGGTTTCATATGCCATGAGAGTAAGCAGGTATCACTGGGTAAAGAGAGAATGGCAGGAATATGTTCAGCAGTTCAGATTCTACATTGCCCATAGCTATCTGTTTGACCAAGAGGAGGAGGAGCATCAGTTTCCAGGCTCATCTAGAGAGTGGAGCAAGAGGCTCCTAACCCTCCTATCTCTGCACCTTGGCCTAGAGGGCAGACAACACTGTGCTCATGTGCTGACCTCCTGGATTGGCAGAATACTCAGTAGGCGTTACCAACCCTCTAGGCTGCCACTGGTCAGTGACAGCAATAAGTTGTGGGCTACAGGGAAGTCTGGGTGAAACCAGTGGGTAAGGGTAATCAGGTAGGAGGTCAGACTGTGGCATTCCAGTGATAGCCCAGTAAGAGCCTGCCATATTCACTTATGAACAGGGAGTCCCTATGAGGGGAACATACAAGAAATCAGTAGGGGTTGTCTTCCTTAGAACAAAGTTAGGTCCGATATAGGGCTAGCTTCCCACAGACCACTCCTTCATTGCATTGGCACCAAGATGAAGGCACCAGTGCCAGGCTGCCAGCTGGGAGCACTGATTATGGGGGATGGGAAAGATGTTTCTGTCCCTGGCACACATTAGGAACACCAAAGAATGGACAGTTATGCATAAAAATAATTCCCTTGTTTTTGCCTAAATGCTTCTTCATTTCTCATTTTGCCCCTATTGTCATAAAGTAGAGACAAATAATTTGTTCATTTACATAGGAATAAAGAGGGTGCCAAGATTCAGAAATGGCTTGTCATAGGAAGTTATCTGTATCACTAGAGCTCTTTTCCTGAGTGCAAACTGTGGAATTTTGCTTGAAATTAACAATTCATTAGCCATTCATTAAACATGTAATTAGCCTGGGTAAAAACAGATGTCATTTCAATGTCCTTGACATCAATTTTCTCCACTCTGTAATCACCCCCATAACTCCTCTGTTTCCCTATCAAGTCTGAGAAACCCTAAGTTCCAGATTAGGAACAATGGTTATCTTTGGTGGGTCTCACTGCACACAAGCAATACTGGAGTATTCCCATCCATGGAAGCAAAGGATAATTTTCTTTAAATTACAACTTTAGGACGCATTTACACTTACCGATGTTCTACTCCCTCTTCTTGAACAGTAGCAGAGGAAAGCAGTGAGCCACCAAGTGGGGAGCAGGAAGAACTGCAAAACTTCATGCTTTTGCTAATGAGGACTCAACTTTGCAAGCTGCCAACCAGAGGTTGGCTGTACATACCATGTGTGTGCGCACATGTGTTACTGGGGATTGGACCCAGTGGGGAGCTTTACTGCTGAGTTACACACTTTTTGAGGAAGTGTATCACTAAATTGCCCAGGCTAGCCTTGAACTTGCAATCCCCTGCCTCAGCAGCCAGAGTAGCTGGGATTATAGGTGTACACTGGCTCCATACACTTGTTTGTGGTTAACACAGCACTTCCATGCCAATCTTAAGAAATGACATCTCACTCTGGGATTCCAGTGGAAATGAGAGCAGCTCAGGGAATATAAATGTCTGCTGCTACCCAGGCCTTGGTGCTGCAGGAAGAAATGGGACCTCTAAAGGAGGTTCACATTTATCAAGCCTAACAGACTACAGGCACCTAAAGACTCCAACTAGAAAATGGCCTGAGGAGCTCAGAGGAACAAGAGAAGATGGCAGTGCCAGTAACCTATCAGTATCTAATAAACAGGGAAGTTGGAGCAGGACTCTAAAGATCCAGTGGTAAAGTCCAACAACCTGAAACAGCAACTAGCCTGTTTCACCCCTGGGTTACCAACCTCTCAGGAGAGACCAAGCCCACTGGGGAGAAACCTCATTTTCCTTGGGTTCCCAGTTCCTGGTACCATAGCTGGTGACCAATAAATATCTGTCAAATAGAATGACACTGTGAGCAGGGCTGGTGGTGGTACTGAAGATCAAAGAGCTCAGGAGGAGCTCTCCCTCAGAAGGCAGGGGACTCACCCTTCAGAAGATTCTTTTATTAAAACTGGGTGACATCCATAAGGGGACAGTACAAAAAAAATTTTGGTCCATGAAAAAAACATAATAATTCAGTTAATAAAAAGTTATCTTCAATAGGGACACTGTGTAGGAGTGCTGAACTTCCTCCTCATGGTTCCAGCCAGGAGCCAGGCCAGGGCTCAGCTGCCCCAGGGTTGTCCAGTGTCACTGTGGGGAGAACCTTTTGAAGGAGGGATGGGAATATGGCAGGAAGGGGAAGATGGGGAAAAAACTCTGCTGTCCCCAGTGTAGAACAGGCAGGGACAAGGGGTAAGGGGATATGCTCGCAGGAGCCTGAGGAGGGGTGGGGAAGCAGGGGCTTTGTCAGTTCTGTGGGTTCAGAGCCCATGCTGGCAGAATCCCCCTGTGCCCAGCTGTCTCCCACCCTGCTGTGTTGAGTCTGCGAGCCTGGGATATGCTAACTTGGGGGTGATACAACCTGGAAGAAGAATCTGAGGCTCTCCTGGAAAGATGCAAAACCATCTCAGTTCCAAGGGGCCAAGATCACAAGGTCCTGCTGCTACCTGAGGGGTCTGAAGCTTTGAGGGCAAGGGCTGGGGAAGTCACAATCCTGTGAGGCAGGGAGAGGGAAGAGTCACAAACCCAACTCAGAGCTGTTCTCCAGCCCTAGGCGCTTTCACTCCTCAGTACCCTAGAAGTCACCATTGAGTGTCAACTGGGCAGACGAGGGACAGGAAGACAGAATAGCCCAGGGCTTTACCCGTTTGATTTCAGGCCTGTTTCTCCATTAAGGGAGGGAGCAGGGGAGATGAATGAACAAGTCACTCTTCCAAGCAACAGCAGGAAGGAACAGCCTCTGCTGGCAATGACAGTACCCTAGGTTACATCCCTGGGGCTCTGACAGGAAAAGGCAAGATTCCCCCACCCAAATGCCTTAGGTTAGGGCAGATATGAGGGAATCTTACAAAGGGCAGCTATAAGGAGTGTGCAGGAGGGAGCAACAATTCAAGAACAAACTCCAATACTGATGTAGACCCCTACTAAGGAGTCAGAGAAGCACTGAGACAGCAGAGGACTGGGGACTGACCTGGGGCTCAGTGGAGCCCAAGAGCCAGGGTTCCTTTAGTGCTAGAGGGTAACAAGTGAAGGGAGAGTTTGCTCCAAACCTGTGGAGGGAAGGAAGGAAATTGGATTCTGTTATCAGGAGGGCCAAGATGAACTAGCTTATAGAGTGCCCCCAGGCCTGAGTCTTGGAGGAGGGGCTACAACTCCCAACTCCTGGGTCTCTGAAGGGCTAGCTTAGATCAGTGAAGATAGTCTCCTTAAAGACCATCTGGCCTTAGGCCCAGTTCATTCAGAGCACTGATTAATTACCACTACAGATTCTCTTTCTACCACTACCTAGAGGTCCTATGTAGACCAGGGGAGGATAGAGGCACATAGGAACTTTGTGGGGCAAAGGGAAGCTGAGGGGTGGGAAGGGATGGGATGGGAGAAGAGGATAAGAGGTGTCTTGTGAGACAGAAATGTGAGACCCTCTTCATTCTGGTGTTGTCCTTGAACCAACAGCATCCCCTGGAAGGCCCCAAGCAAGACCAAGGCAGGTGCTATGAGGCAGGCAGCACAGGGCCCAAATAAAGAACTGGAGCAGCCAAATTAGGGCTGTAGAAGAAGCCCTATGTATTCCGGATTCCCAGAGCTTGCTCTAATTCTTGTCGTCTCTGCTGCACCTAAGGAGAAAATAATGGAAACTGAGAGAGTTGATCAGAAATTGGTACCTAAAACCACTGACTCCTATCAGAGGCACACACCCCTTGTATTTTTGTCAATTTTCCTGTGTGTTCCAAGCACCTACCTTGGAGTAAAAGTATCGGCACACAGCCTCCTGAGCCCAAGGCTGGAAGTAGAACTCGGCTCGGCGCTCCTCCTCTGGGTTACCCACCACGTCAGTCATTGTCTGAGCAAGAAAGGCAGGGAGAAGGAGAGAATAGACTTGTTTCTGCCTTATGCCTCCTACTGGTCCAATTGTATCCCATCAAAAGATGCTGAAATCCTAATCCCCCAGTACCTGTGAATCTGACCTCATTTGGAAATAGGGTCTCTGCAGATGATCAAATTAAGATGAAGTCATTAGGTTGGCCCTAATTCAACATGACTGTTTTCCTTACAAAGAGGGAAATACAAAGAGACAAAACAGGTACAGAAGGAAGACGATGTGAAGACACATGGAGAAAGCTAACTATAAGCTCAGGGATGCCTGAGGCTACCAGAAGCTAGGAGAGAGGCCTGAAACAGATTCTGCTTTACAGCCCTCAGAAGGATCCAATCCTGCTAACACCTTGATCTTAGACTTCCAGCCTCCACATCATCTGTGAGACAAATTTCTGTTGTTTAAGCCACCAGTTTATGTTAGTTTGCTGTTGCAGCCCCAATGAACTAATACCTGTTATTCACAAGTCACTGCCTTGTCTAGAAACCTACTTGGTGCCCTTTGCCTCTGCTCCTCTATGCAGCCTCCCTAACTGTAGTCACAGCAACAGCAGGTTAGGTGAAAACTTGAGTGTATTTCACACCCTCTGTGTCCATGCCTATTTTCTTGCCTGAGCTTAGTGTTCTCCTCTCTGAGAAATATCTTTAGCTGGGCAGGGTGGTGTGTGCTTGTAATCCCAGTGGCTTGGGAGGCTGAGGCAGGAGGACTGCAGGTTCAAAGTCAGCCTCAGTAACTTTGTGAGGCTCTAAGCAACTCAATGAGACCCTGTCTCTAAATAAAATACAAAATAGGGCTGGGGATGTGGCTCACTGGTTGAGCACCGCTGAGTTCAATCCCCAGTACCAAAGGTAGGGGGGGAATATCTTCAAGTTCCAAGTTTTCCATGAAGCCTTACCCAGAAACTCTAGCCTCACTTTTTAATTATTTTGCTGGTTCTGGTGAGTTCTGATAATGTCTTATATGGCATACTATTTTTAATCATATTAGCTTAGTTTCTCCAAATAGAATACATGTTGCAGAGATCAGGACTTCCTTTCTGTTTCCTTGACAATATGCAGCAAAATGACAACACTGAATAAATACTTAAATCGACACTTGATGGTTTTCCCTACTTAATTGTAAAACGGGATATACCAAAGAAAAATTGGTTCCTCAGTCTCCACTGATCCTTTACTAAGTTCTTTACCTTGAGGTCCCGGCACTGGGACTGAAGCCAGTCATTGATGAAACCCTGAGGGTCTCTGGCAAAGCTCAGCATGAATTCCCGCTGGGTCTTCAACTGGTTGATAGTTTCTATTGTTTCGTGGATCTGAAAGGAAGAAGGAACATACCATTTTCATACTACAGAAACACGAAGTTAGATGGTAGAAAGTGCGTGACGTCTCTGCATGTCACTATCAACCTAGGCACTGGTGCTACTCCCCAGAGCTACAATGCTGTGCCAAGCTCCAACTCCGGGCCCTCAGCATTCTTTCAGCAGGTAACGTGCACTTGTTTGTCTCTGTGTACCCCAAGTAAGGGGTACAGTTTTTCTTTTAGTCTCCTCAGTATCCAGCACTACATGGTGAATACTTAATCCACATCACTAACAGGGTCATGCGTTTCCACTTTGCAGTTCCAGGTCGGTTTTCTAAACTCCAAACAATTCAAGTGTTTTCTTGACATCTCAAGAACCTAACTCAACATCTCCAAAACTAAATCCAGTATCCTTTCCCTAATGCCTGTTCCTCTTCTTCCCAATTATAATAAATACAACTTTCCACCTAAGCCAGAAACTTAGGAGTCATCATTGTTCCTCCTCTCTCACCTCCATCCAAACAGTGGCCAAATCCCTTAATTCTTTTGACCCCTCTCAAATTAGTCTACTTATTTCCATCTTCACTGTCTGTAACTTTAGTTTAGGGCCTTGACAGATCTTCCATGGATGACTATAGCAGTTGCCTACCTGGGCTTCTTGCCTCTACATCTTCCCTCTTACAATCTCCACCTTCCAGCCAGTGATCATTCTAAATACAAATAGCAATACTGGTTCCACTGGTGAAAACCTCTTCACTAGACTAATTCCTTACTTCACCTACAGGATGGAGTAAAAAACAGTGTTCTCTGCATCAAAACCTTATGATAAGTCTCCTACTTCCCCATCTAGCTTCCTTTCCCCAAATATCCTATCCCCCGGCACCTGTTTTGTATCTAATACACCAAATGGCCTGTACCACTTCTTTTTTTGTGTGTTTGTATATGGTGCTGAGATTGAGCTCAGCCCTCACACATGGTGGGCAAGTGTTTTACCACTGAGCTGTACTCCTAACCTAGCTTGTACTTTTTTTTTTTTTTTTTTTTGTACTAATGACTGAAACCAGGGGTATGCTACCATTGAGGTATACCCCCAGTCTTGCTAAGATAGGGTCTTGCTAAGTTGCTGAGGCTGGCTTTGAACTTGTGATTCTCCTACTTCTGCCTCCTGAGTTGCTGGTATTACAGTTGTGCATCACCATGCTTGCCAATGTTATATCTTTAAACACTGTCTCATTTCATCCTCAGAGCACCTTTATAAAAATGGGGAGTACGGTCTCTATTTCACAGATCAGAAACTAAGGCTCAACACTTTAAAAGATAGCCAGAGGCAGAACTCTTATGAGTCTGGCTCCAAATAGCACCAAGTACAGTACCTGACAAATACTGGGTATTCACATATTTTGAATTAAAACTAAGAATCAAAAGGCAGTCTAACCAAAAAAAGAAAAAGAAAAAGAAAAAAATGAAAAACAGCAGTTTAGAAACTGTGATAGGGAAGTGGTAACACCCAAATTAGCTAGGGTTGAGACCCTACCTTGTTGTCTAGAGTAGCAATCTCCTGTTGACTGGCAGTGGACAGCAGGAAAGAATTCATCTGAGTCTTCAAGGTATCATCTACTTCCACATCAATGTCATAACAAGCAGTCTTTTTCTGGTCATTTGGATCAACACTGGGAAGGAAACCAAAGGGATCTGATAAAGGGCTTATCCCCTGGTAAATAAACACAGTGTCAAATGATGGCCCAAGGATGAAAGCAAAGGGGGTTCACTGCAAAAGGGCCCAAGAACTTTTAGGTGCAACAGAAATATTCTGTATCTTCATTGAAGAGGTAGCCATGTGGCATATACATCTACCAAAAGTCTTCAAACTGTACTTTAAATGGGTATAATTTATTATATATAAATTCTACCTCAATGAAGTTAATTTTTTTGTTGTTGTTTTTTAGTGGTGCTGGGGATTGAACTCAGGGTCTTATGTATGCTAGGCAAGCACTCTACCAAATGAGCTATATCCCCAGCCCTGAATGAAGTTAATTTTTTTTAAAGTCGATGATAAAAAATTTTAAATAGTACAAAATGAGGGCTGTTGTGGCTCAGTGGTAGAGTATTTGCCTAGCACAAGTGAGGCACTGGGTTCAATAAATAAATAAGATGAAAGTATTGTGTCCATTTACAACTAAAAAAAATTAATTAATTAAAAAATAAATAGTACAAAATGTATCCAGTGAAAAGTAAGTTCCTTCCTCTCTAAAGAAAATCACCGCTATAGAATTTTATCTTTTTCCCTTTTAAACTAAAATTAAGCCACGGTATAATGGCACATGCCTGTAATCCCAGCAATTAGGGAGGTTGAGGCAGGAGGATCACAAGTTTAAAAACAACTTAGTAAGACTCTGTCTCAAAATAAAATAAAATAAGAAGGGCTGAGGATATACTTCAGAGGTTAAGCACACCTGAGTTCAATTGCTGGTACCCAGTATCAGGAAAAACAAAACAAAGGAAACCACTGAAATTAAACACTGGGTAAGGTGATACATGTCTGTAACCCCAGCAGAAGGCTGAGGCAGGAAGATTCCAAATTCAAGGTCAACCTCAGCAACTTAGGAAGGCCCTAAGTAATTTAGCAAGATCCTGTCTCACATCTTGTCTTATTATTTTTCCCAGTGCTAGGGACTGAACTCAGGCCTCATGCATGCTAGGCAAGTGCTTTACCACTGAGGTATATCCCTAGTCCTCCTAGTCTAAGTCCCTGTCTCAAAATGGGCTAGGGATGTAGCTCAGCAGTAAAGTACCCCTAAACTCATTAAAATTAAACCCCTAAATAAAGTCAAATCTCTCTTACACACACACACACACACACACACACACACACACACACGACCTAGGGCTAGGATGTAGTTCAGTTTGTATAGCGTTTATCTACAATGTGTGAGGTCCTGAGTTTGATCCCAAGCACCACAAAAAATACATAAATAAATAAAAAGTTAAAAAAAGGAAAAGAAAAGAAAAAGCAATCTAACTTAATCCCAGGAATCCAGGACAAAACAGTTTTTATGGTCCCAATATATAGATTATAGGAGTTACTACTTGGTAAATGATGGATCAGGACATAAGGAATGGCAGGTTTTTACCAGACTTAATATAGAGCAAAGGAGAGTGCAAACAGACAATATCCAACTAAAGGGACCTTTCTTCACTCTATCTGCCTAGAGATACCTTGCTCTCTATCTTCTACACTAAATAGCCAACAGAAGCAATAGAGTTAGTCTCAGACTGGAATGCCCTACCACTTAGACATGCTGCTGATCCTTCACATCAGTGATCAGCTCATAAAGGTTTAACAACTAATCATCTGAGGGAGCAGGAATACTGCACTAATGTGCAGTGTTTGCTGATTTCCAGCCACCAATATTCCATCATTGATCAGGGAATGGGGAAGAGCTATGCAACAAAAACAATCATTATACAGTAGTATTTCCACCATACAAACACAATCTTTTTTTTTTTTTTTTTTTTTTTAAACCAGGGAACACAGGGGTACTTAACCAGAGCCACATCCAAAGCCCTTTTTATTTTTTATTGTGAGCAGGGTCTCCCTAGGTTGCTTAGGGTTTCATTAAGTTGCTGAGGCTGACTTTGAACTAGCAATCCTCCTATCTCAGTTGCCCAAGCTGCTGAGATTACAGGTATGTGCCACCATACCTAGCAAGACACAAGTAATCTTGAGAACACAAACACTAGAAAAATGTAATAACCAGGAAGCAGTTAAGTTTTGAATATATATCACCCTCACTTTTAGTATAATAAATTTAATTTTAATTTTATATAATTTAATTAACAGCTTTGTCTAACAACCTGCTTGTAAAATCCCTGTAAAGTTTGACAACTGGCTGTGCCAGCAGGTGAATACCAGCTCCAGCATACTCCATAGCATCCCATGCACAGGCTTACCTGATGACGTGATTAATGATAATGGGTTCTGGTGGCATAAGCAAGGCATGGAGCCTTTGAGGGATCTCTGAAAACTTCATACGTTGAGACTCAAAGATCTGTGGGAAACAGAAGCAGCTACAAATTTGCATTTTGAGTATAATTAGTGCGTGAGTAGATTCTAACAAAAGAATGGGTTCTTTACCTACCTGCTGGAGGTACTTGTCACAGATGACAAACTCCCGCTCATGAGGATCTTGGAGCTTATGTGTCTTAATATATTGCCACAGTGCTTGAATGATCACCGGACGAGTCTGGGTGTGGATGCCAAGGAGCCGAGCCAGACGAGGGTCTAATTTAAACTGGGGAGGCTACACAGAATCAAAGAGTGTAGGTGATAAAACTAATGAGTTGGGTCTATGTGTATTTTAGGATACTTAGTACAGAAGAACATTCAATCTAGTCAGCAAATATTAACAAAGTGCTTTCTCAGGGGTAGGAAAACACTAGGAAGAACTCAGGACTAAGAACTATCTCCATACTAAAGTGACAAATTATTTACAACCAGACTTAAACCCTTAGTCAGACTGCTAATGGAATATGACTATGAAAGTTGGACTCCCTCACACCTCCACGGAATACCTGGTAATCCAGCATCAGTAGAACAGTACATCGTACATTCACGTCTCCTGGTCGCTTCACCTGGAAGCCATCGGTCTCCTGGGTAGTGGCGGTCCTGTGCCACTACAGAGAGGAAGATGTCAGGGGGTGCTCTCCCAGAGGAAGAGCTGGGGTGGGAGGGAAGAGCTTCTGTAATGACTGAACATTCATTCAATTCTGATTACTGAGGCTACTGAAGAAGAACAATAACATGATGCATCTCTAAAAACTGCATATGACTGGGATTATTGTCTGTGTATAAATAGATTAACTTTTTAATTCTACGTGTTTGCGATCACATTTAAATTAGCATGAATTTCTAGTGATAACTTTATCCACAAAAAGAACAGAAATACACTGTAGTTACTATTTATTGAATATTTATTATATGCAAAAGTATTCTAAAACATTAACTGGATTGTCACTTAATTCCCAAACATCCTTGAGATAGGCACTAATACCTATTTTATAGATAAGAAAACTAATGCTTAGGAGAATGAAGCAATTTGCCTAGGTCAAAGAGCCAGAAAGTGGTGGAGCTGCGATTTGAGATCTAGTGTGTCTGACTCTACGGTCCACATTTTTAGCCACTATACTCTACTTCTATAAAATTAAATTAAATAGATTTATAAATTTCTATTGATTCTATGACTTACTTCCCTTATTAGATGGTAAAGACCTTTCCATGTCTCTTAGTGGTTGAGGTTAAGGGGCTGCGGCTACACTGGCAAAGAAAGGAGCAAGTTAAGTTTACATGGAGTGCTGGACTGTCATTCTGGTTCTGATTGTATCCCAAAGAATACTATTGCTAATATAGTCTTCAAAACACTGAGCTATTGGGCATTATACTAAATGATTTCTGGTGATTTGTATGTGACTCTAAGGGAACAGGAACCAAAAGGAAGTCCCATAACTATAAAGATAATATAGGCAAGTACTAGTATCCTATTAGTCAACCCGTTTAACTATAGTAACTGCTACCAGGAAAAAGTATGAATGGTGTGTGGGTAACTAATGACTCACCAGTATTAACAAGCAAGATGCAGAGCAGAGATAGCCTGGCATGTAAAACGAGGCCTCCATTAGAATTTCCCTTGAAAGTGGGGACAGTGGCCAGGATAACATTAAAAAGGCGGGACAAGTTAGATTGCAAACTAAACACAGCTAGTGCCACCTGGAGGTCAAAGTACAAACTGCAAAGGTAGAACTATACACCTGGGTAACCCTTTATTTTACACCTCCCGCTTACACTACAGAGGTTAAAGTATGGTTCCCAAGTCCATCATCCTCCAGTCACAGAGTCAAAATCTAGAAAGCAGAACTACTCACTTCTACCAGATGGTTGTCTGGCCCATACAAGTCTTTGTCCAATTCAATCACTAAGGACTTAAAAAAGGAAGAAAATTTCCTCTTTTGTTTTGTGGCATCATATTTGGACAAGGCTGACTAGAAGAGAGAGAAAAGGTCATGTTAGAAAAGGCTAGAATAAATTTCCCACAACAAAGTTCTTAAAAAAAGAGTCCACAACAGCATGGGGGAAAAAAAAATAAAACACTAAAAATGCCTTCTGAATATTTCTGAGGAGATGGAAAAGCATCTGTGGGTATTAAGCAAGTCATGATAGGTAGCAACAGAACCCTGAGGAAGCAGCCTATAACACAGACAGGATCGTTGACTTACCTACCTCATTACCCTTTGGGAAATGAGACAAGTTAAGCCAAACTTTTGCACATAACAAAGCAAGTTTGAATAGAGAAAATTCTGACTGTAGAGGGGAAATGAATCATAGGCAAAAAGCAGCCAGGACAAAAACAGCTTTATTTGGACAGAACAACACAATAAGCAGATGGACTGGACCAACACAGAAGAGAAGACTATGACACTGAACTCTGGTTCTCCTGCAAAAATACATTCAAATTAGCTTGCCTACAAGCAGCTAAAAATAGAGAGCCAGAGAGTGTAAGGAATGAGAGAAAGGTGAGCTTCCCCAAGGAGCTGCTTGCTGGTGTGGGAAGTTTGGGGGCTATCACCTGTCAGCTGATGTTCCCTGCGAAGCCACAAAGAGCCTGTTGGAGGAATCTATTCTACTTAAACCAGGGGCATCTCCAATGAAGATGGAGATACCACAATGGGAATCAAGGACCTTAAGGACCCCAAGAGGAAGCATGGCCTCAAATGCTAAGCATCAAACTCACTTGATTTAAGAAAAAAAAAAAAAAAACTAAACTTCAGATACTGTTAAATTCAAAGGCACCAGGAGAAAGGTAAACAACAAATCAGATCTCAGGACAATATGACACCAGTGAGGGTCAAAGTTGTGGAAGCAGATACAAAGGACTATTGTCTTTCTGTAAAGAGAACAGTGTCCCTCTCTCTGATGCTCCCAGCAGGAGCTATGAGCACCAGTCAGGCTTCCTGCTGATTGCACAACACTGCTCATTCCCAGCAGTTCCCACCCTGGATGCCAACCACAGTGGACCTTTAACTCACATCCTCCAGGAGCCGTCCTTCTACCCGAAGCTCCCAGGAAGCCACCGTCCCTTCCCCATCCTCGGCATCTGACTTAGCCGGATTGAAAGTGTTAGAAATGAAAATTCGCAGCTTCCGTTTTTGCTGAGGAAGGCAGAAACAGGATTGATGGTGGGGCTTCAGTGGTTTGATGTTGAAGACAAGGGTCTCCCCAAACCCCAAAACTGCTCCTAACATACTGGTTTACTTTCTACCCAGTCCCTCCAGGTGGTGGATGAAGATTCCATTTAGAAGAGGAGTACAGGCCACTGACCTAAGAACAAGTGCATACACCAGGATGCCAAGTGGACAAAGTCATGCAAGGTGCCAGGTTCCCAAGGTAGCAGAGCCATTATAGCAAAAACATGGACAAGATATATTTCTGATGCAAGAGACATCAAAAGTCCCTCCCCCCTGGCTGTTCTTATGCTACTAATGTAATTCTTGGTTTGTAGGCGGAAGGGAGAGATGCAATTTAAATGCCAAGGAGAGCTGTGCTGTGCCTTTGATTTCTCATCTAAAGCCTGGTGAAGGTTCCCAAGTCCTCTCCTTTGGCTCTTTGCCTAATGCTGTCCTGTTTTACCTTGATGGGACGTTTCAAGGCCTCCTGGATATCTAGTCGTTTCCTCATGATAGTCTGGTCCAGTTTCCTTTCAAAAGCCAAAGATCCATATAGGCCTGGGATTCTGGTACCAATTCACGAATCTTAGGAACAGAAAGATATAATTGGGATCTAGAGCTGGTCATCTCTATTCTCAAACTCACCACATCTTCAAGAAGATCTATAGTCTAGACTCACCCTTTGAGGTAGAATTTTGTCAGCCATCTTCTTTTTCTTTGCACTGTTTGGAATAAATACTGTTATCAGGTTGGAACAGAACTAGTCAGAACATGAAGATAAGCTGTCAGTACTTCCATTTATAATAAAGTGAGGGCCTGAAAAGCTCCCAAATCAAAGAAAACCCCCTCCCCCAAAAACCATCAACTCCACAAGGCATTCTCAAGGATGAGCCCCCATAACAACATCTGCTGATGCAGCACTACCATTTCTTGATTTGCCACTTCTCTCCTCATAGATCCCCTCCCCCACTCCCCAAGACATCTTACTTGTGGTTTCGATTTTGGACCGCCTGCTGTTGGACCTGCTGGATCTGCTGAGGTGCAGGTCTTTTGCGGGACTGGTCCATCCCTGACTGGGCCAGGCCAGGTCGGACAGAAGGGTTTCCCCCATAGCCAGGAGGTCCCATGGAAGGTCCCTGAGGTGTCATTCGGCTGCCTGGCAGCATACCTGGTCTCTACAGAAGGGAAAGAACCCAAAGATGTAATGGCTTCCCTTGCTAACCCCATTAAAAAATGGGGGAAATCTGAGTTCTTTGAAACAAGATAGGGGGATTGGGGGACAATGAAAGGACAGCTCTCTGCCTCTTTGGAATATAGGTAATTGGAGTTTCCTCTGCTTCAATAGTGATTTCATAGAAAAACAGGGTACTAAAGCTAAGAGACCGTCGGATTATATTCAAATTCTCCCCAGGTTATGTTGGGTCTGACTCTTCCAACATCTCTAGTTCCACATTTTCTCTGCTAGCTCCTTAGATGCTGACCTCAATTTGCAACTAAATCTTGGGTGTCCCTGTGAGCTCTGGAGGTGCTCAAGCCCCTTTGCACTCCCTAACCATGCCAGGCGCCACTTAACCCACCCTGGTTCTACATCGACTCCCTAATCATGCCAGGCGCCACTTAACCCACCCTGGTTCTACATCGACTACCCAATGAAACAATGCCTCTGGGAGCAGGTGAGGATGCCAACTGCCTCCCCCAACCCCCCACCCTGGGCACGAACCCCTCCCAAGGGAGTCCCTCCTACTACTCCCCCAGCCTTGGTACTCCCAGGGCCCCGCCCCCGGCCTGTGCGCCCCTCCTCCTGCCTCACTCACCGGATAGGCCGCTCCGGGCATCGGGGAGCGGTACAGCCCTTGACCCGGCGCCGGGCCCATTCGCACGGGAGGTCCCGGAGTTCCGCCCGGGCCCAGAGCAGCCGCCGCACCCGCCCCTCCAGAGGCTCCGGCGCCGCCGCTCGGAGCTACAGACTGGAAACCCGCCCGGGCCGCCATCTTCCCGGAGCCGCCGCTGCAGCTGCACAAAGAACCGGAACCGGAATTCCCCCTGCCCCCGCGCGCCCCCCGAGTGCCTGCCTGTTTGTGCGCCCGGCTGACCGGCCGGCATGGGAAGCTCGGGACAGCGAGACTGTAGGCTAGAGGGGGCGACTAGCGGAAAAGGCGTGCTGACCACTCCCTCCCGGCTTCAGGGTCCGGGAGGGAAAACCATAGAGAGGAACTGTAGGATAGAGAGGCCGCGCGAGCGGGCGCCCCCAGGCCGACGGGAGGAAGACAAGGCCCTGGGAAGGGACCACAGTCCCCACCCCTGCCCCAACCATGATTCCAGCCCTCTGATGAAGAGGGATTTGGAGTAATTGCTTCAATGTTGGCGCAGTGCATTTAACTTTTCAAAGCGCTTTGACTGTTTTTCGTTTCATTCTCTAACTGCTCTAACCCCGGGTGTGTGAGGAGGGGAGCAAACTGTAATTCCGTTTTACAAACCGGAAAGCTGAACTCAAAGGAGGTAAGTGACTAGTCAAAGACACACCAGCCAAGTTGGCACTGAAGGCAAATCTTAGATTCCAGGTCTCCTGGTTCATAGCCCGGGACTTATTCCACTGATGGTACCTCAATAATTACCTCAAGTGGGAACTTCAACCTAATGTTGTCTGACCTTTAACCTAACCTGCTTCCAGATTTAAGTTCTAGTTTATCTTGAATTTCGACCCTGCCCTCTCTCCAAAGAATCTTTTGTGTTGGGACTTCTGTTTGGGAAATTAGTTGCCTTTGGTCCCCTCCCTCTTTCCTTGCCCATTGATTCAAACCATTCCTGGTGCGACGATCAGCCTGTCCCATTCAGGAGGACCAGTGTCTCCCTACTCAAAATTCTTTGCTCCTCCTCTGATTGTGTGGCCATATGCCTAGCTCAACTCTAGACACTTAGTGGGAATACCTAAATAATTTTAACAAAAAGAACAACACTTTAGTTTGGGAGGCTGAGGCAGGAGGATTGCAATTTCAAAGCCAACCTCAGCAATGGCAAGGCTCTAAGCAACTCAGTGAGACCCTACCTCTAAAAATACTAAATAGAGCTGGGGATGTGGCTCATTGGTTGAGTGCCCCTGAATTCAATCTCCAGTACCCCCCCTCCAAAAAAAAGAACAACACTGAAGAGGACATGGTTGATACCCAGTTTATTAGACCAGAGGCATGCGTCACCCAGCCCCGCCTGCTGTTCCCCTATCCAGTGCACACTTCTTGGCCTTACTCCTACTTCCCTCTGGGGAGGTCAGATCTCTAAGGAACTCTTAGTTCCTAAGAGTTCCCAAAGGTCTTACAGCCTCACTCCAGCTCCAGGCCAATGCACAGGTGACCTGCCCACAGGTCTTGTTCTGGGATTGGAGACCAAGAGACAGCTGGGCAGAGAAGGCCTGGAAAGGGTTGGTGCTCTGGCCTAGGATGGGTGCCTGGTGGAGGGGGTGGGGGCAAGCCCTCTACCTCACTTGTCTCTCATTAAGGTAGGGAGGGACAGAAGAGCAGAGCTTTCAACTCCTCTTCTAGGCCTGCCTTTTTCCTCCCACTACCAAACCCTGCCTCATCAGAAAATATAGGTGATTGGCTTGGCATAAGGTGAGGAAGTGGGGCTGGGCCACTGCCGAGACCTCAGCTTCTACCTGTGGGCATCCACTGCCCCAGCTGTGGGAATCACCAATCCCCACCTCCCTCTGTGGCTGACACTTGGCTTAATATCCAGCACAGCTCTCCATTCCCTGGGTAGAGGCTACCTCTGTAGCAACCTCTTCCTTGGGGAGGCCACAGTCAGTCAAGCAAAGGGCACTGGGATAGGTGGAGCAGGGAAAGGGAATGTTAAGGCTACAGGGAGGGCAGAGGGTGCCCAGGTTTGGGGGGAGAGGGTGAGGCCAGATCGAGGCAGAGCTTGTGATTCACAGCTTCCTTTATGTCGCCACCGAGACAGTGCGAAGGTTACAATGCGCGTGTCGTCTCCTTGTGCTTCTCAGAGGGATGTGTGTACACAGTACAGACACCAGGGGAGAGAGTCCAATTCTTTATACAGGCGAAGGCATTCAAAGACCAGGGAGTGGGGAGAACACAGAAGGGGGAACTTTGAGTGGGAGGATGGATCTCAGAGACAAGAGGGAATGGGGTGAAGACAGACAGGGTTAGAGGAAAGTATATACAGAGATATAGCAATATAGAGTCTGTATCATATAGAAATAGAAAATGCAGATGAGGTTGTTGAAAGAAGCAAATGAAGTTAGGGAAGAGGACTTGGGAGAGTTCCATAAGAAAATTTATGGATGTGGCCCTCTGCAAGGGCCTCTGGGAGAGGGGCCAGTGAGGTCAGGCACCAGTGCCCCTCTCCCTGAGCTGGAAGCTAACCAGCCAGGTCTTCTGTGGGATGTAGAGGGTGCTACCTCTTGGGATTTCTCTCCAGCAGCTTTGGGGTGGGGTTGAACTTGTAAGTATCAGGATGTGGCCTACAGCACCAGGGCCACATCTTGTCCCCATATCCACTTACTAGAGATTCCACATGGTGTGAGGGTGTGAGGCTGGGGTTCTAGTTCCTGCCTGGAGACTTGGGTTTGTGGGGAGTAACTGGGCTGAGAGGGTCTCTTAAGGCTGGGGAAGCCCTCCCACTAGCCCTCCCCCTTAAGGTACATTCTCTGGTTTGGGGCCAAATCCCAGACCCCAAGGATCCCCTCCACCCCTCACTGGGAGGGGGCTTTGGTGACTGGTGGCAGCAGAATGTAGGCAGACACTCAGATGACAGACAGCCAGACAGACAGAATTTAGGCTGGGAGCTAAGGGAGGCAGCATGGAGCAGAGAGGGGCAGCCTGAGATCCCTTGCCCCCTCTCATTTTTAGATTAGTTTAATTTTGTTAAAATAAAAAGAATGGGATAGAGGCAGGGAGAGGACTCTACAGTCCACACTCCTTCCTCACCAGAGACGAGAGGACAGGACTGCCCCAGAAGTGTGGGTGAGTCTCCAAGACAGATGCTGGGGCAGCTAGAGATCCCTTGCTCTCCTAGCCCTCCCCACCTAGGCGTTTGGTACAGTGGCCTGCGCTCAGCAGGTAAAGTCCTCAAACGTGCCTCGGGCCGGATGGTGAGGTAGGATGTTGGCAGCGTATGTCATCCCAGCAGGGTGGCCCCGGAGGCTCTCGCACGGGTTCTAGGGAAAGGGGCAAAACAGGGACTGGTTACGGGAAGGGCCACAGGTCTCTATGAAGTACTGTGAGGCAAAGGAGGGACGGCGAGCAGGGAGGGGGTGGTCCTTGGGCGGTGGGGGAAGGGGAGGCCTGGAGGGCGCCCCCTTGCTCGCTCCTCACGTGTCTTTTGACGTCGTCCAGGCTGAGCGCCACGCCCTTGTCGGCACTGCTCCTTTTGGCCTCCTTCTGGCACTTCCCGCGTCGGCAGAGCTTGTGCTTTATAACCTAGGAGGGGTGGGGTGGGGTGGGCGGGCTGGAACCCCGCCTCTCGCCTGTCCCGCCCTGCCCCGCTCCCTTACCTCGTAGGCGTAGTCGAAGAGCTCCAGCACCGTGAGGATGCTGGCCCCGATGAACAACCCCATCTGGCCACCGATGTCACCTGCGGAGTGGGGGGAGGGGCGGGGGGAGGGCGGAGGGGCGGGGTCAGGGAGTCAGTACATGGTGGAAACGGTAGGACTCGGTGGGAGTTGGGCAGGTCAGCCATATTCTCAAAGGGAGTGGGTAGCCTTCACACAGAAGAATTGCAAAGCCAGATTCTGGCAGGACTTTTATTTTCTTCTCCATGCTTTTCTGTATTTTCCTACTTTTCTAATATGAACAGGTGTTATTCAGGAAAAAGAATTGTTTACAAAACACACCAACACTCTTAGTATCTGGATCAATTTCAAAGGTATGTGAAATAGTCTCCACCTCCACCTCCTACCCCTCCCTCATATCCAGGGCCTGTCTTTTCCACTTTGCCCTAAGAGAAGACTCAACTCCCTTCCCCCACTATATACCAAGACAACAGGGTTGGTGGCGGGGGGAAGCCGCTGAGAATGGGACAGAGCGAGCACCCTGCTTTGGATGGTAGGGAGCCACCCCATGCCTATGGCATGGGAACGGGACAGATACCAGCAGCTCACCCAGGAGCCCTGCAATCTCATAGGCCTTCTTCTGCTCAATGGTCTCATAGTTGAGGACTTCAAAGAAAATGTCCAACACGAGGATGTTCTCCCTGCATAGGGGTTGGGGGAGGAGACCTAGGTTCAAGTCATATCTCTGCCCCTTATTAGCAAGGTGACCTTATAAGTTAGCTTCTCCAAACCTGTTTCCATATCAATAAAATGAGATGCTGATGGAGATACCTGCCTTTTAAAAATTATTGTGAGTATTAAATTAAATGACATATAAGAAAAGATGCTCTATACACTGGCAAGTGTGAGGTGATCTTAGTTACAGAAATGAGGATGAAGACAGAGGATAAAATGAGGAGGGAGGAAAAAGAGGTGCTTCCATTGCTTATTCTGGCTTGATCTTCCCTCCATCTCCACTTCACTCTCACTCTCAACTCTGATTACCTCTTGGATCTTCCCCAGGTCATCTCAGCTCCTTCTTGCCTGCTGGTCCCCCATCAAGCTCATTTTTACCCTCCACAGTCCCTGCCTACGAGCCTTTCCCTGCACAGTAGAACCCTTACCCTATGTACTGTTCAGACTTGTTGAACTTCTTGGCCAGATACTTGGCTGAGGCTTTGCTGGGGATCTTAACCATGGACAGCTCCTTGCCATAGCGGGTCAGGTTGCAGGGCATTTCACATACGCAGTACTCTTGGTCCTTCTCCACGAGGAAGTCTGTACCAAGCCAGGTGAGAGATGTTGATTGAGTGGTGGTTCCCAACACGAACATCCTGGCCCTGCCCAAAGGAACCCTGCTTCCAGTTCCTGATATGCTCTTCACCTTGGCCTTGTGACTGCTCTGTGCTGATTCTCACCCAGCCTCCCCATGAGTATTTCTTAATCCTATATGTCATTCCCTGGGGGCCCTTTAGGGTCAACCAACTGAAATGCTGATGAAAGCATGTAAAGGCCCCTCCCCATTCATTTTTCATAGGAGTTTCTGAAGATGCTATTCTTAGCCTTAAAGTCAGATACATGTGAGGGTGCAGCATAATGCAGGAGTTACTGGGAGCTTCTGGAGTTTGGTCTGATACCCCTGTGCATGTGGCTAGTAGCACCTGCTACCCTTCCCATGGCTACCCCAGGGTAGGGGCACTCACCAAGGGCAGGATCTGCACACTCCTTATACTGCTCTGGAGTGCAGTACGGGGCATCCCCTACAGAAGAGAGAAGATAGTGTGCAGGATGGAGATTAAAGGAGACATGAGATGGCAGTGGTATATAAGGTGGAAGATGGAAGAATAGGATGAGATAGTAGGATTAGCTAGCCCCCAGTGTGCCCTGGAAGTGACCCTTGCCGATAGTCCATATCCTTCCTAGACCCTTCCACCCATTCTTTTTGGCAAAGGTTGGAACTGTGGTTGAAGAGATAAGAGTCAGAGGATAAAGAATGCAATGGGCTGAAATTGGGCTGGAAAGATTGATATGGATGGGGAGCAGGTGAGGGGCAAGTCCCCAGGATTGTGCTTGGAGACTTGGGGCCTGACCTGGCATGTGTACCATGCGACAGTTGCAGTTTTCCACCAGGTAACGTGTCTCACAGTCAATGCGGCAGGCAGTGATGCTGTAGGAGTCGAAGAAATCCGAGTCCATGGTAACAGCTTTGCAGGTGCCCCAGGGCGGGGGCAGGTAGATGAGCTGCTGGGAGAGCCGAGGAGCTGGGGGAATGTGGTGACTTCTCCCTGAGTCACCTTGGACTTCTTTGACAAGATGCAGAACTCAGGAGTTCTGCCCCTCTCCCTCTGCAGTCTCTGAAGTTTTGCAGTTTGTAGAATATACCCATTCATTAGATCATTCATGTTTCTAACTAGCCCAATTACCATTCAGGCCCTGCCTCACCTGTTCCTCCCATTATCGATCACCCACCACTCCATCTTGACCCCTTGACACCCCACCCCAGGACCAGCCTTCAATGGCCCTCTCACCCGCTGCTCCTGGCAGGCCACAAAGGTCTGGAAGCCTGGGGCCACACCAAAGCCCAGCTGGTCGATGAAAGGAGGTTCATCCTGACTGTGTATCTGTACTTTGATGCCCGCTTCAAAGGACGTCTCGTCTATGGGAATGAGGGGTATGTGGGTTGGGAGGGCTTCTGAATTCCTATCTCCTTCAGAGCTGAGGACATCCTACCTCTCCTGGGAATAAGCACAGTGTCCACTTGATAGGTAGGCTCTCTATGGGGTCCTAACCCCCACTAGCTGCCTTCTGGGTTTACCAGCTCCATGCTGCTGCAATGACCCCTGCCTCCTATGTGCTTTTCTTACCTGGTCTGTACTGTGCATCTTGGTATCTCACATTCTTTCCCTCAAAGTGTCACTGTTTCAGACACTCTCCATTTCTCCTCCTCCCTTGTTTCCCTTCTCCCCATCTCTCTTTGCCCCACAGCCCCCTGAGACCAGACAGGCAGGCAGCCCAAGAAGAGAGGGAGTTATTTATAGAGTGAGTGGCGGCCGCTGATGGAAGAGGATGGCTGGTTACCTTGGAGAGTAACTGAGCCAGGAAGGGGGAGCCAGGGAAATGTGAGTGTGGGATGTCAGGTAAAGTCAGAGATACAGATGGTGAAATCCTGGGAGGAGGGGAAGAAGCCTGAGCCCTGAGCCCTAGTGGAGGCTAGGGCCAGGGAGCATTGGGAGGGGGCCCCTGAGGGGTACAACATACCAGTCTCCCCCCATACAGGTAGGTACTCGTCCTGCTGGATGTCCAGCATGATCTCCAGCCCATTCCCTGTCCCACCCTTCATGGTCTTCAGCCGGGGCCGCCCATCTCGACCGGAGTTGAACGTGTAGCACTTTCCATACCGTGTGAAGACCTGGTAGGGGGCAGAATAGAGAGCCTGAGTCCTGTCAGTACCTACTACCAACCAAGTGGTGTCCCCAAACAAGTCCCAACCCAGCAGGAATTCCAACACCCTTCAGGAACAGTTCCTCCTATGCAGCCCATTCTTCATTTGTCACCTTCTCCCACCTATTCTCCACCCTTCTTTGCCCTGCTATATGCAGTGGGAAGCTAACCTTGTGGGATCTGTGGTCTGAGCCCCTTTGCCACCTGAATGGGCTTTGGGTTAGGTTTGGTCAATGAGAACCACAAGTAAGGGATTAGAAGGCAAGAGGAGAGAGAGACTGGAGTACTGATCTTTCCTCACCCTTCACCTTTCTGTAATGATTCCAGTGTCTTAGACCTTCCATGACTACATATCCTGCCAGGAAGGCCCCCTTGATGGAACTGTTTCTTTTTTGTGGTCCTTTAGCCTAGCAGTGATAACAATTTCCCACTATTGCTAGCTGCCTCAGCCCTCTTACTGGTTTTCTTAATCCTGTGCACAACTTCATAAACAGTCACTTTTTTGTTAAAGTCTTTTCAATTGAAATATCAAGTGGCAATTTTTTTTTTCTGGTTAGGATTCTGCCATGTGCACCTCCATCACCAGGATCCTCTCACTGCCAGATCCTTGAGGCCTTCTGAGATAGATCTTCTCTTCTCCTGGATTTCACCCCAGGCATTAGAAATCCTGTCTTCCCCAAGACCTGCCCTCAAACCCAAGACCCCCAAACCAAAGTTTTTTGGTTTCCTCCAGTCAACCCCCTATATTCATCATTGTCCTATTTATTATCATTAGAACCTGACAGCCCCAGTTGCCATGCTAAGGACCATGCTCACCTAGGCACCCAATACCTCCTCTCCCAGCACTCAGGACTAAGCACCAAGACATAGCATATTGGCAATGCTTGTGCAGAGCTATGAGGGTCCCAGAAGAAATCTCAGCCCTGGGAGCTCCTGACTCCTCACCCCATTACAGCCCTTATCATACCTCTGATTACAGGGATGTGGAAAGTAGAGTGGCCCTTTTCCCATGGCCTCCATGAGTGTTCCCCATAAACTGAATGGGTGTGCTTTTACTACTGCTGGATGGTGACAAAGTCCACAAAGTGAGTCACAAAGAAAGTCAGAGAAGGGAGAGACAAGTGTCAGGCCAGACTCCAGCAGCAGGTCCAGTGGAGGTCACTAAGAAACAGTCCTTGCTCCTTCCTCGTACAGCCTCTGCCACCTCTTCCAGAAGAGAAAACATGTTGCTCTCCCCCATTTTGTGGGTGAGGTCTAATGATAAAACACGGAGAGAATTCTGAGGGCTCCTCATTCTGCAACTCTGCCACAAGCTCTTGTGACATGAAGCCATAAGCTCTTGACACATACCTACACCTACCCTCCATCAAGGCATAGGAGGGAGTCCAGGTGGTTGAGGTTCCTTGGGAGCCCCAACCTTGCCCTGGCTCAGAGGGCGGGGCTGCTGAGCAATGGATTGCTGCTGCCACCTGGTGGTTTTGGATAAAAAAGTGTCTGCTCTACCCTTGGGCCCCCAGGAGAGAGGTTGACCCTTTTCTTGTCTCAGTCCTGTATCACCTGGCCTTTCTGAGATCCAGTGGCCAAAACTCCCAGATCCCTATGTGAGTTCAGTCATTACATGGTCTGAGATGGCACCCACCTGCACCTCCAACTAGGGAGGATGTGGGGGGATTGAGGGATGAGGGTATGGAGAGGAAAGACCAGGCATCTGTAAACTGGAGGAGCCAGAGAAGAGTCAAGTCAGAAAGAACTGGAAGATGGCTGGAGAATCAGAGTGCAGAAGTGGCAGTGTGGCAGGTGGTCTAGGGAAGGCCCTAGACCTCAGAGTGGGAGGGCCAAGGGGCAAGCTAACTCTCAGTGAGGGCTTCCTCTGGGAAGAAGGTCTCTGCCACTTAGAACTGGGAAAAGGGGATTTAATTTAGAGGTAACCTGTTATTCTCCCCTCCGTCTCTCTTTCTCTTTATTTCTCTCTCTCTCTCTCTCTCTCTCTCTCTCTCTCTCTCTCTCTCTCTCATACACACACACAGACACACACACACACACAAACACACAGTGGGTGGAGGATGGGCTTCCATAGGAGAGAGCACAGGAGACCAAATGAGGATGCAATTAAGGAGGAAGATGCAGACAAGTGGTTCAGGGGGTAGAGATGGGGGCTGTCTCCACCCCTCCACCACCTCCCTACCACCCCTTTTTGCTTCTTCAGAGGTCAGGTGTCTCCTGCCCCAGCATAAGTCCAGGGGTGATAGTCAAAATAGTTAACAACCAGCTAGGCATAGGTACCCACCAACAGATCAAATGTGGACCTCACAGATAGAGCAAGGTCCTGGGCACTCCTGGACCATGAGGGGGCTGGGGAAGGGCAGGTGAGGCTGGAAAATATTCAGGAAAATATCAGAGACCTTAGGGCACCAGCTAATTACTGGCTAGAACAGATACATTTCAAGATTCTACAGGAAGGGCAGTACTGGTATGGACCTGGGAATATCTATTCAGCTCCAGACCCTGGGCTTCCAAATGAGCTCTGGCCCAGGTGGGGACACTGAGTGGTTACCAGCCCCAGCCCCAGGAGGTGACAGTCAAGTAGAACCACAGCAGACAATCTCAGGGTGCTATGCTAGCCATGGACCCCCACTCACCACAGAGAAGTTGTGAGGGCCACAGGGTCCCCCGCGATAGGAGCAATAGAGCAGCATGTCCTCCAGTCGGTGGCAGGAGCGATTGTAGAAACGGTGAAGATTAAAGGGCTCCCCAGAAAAAGCCTCTGGCCCAGGTGGAGCAAGGGGCACCCCAGGATCATCACTTTCATCCAGCCCCAGCATGGGGGCCAGGTAGAGCAAGTCAGGATAGCTGAGCTGGGACAGCCGCACAGCATTGGTGTTGCAGAAGGTGACCGCTGGGAAGGCCAGCTCCGTGGTGGCCACTTCGTCTAGCAGGGTCACATGAGGGTAGCTGAGGTAATAAGCAACACGGTCCCCTACCTGGCACAGGAAGGCACCTAGTGCCAAGACAAAGGCCACTGCCCACAGAGCCTGTCTTGGCCCTGGACCCCCTTCCACAAAGACATGGCTGGCACCATGGAGGGTGCATCTGTTGGCAAAGGCCACCAAATCCACAGGCGAAGCCCCCTTGATGGCCTCCTTCTTCGAAGCATCCTTTTCCTTCTCTTCTTCCTCTTCTGATTCTGAGCTGTTCTGCTGTTGCTGGTGGTGATGGTGAGGACCCCAGACATCTCCCAAAGACCCTGGGACTTCCTCTCCAGAGGAGAATGACACAGAGCAGAAGATCTGGATTGGCATCTTCTCCAAGGGCTTCCTGACACCAGGGGGTTGGCAGGAGGAAAGAGGGAGGTGCCACAGGGAAAAAGATGTGACCCCAGGCAGGGTCCGGCAGGGCCAGCCACTTAGCTCTTCAGCTAGTTCTCCACTGCCTGGCTAGCTGTCCTTCCTCACTGGGGCCTCTGTGGCAGTGTAGCTAAGCTGGGTGGGGCATGGAAAGGAAGACCAGCTTGCCCTGCCAGGGAGGGCTAATGAATAATTGATGGCAGTGGGAAAGGAAGGCTGATGAAGAGGGGAGCTGGAGCCCCTTTCCTGTCACTGACACGAGCAGAACCCAGAGGGTTTAAGACAGTGTAGAAACCCTGGAAAAACCTAGGGCTGGGGCTCTTCATATCCCCTCCCCAGGTGAGGTGGGACCCTTTGTTCCCACTGCAGGATGATCTCAGCTGGTAACAGTCCCCACCCTCCCCCAGGGCACACGTGCATGCTCTCTCACCCTCCAATCTGTTCCTCAGCATGTCCCCCAGTTTCCCAATTCCAATTCTGGCTCTCTCCCTTATTCTCCCAAGTCTAGTTATTCCTCTGGGATATCCAAGCCTCTCATGCTCTGTAGGCACTCTCTCAGACTTCTACTTCCTCTCTAATTCCCTTTGACCCATAATTCCCCCTGCATATCATTGATCCCCTATTCTCTCAATCTACACTTAAACCCCAGTTCCCCCTAATCATTCCTTTGATCTTCAGTTACCTTCCAATCACTGTCCTGATCCCAATTTACTTTAGCTTATTCCCCAAGCCTCCAATTTCCCTATAATCATTCCCTTAACCCCAAGTTCTCTCCAGCTCATCCTGGACCCCCTTTATCCCCTAACCTCCAGCTTTACTTCAGGCCAGCACCCCTCCTCCATGCTGAGTTGCATTTAGGTCCTTTTCCTTCTCCTATCCGCTGTTGTGGATTGTGAGGCAACCCAGGTTCCATTAGCAGAAGTCTCTCACTGACCACAGACTCATTTGTGGCCATTTCCCGGCACTGGAGGAGGGGACCCTATCTCTTGCAGCTGAAAAGCTTGCTGGCAGATCATCACTATACTCCCCACCCCAAAACAGTTCAGAAGAGGGATTCGAGGAATTCTCCAGTGCATGGAAGAAATTAAGATCAATGCAGAGACAAAAGGTCTTGGGTCAGGTAGGGTGTTTTTGGAACCAATCTTGGGCTACCCACAAAACCCTCAGCCTTGCAGATTCCTAGTCCCTCAGTCTGAGGTGTCCTCTGCCCCCAATCCTCTGACCCCTCTGTGTGCTCTGATTACCCAGGGCCACTGATTGAGGAACTTGAGCCACCAGCCAAGTCTCCAGGGCCAAGAAGGTGACCTGAGGGAGGGGGAGGGAGGGAGGGAGGGAATGAGACACAGCAGATTAACCCTTCCCCTGTGGGGCCAGAGGAGGAACAACGGGAGCTAGACAAGTCTACCCAGGCCTTCCCATTCCTTAAACATCCAGTAGCCCCTTGCCTTTTTGCCAGAGAACCCAGGGAGTAAGTTGGGGATGGGAGGAAGGGTGCCAGGCTATAGCAGAACTGACAGTCAAAGCTTTAGCTTTGTTGCCAGGGACACAGAGGCCCCAAAGAGGAGACTTGAGGTCTGGCCCCTCTCCAGTCTTAGTCTTCGACTGGATTCAAACTCTTTTGCCTAAACAACAGCCTCCTAATTGACCTCCCTGCCTGTCAACAGTTTCTCCCTTTCTCCCTGCTTTTAGTCCATGCTATGTGACTCTGACTATTCTCTTGCTTAAAGACCTTCTCTCACTCCCCAGTGCCTCTTGGTAAAATTCACTTCCCCAAATGAACTTACAAAGCTGACAGTAAAGCTCCAGCCTTACTTTTTACCACTGTCCCTCCACCACAGCCCATCATTCAGCCATCATGACCTTCCCCAGGCCACACTAGGCTTATCTGCAGTTCCATGTCTTCCCTTGACTCTATATGGAGAGTTTCTACTCATTTTCCTTTCCTTTCCTGTCCAGACAAGGTCTTGATATGTTGCCCACGTGGGCCCTGAACTGAACTCAAGCCGTTCTCCTGCCTCAGCTTCCCAATAGCTGGGATTACAGGCACAAAGCACTGCACCTGGCTTCCTACTTATATTTCAAGACCTGCTTATATGTTACTTCCTCCAAGAAGTCTTCCCTGATTCCACAGGGGTTCATACCTGGCCAGGGAATAAACAGATGGGTCTAGTTCTGCTCAGGGCCCTTTTGGCATGCATAGTGATCAGGAGCTCCTTGAGGGCAGAGCCTATGAGAGTAAAAGATCAAGACCCAGAGACCATGCAGAGGAACCGGAAATGAGAAAGGCCAAGGACACCAGGGTAACCAGAGATAAGTCACTGCAGAGAGGATGAGAGACACCCACACACACACCTTCAGCTCTTGCCCCCAGGCTTCTCCTGTATGGATTCATGGGCTGCTTTTCTGTGTCCTGCTCTGTGGGCATTTTCTTCCTGCCTGCCAGACCTCAGGTCTCAGAGGGCAGAGTCCTCCTGCCTTGCATCTTCTCAGAAAGTGTTTCAGAGGTAACTTCCTGTCTTGGATTTTTGGGGGCCAGGCCAAGGCTGAGACTTGGACTGGGGAGGTTGCCCCTGCCCATGTGTTTCTTGCCCACTAGAGGGCATTGTCCCCCTCCTTGAGATGTCCTGGAAGTGGATATAGATTGGATTTCCAGAGGGAGGAAACTAAGGCAGGAGAGCTTCCTGCTTGGGGCCCCACCAGAAAGAAGGTCAGACAGACACAGTGCAGCCTCAGAGGACTGTGAGTTTGGTATGGCTGTATACCTTTTCCCAGCACCAACACCAAGACCTGCCACGCACTCCTGCACATCACTACAAAAATGCACACTTGCACACCCAGCTGCTTCCTCCTCCATACCCCGTATTCTTGCTCCTCTAAGGTTCTCTCTCGCCTTCACCTCATCCAAGTAGACAAACCCAAAGTTTTACAGAAGGAAAAGTGAGTAAAGTGTCAGGGGCATACCCAAACCCTAGGCAACACAGAGGGCCCCAGAAGAGGTGCTCAATTGTGCCCGTGTGTGGGTGCGCACACACACACACAAACACAGAACTACACTCAATTCTGAACTCTCTATCCAAGTTTCTGCCCTTTCTCTATATCACTCCCCACCAGTATTCTTCAGCTGTGTGTGACAACTGAGTGGTTTCTGATTTATTATATTTCTTTCTGAATTTCTTTCTCTCTCTCTCTCTTTCTCTCTCTTTGGTACCAGGGTTTAGACCAACAAGCCATAAAGCCATATCCCCAGTCCTTTTAATTTTTATTATTATTATTATATATATATATTTAGTTGTTAATGAACTTTTATTTATTTATATATGGTGCTGAGAATCAAACATTCATACATTCTAGGCAAGGCTCTACCACTGAGTCACAACACCACCCCCACTAGCCCTTTTTATTTTGAGACAGGGTCTCACTAAGTTGCTTAGGGTCACACTAAATTGCTGAGGCTGGCTTTGAACTTGTGATCCTCCTGCCTCAGCCTCCTGAGCCACTGGAATTACAGGTGTATGCCACCATACCCAGCTTCTTCTATGCAGTGTTTCAGGGTTTTTAACTGACATCTCATGGGATCCTTACACACCCTGCCAAAGAAATTGGTTGAGTAACTTCATAACCATTGGACAAATAAGGAAGCTGAGCCACAGCAACCAGTTCAAGTCTCATGACAGCAAGTAATGGGCTTGAAACTAGAATTAGGTCATCTCTCTCTAAATCCCTTCCTTCTTCCTTTGCTCATTGACATAATGGTTCCAGATCCTGCCCACATGGAGCTCACTGTCTGATGAAAGAGAGAGAGATCAGTTTAAAAAGTCACAAATACAAATATTTAATTGCAAACTATGACAAGTGCAGTGAATTTCTATAGTTCGATGAGGCAAAGAATATAGGGACCTGACCCAGACTGGGGAATCAAGGAAAGCTTCTCTGAGAGTGATATTTGAATTGCAAGCTAAAGAATAAAAAATAATAATTATTTACCAGTGGGGGGGGTGTTCCAAAGGGAGAATGGAATGTGTGCAAAGACCTCCAAGGAAAGAGAGCTGAGAGGAGGTAGGTATATCTGGAGAGGTGGGTCGAAGCAGGCAGCACTCAGATTATTCAGGGCCTTTAAGGTAAGGATTCTGGTCCAACAACAATGGAGGGCCTCCTTATGGAAGGCTATCAAACAATCAAAGCTGTGTTTTGAAAAGACAGTTCTGGCTGCTGAGTAGAAGAGCCAGAGGGGCTGCTGGAAGATTTATTAGGAAACTATTGCAGTGGTCCAGGTGTGACTTGGGTTTGAGGGGTGGTATGGAGCAGGGTGGCAGAGGGGAGATATTTAGGAGGCAAAACTGGAGGATCTTGTCAAGACTTGGCAGGTCCTTTCAAGGCAGGCAAAGGAGACTGAGAGTCAGAATTTGCATACCTGATTAAATAGTGAGGTGTCTTACTAGACTGATCGTGGACACAGGTAAAGGACCTGTTTGAGAGATAAGAGGACAAGTTTAGTTTTGTACATGCTGGTTTTGAGGAACCTTGAAGACATCCAAGTAGAGATGTTAAGTGGAAAATTGGCCATTGGGGCTGGTGCTAGGAGAGAACTAGACTGAGACATATATTTGGCAGTTGTCAGTGTGTAAATGATAATTGGAATCGTGAGTGAAGATGAGACTTCCCAAGAATAGAATTAAAAAGTGTTTAAAAAATAGAAAAAATGACTGAGTTGGCAATATCTACTAAAGCTAAACAGAATCATAGCTTATGACTTAACCAGTTCCATAGCCAAGAGACATGAGTGTATATGTCAACCAAAAAACACAAACAGTGTGTTCATAATAGCTTCATTAATAAGAGCCCCAAGCTGCTAACAACCCAAATGTCTAACAGTAGTAGAATGGATAAATAAATTGTGGTATATACATATAATGAGATATTACACAGCATTTAAAAAGAACTAACATGACTAAATCTCACAGGCATAATGATGAGCAAAAACAGACACACAAAAGAGTAGATATTGAGATATTGGATGGAGGACATATATACTCTAGGAAGCTCAAGAAGAAGTGAAACATCTATCCTGATAGAATAGTGGCTAACTCTTGTGGGTTGGTATTGACTAGGAAAGGGCCTGAAGGAACTTTCTGGCATGCTGGGAATGTTTTATATCAATGTAGGGGTTGGGGAGATAGCTCAGTTGGTAGAGTGCTTGCCTTACAAGCACAAGGCCCTGGGTTTGATCCCCAGCACCCCCCAAAAAATGTAAATACACACCAACATAATATGTAGCTGTTACATTGTAAGATATACTAGTGTAAAATTCTTCAAGCTGTACTTTTACATTGATTTATTATTATTATTATTATTATCATCATCATCATCATCATTGTCATCATCATTATCAGCAGCAGCAGCAGCAGCAGCAGCATCATTTTGATACTGGGGATCTAACCCAGGGGCATTTTACCACCTTTTAATTTTTTTTTAATTTTGAGACAGGATTTCACTAAGTTTCTGAGGGCTTTGCTAAGTTGCTGAGGATGACCTTAAATTTGTGATCCTCCTGCCTCAGCCTCCTAAGTTGCTGGGAATACAGGCATGAGCCACTATACTTGGCACCCTTATGATTTGAAAGAAGAACAAAACTTGGGGCTGAGTCTTAAGTAGAGACAACACTTAATGGTCAAGGAGAAGATACTATATTGTCAAAGAGACAGGAATGACTAAACATAACCAAGAGGAAAACCAAGAGTTGGTTGTCAGGAGAGTAGTTCAAAAAGAAGGCGGGGTCAACTATTTCAAATACTATTAAAGATCACGGATAAAACAAGGTTTCTGGATTTGGCAACATGGAGGTCAATAATGGCCTTAGCTAGAACCATTTAGGAAGAGTGATGGGTGAAAAGGCAGCCTGGAACAAATCAGAAAGTGAGTCAGAGATGAGGAAATGGAACTGTGACTATACACATCACTTTTTAGAACTTTGTGAGGGGAAAGAGAGAGAGAGAGAGAGAGAGAGAGAGAGAGAGAGAGAGAGAGAGAGAGAGAGAGAGAGCGCAGTTGAGAGCCATATGTGTTTTGGTTTTTATCCTAGCCCAAAGCCTAATACATAGTAAGTGCTCAATAAATGGTAGCTGTTGTTGAAGCTTTTGTTTGTTTCTTTGTTTGAGATGGAGTCTTGCTGCATTCCCAAGCTGGTCTCAAACTCCTAGGCTCAGGTGATTCTCCTGCCTCAGTCTTCCAAATAGCTGAGACTACAGATGTGCTGGTACACTTGGCTCAGGCATCTATTTTTAAGTGGGAGCATCTTAATCATGTTTCATTGTTGATGGGATGGTTTCACTTGAGAAGGAGAATCTGTCTATAGGGGATGGAGAGGCAGAATCAATAGGATAAAGTTCCTAAAAAGGCAGAGGGGATCAGATGAAAAGAGTAAGTTGATTTTATCTTAGATAAGATGGATGTTCCCTTCTAGGCACTGGTACCCAAAGAAGGAAGAAGATCTTGTCTGAGGCTTCTATTTTCTCAGCAAAGTAGGAAACAAGGTCATATGCTGAGTGTGAGAGAGAAGCTAGAAGAGGGCTGTTTGAGAAGAGGGAGAAGTTTGCAGTAACCACTGGGGAGGGCAAGCTGACCAGCACAATACACTGAGGTTGCCAGGCAGCACTGCAGGCCCATTTAAGGATGTTGATCATGGTCACAATGTGATACTTGCTGCCCTGGTGTACAGCTTCCTCCAGTAGAGCCTGGCTGCCCTGGTGCCATCCTGGGGAAAGGCAGTGGTTGGGACTTGGCCACATAGTGCAATGAAAAGTCAAAGGACTCTAAAGACTTGGCACACCCAACCCAGGGGCTGGGATTCCTAGGGTCTTTTCCTCCACACTTTTCTTTCCCTCACTGCCTCACCACAGCATGGGCAGCTGGAGACCCCAGAGCAGCCTCATCCACCATATGCATTCCCATTCCTGAATCCACATAGAGAGAACTCAGATTTGGAAGATCAGAAGTAACAGGGCCTCACTCTGTTATATACTGACTGCATGATCTTAGACAAGTCACATAACATGCCTCTGAGCCTCAGTTTCCTCATCTTTCCAGTGAAGATATTAAACATCTTCCTACCTTCCAGAATGATGAATGAGCAAAAGTAAAGGGAATCTGTAAATGTGAAAGCTTCACTGAAAGAGATGATTAATTTTGCTGGTATGTGCTCTGCATGTAAGAGGTTTGTTTGCACAAAAGCTCTCTCCCATAGCTCCAGTCACCAAGCTGCATGTACCCCATGCACAGCCATATACATTCACTTCACATGCTAGTCTACATCTGTATTCTTCCCCAGACATGCACATGAGGTCCACATGTGTGCTTGTTCCCTTGGGGCACACATTCAATGAGTATGATTTGAGAAGGTTGAGTTGGCTGCTGTCCATGGTCAAGGTCACTGCAGCAGTGTTCCGTAGTGGGATGTTCCTAGCCTGGCACATTGATGTGACACACCAACTAAAGTATAAAACACTAAGTAACAAAATCCTACCCCCAGGTCCCAGGATTGTCAGCCACATTGAGGATGTGCAGATGAGAGCAGTGGGAATGGGTGTTCTTTCTGAAAACTCATAGGATCTCCAGATCACACCTTGCCCTTCTTTTCCCTCTGGAGTGGCTATGGAGAACCTGGGGCAGCAGCAGAGTCTTTGTTCTTACAGTTTCTTTTCTTTCTGTGGTACTGGGGATTGAACCTGAGGTACTCTATCACTGACTTACATCACCAACCCTTTTTGATTTATTTATTTTGAGATAGGGTCTCACTAAGTTGCTAAGGGTCTTGCTAAGTTGCTGAGGCTGGCCTCAAACTTGAGATCCTCCTGCCTCAACCTCCTGAGTTGCTGGGATTACAGGCATATGCCACTGTATCTGGCTTGTTCTTACAGTTTTCTAAGGGAACACAGCAGTTTCATGCTCACTTTTTATCCCATGAGGAAGACGTCTGATACATGTGTCCAGGTCCTTCATAATACATACTGCTAGTGTGGGCTTGGCCAGGGGGTTCCTAGGGGTTCCCTCTCCTGGAGGTTGAAGGAGAAGCTGCCCCTGGACAAAGAACACTTTAACAACCCCCTTAGGGGGGTTGTTCCTCCTGATAGGAATTTGGGTCTAGAAGTTAAGAAATGAAATCAGCTGGAACTCTACACAAAGTAGAACCCAGGATTCCTAATGCTCAACCCCATTTTCCAGCCCAACTAGGCTTCATTTCTTGTTCTTTCTGTCTCCCTCCCAGTCTCCTGGAATGCTTATCCAAGGGTCCTGACTGGGATAGTCCTCTATCATAGGATAGAAGCTTCTGGAGCTGTTACCTAGGACAAAAGAGGGAAAATTTATGCCTGAAGGGCCTGTTCAAAGGCAGGAAAATGATCCTGCCTTGCTGGAGAGAATTGGCTGGTTCATTGTTTGGGGAGGGTACAGTGGGGCAGGCGCTGGCAGTTTTATTTATTTATTTTTTATGGTACTAGGGATTGAACCAAGGGGTACATTACCACTGAGCTACATTCCCAGCCCTTTTAATTTTTTATTTTTATTTTATTTTTTTATGAACACAATACCTTTATTTTGTTTATTTATTTATTTTGTGTGGTGCTGGGCATAGAACTCAGTACCTCATATGTGCTAGGCAAGTGCTCTACCACGGAGCTACAACCCCAGCCCCTATTTTACTTTTTATTTTGAGATAGGGTCTCACTAAGTGGCTCAGGCTGTCCTTGAACTTGCAAATCCTCCCGCCTCAGCCTCCCAAGTCACTGACACTACAGGCATGTGCCATCACACCCAACTTCTAGCATATTCTTTAACATTGGGATTATCTGAGTAGCTGAGAGTGACTGGGGAGATTGGGTGGATTCCACCTGAATGTTTCCAAGTCCCTGAGGGTAGAGGTGGGGCCTGCCTGCCACCACCACACCCCAGCACAGAATCTGGCACTCAGAAGTAGCTGTGTCCATTACAGGAATGAATCATGTGCAGCTTGACACTCCCACAATGCCAGCTCCTCACGGAATCTTCACTCTCTCTCACATTGCCCCCAGAATTGCAATTGCTTTCGACAAAGTTGATGCACAGTCAGAAGCAAACTCCACCCACAGCAGAATGTTCCTGACTTCTCTGCAGGCCTCCCCTCTGCCTCTTGGACACACTGGGGTACAGTGCTCACATCTACAAAGTGAGTTGTTCTCTGGCTAGGCATCCAGGAATCACTTCCCTCCCCAGCCCTCCACTTCCGTCTCTGCCTCCAGAGACACTTACTTACATCAATTCCCTATTACTTTAGCCAACAGCCAGGAGATCAATTAGCTTAGAGTAGCCTCTTAGCTGATAGAAATCTGGGAGAACTGGCTGGGATGAGAGAGGGGGAGGGGGAAGAGGGGAGAGAGAAGAAGAAACTAAGTTATCTGAGGGGTGTTTGTGTAAATCTGTGTAGGAGAAAGAGAGAGACCCCAACCCAGGGTCCCTGGATTCCTGCAACTGGCTCGGCTCAGCTCCTCACCAACCTCTTCTATTCAGTTCAGGCGCTTCCCAGAGAGGAGAGAGAGATGGGAAGGATAGGGCAGGAGGAACTTAGCATCTGCAAACTCCTTGGGCAGAGCACCTCTCCTCCACTTGAGCCTCTGCTAGCTGCACGTTCCCCCTCCCAAATCACCCCCTTGAAAACCACCACACCCCTGGGTGGGGTAGTCAGGACCCTCCTCTCTGCACTGCAGTCTAGACAGCAGCCTTTCCCCTCCACAGCTCCTACTCGCTCTGCCTAGCCAGAGGGAACAGACCCAGATAATAAGGTTGGGCCTTCCTAAGAGAATCCTGGTCTGAGCTTCTATGGGGTGGGGATGGGAGTGAGGGATGTGGATGAAGGGCAGAGTTCTGGGTCCTGAAAACCCTGGCTCTGATTATTTTATGATGACCTTTCTGTTCCCCTATGAGATCCCAGGATCACCCACCCACATAGCCTCTCATGTCAGTACCTCCCTTCCTTAGGTGCTTCAGGAGATTCCTGCCCCTACCCCCCTATGTCCACCCGCTTCACTCCACCTTTCCTCTGGGAGATTCCACTCCTCACTCCAGGGTCCTGGGGGACTCCTCTGTCCTCCCCAATTCCTGTCCCCCAGTTTTACCCCCTTCTTAAAAGATTACAGCTCTTACAATACCCCCATCCTGAGAATTTCCACTGATTACCCTCCTAGTCCTCTTTCAAGGTCCGGACAGCATTCCTGCTCCCCACCTCCGCCCCGCTCCGGCAAAGTCTCTGGGTCTCAGCTGGAGGGAGGGGGCTGGCATAGGGCAGACTGGGCAACCATCTGCCAGCCCCCTCCCCTTGGTGCTGCTCAGCATTCCAGTCACATCGCTGCTCCCACTGCCAGGGACAGATAAGGTGCAGCTGGAGGCTGGCACCAGCTGCAACTGTGCTCACTCCCCAGCCCCCGTCCATACACCAACAGACAGCTGCGCCCCTGGCCCCCCTCCATGGGACCCCTGCCCTTCGTTGGCCTGACTAGCCTCAAGGTGGGAAAGGAGCCACAGACCCTGTTACCCTGGCAACCAGCACCCCACTGGGAAGGTCAGGAGGTGGCCCAGAAAGAGGGGTCCTTGTAATTGGTCTTCTGGTTCTTTTGTTAGATCAGGAGGGAGCTACTGAGGTCCGCCCAACTGGATTGCTTGGGGATACTTCCCCTACTTCCCTTCTACCCCTTCAGTCTCAAAGGATTTCCAACCCAATTTCTCCCAGGTTCCCCGCTCTTAGCTATACCCAGGGGATGCACAGTCTGTGACCACCATTCCCCAAGATTGAGCTGGATTTCAAGGTACTTCTGGGGGAGTGCCTGTTACTGTAGATTCTCATCAAAGGAGTTGGGGTCTCTGGGGACCAGAAAAGATCTCCTCCATTATCTCCAAACCCTTTTCCAGGCACAAGTTCTTACTGTTTGAGTGAGGGTTGTCCTTGGAAACACCACAGAAGAGTCTGCATGTGTCCATGCATACTGTATTTTGCAAACACTTTGAGCAAAGGCTTGGACCCTCAGTTAAGACCCTCTGATATTAAGGCTGCAGAAGATGCCAGAACAACTCTGACCCTATAATCAGATGTTTTCTGTCAGTGCCACATTTATCCAGGAGCTAGATTCACATCGCAATATCTGGGTCTGGCAGAGAATGGCATGAATTAGGAAACATGCTAATTATGAGACCAAGGAGAGGAGAGAGGGTAGAGCACCAAGCAAAGAATGTGTGAGTCCCTTAGGACTGGGGACCCAGAGAAGAAGGCCTGTAAGGCCCTTCCCAGCCAAAGAGATGTCAGATAGGTACTCACAACCAGACTCCTGTCTGTGGAGAAATATCCATACAGGCAGAAGTGGTAGAGTTCTTGACAGAAAAGGGCTGGAATTGAGGGCAACCAGAGAAGGTAGAAGAATAGGCTGAAGGTTTTGAGTCCAGCCAGATTCAGGGTCAGGTCTTTGATACATGGGCCGAAAAACAAAAAACCTGGTCTTCCCTAACAACCCAGAATCAACAAGTGTTACTGTTGGACCTGCAGAGTGCTACCCTGCAGAGTTCTTCCCCCAGGAGAAGGAAGAATTCAGATTGCTCCAGGACTCTATGAACCAATCATACTCCATCTGTCTGCTTGGAATTTCCCCCCTCAGACAACATGGACCAATCACAGTTCAGTATCTCCAAACGTCTTAGCATCACTACTTGGAATCTTTCTGGACATGACAGACAAATGGATACTTAACTGAGTAGTATTTTCTCTGGATTAACAGTATCCCAACTATATACCTTAGCACCTTTCCAAGTTGAGTCAAGCACTTCGCTTCTATATCCAACACTACAAACCATCTAACTGACAGCTGACAGGTTCTCTTTTTCCTGGTGGTCCCTTCTGCTTGTATATTAGATGTGTTAGAGAAGGGTAGGGTTCTGGATTTTACTTCCACCTTTACCTACAGTTGTAGTTTTCTTTCTTTTTTTTTTTTTTTCTTTTTTGGGGTGCTGGGGATCGAACCCAGGGCCTTGTGCTTACAAGGCAAGCACTCTACCTACTGAGCTATCTCCCCAGCCCCAGTTCTAGTTTTCTTGTAATAAAGTTTGTAAGCTTAGGAACCCTGTGGTCTCAAGTTCTGGGGAATCTAGGACTCTCCTGTTATGAAGAAGGAAAACAAAGAAGGAAGTGGCTCTTGCACCTGGTCTAAGTTCTTCTTCAGCTTGATTTAGCAAGGAGTGTGGTCATGTAACCCTTGTGCAACAGGACTGACAAAAGCCCATGAAACTGGTTAGCAGAACAGGGCTTAAAGAGATTGGGAAGTGCCAGGTGCAGTGCACACATGTAATCCCAGCATCCCCAGGGTTGAGGCAGGAGGTTGCAAGTTCAAAGCCAACCTCAGAAATTTAATCGGGCCCTGAGCAACTTAGCGAGACACTGTCTCAAAAGAAAACATAAAAAAGGCTGGGGATGTGGCTCAGTAGTTGAGCGCCCCTGGGTTTAATTCCCACTACCAAACAAACAAAGAGAATGGGAAGCCTGTGTAACCTCAGCAGGAAACACTACCCATGACCATGGCTCTAACCTTTTTACATAAAAAAATGCAGCCCATGCTCCCCTAATGCTAGAAGGAAGCAAGGAAGTTGGGGAGGAAATAGGTTGGGAGAAAGGAGAATATCTGAGAATGGAGAATTGGGAGCAGGTATGAGAGTAGGGGATCCTGGGGAGACTGAGTTTTGAAAGAGCAATGCCAGAATTGGAAGTGGACACAGGAACTCCAGGGTCAGCAATACTAATGAAAAGAGCACACTGCAGTGGTACTTAATGAGACATGAGTTCTAATCCTGAATCTGTCATTAATTAGCTAGTGAGCTTGGGCAACTTATTCTACCTCTTTGAATCTCAGACTGTGTATTTGTAAAATAGAGATAATATGGTTATTTATCAAAGGGATTGGGAAAGCCTAGCAAGCATTCTGAAGAGTTACAAGCATTGTCCTTCCATTTGAGATTATAGTTATGCGTAAATAGCTCCAAGTCCTTTGGCCTATTTCCAGCTTCTGTGTGTGTCTTCTTATTTGTTTTTTGGTACTGGGGGTTGAACCCAGGGGTGCTATACCCCTGAGCTACATCCCCAGTCCTTTTTATTTTTTATTTTGAGATAGGGTCTCACTGAGTTGCCCAGGCTAGCCTTGAACCTGCAACCTTCCTGCCTCAGGTTCCTGAGTTTCTAGGACTATGGATGAGTACCACTGTGCCCAGATCTTGGTTTTTGAGGTGGGGGTTTCATTATGCTTTTCAGGCTGGCCTCCAACCCCTGGACTCAAGAGATCTTGCTTTAGCCACCCAAGTAGCTGGGATTTCAGGCATGCAACCCCACATCTGGCTTCTCTGTGGGATCTTAACACTGAAGAATGTGTGTGACTTGCTCTGGATAACCTAGCACATCAGATGCTAGTTCTTTAGCACCTGAAGTGCTGACGTGAGGCCACCACAGCTGTGCAAGTATTTGTGGGGCATATCCATTTTCAGAAGCAAAGGGAGCCTCCAGTTTATGTCTATGCATCCTGATCACCTCTGACCCTGGCTCTGTGGCTCTTGCTGGCAAGGGGGATACCTAACTGGACAGCATTTGTGTGTGAAAGCGTGCATGTGTGTGTGCACATATGTATATGGGGTGGGGTACTGGAGATTGAACCCAGTGGTACTTTATCACTGAGCTACCTCCCCAGTCCCTTGCTAAGTTGCCGAAGTCCTGCCTCTCTAAGTTGCTGAAGCTGACCTTAAACTTGCAATCCTCCTGCCTCAGCTTCCCTAATCACTGGGATTACAGGTATGTGCCACCATACCTGGCCCTGTCTGGCTATTTGAAGGGAAGCTTCTCTTACTTACCATGCTTCACAATTCTCAAACTTTAATGTGTACATGAGTACATCACTTTGGGATCTTATTAAAAATGTAGATTCTAATTCAGTAGGTCTGGGAAGTGGGTGGCAAGGTCCTATGTTTCTTTCAAGTTCCTGGGTGATGGTCATCAGACCTCACTTTGAGTAACAAGGTTGTAGCTTACCCATCACTACTCCCACCTGTGGTCCAGAAGGTAAAATTAGTGTGATCCAGGCCATGCCTGGCCATGTGTGCATGTGTGGTGTGTGTGTGAGTGTGTGGTATTCACTGTAGGTTCTCTTTCCTGCTTTAATGGATGAAAGGTTGTGTCTCAGGCCCTCACACAGTGTAAATGTACTCTAGAAGCAAATCCCAGGATACACACTTCTCTCCCAGAGCAGCAAGCACTGAGAGATCTGGCCTGCTCCCTGCCTCCTCCTCCACTGAAGACAAGGCTGACACATACCCCACAGCAGAGAACTCACCACCTTGAAGTCTTCAGCACTGCAGACCTCCCCCCGGAAGTGGCAGGAGAGCAGCATGTCTCTAATGTCGTGTCCTGCTCGGTCATAGAACTCACGCATGTTGAAGGGCTTGGGCTTGAAGCTGCGGAAGTTGGCCTTGTCCTGCAATATCTCCAGTTGCTTTTCATCAGCCATCTGTGTGTCTGGTATCTCATACCTGGAGCCCGGGGGGTAAGTGGCACATGGATCAACACAACCACGAGTGCCCATACCTTTCTTTTGGGGGATAGCATCCACCCCTGGGAATTAGCCCTGGGCACAGATAGGCAAGGAAGGAGAGCTGGGGATGTCTACAGGACCTGCCACATGTAGTTTGAGAAAACAGAAGTATCTACGTATTTCAGTACAAGGGTGAGAGGAAGCATGGAAAAAGTAGCAGCTTTGGCTTTTATAATATAGTCTCTACCCTTTAAAGGTGGTCTGCCCTAAATGAGGAGATCAGAACGTAGTGGCAGGAGGGAGGGCAAAGGTCACTCTAGAAAGTGCCTATGTCTTACAACTCAGGCTGGGTAAGGGTAGCACTCTTTTGGACTATACTGGAATCAGATATTAGGTGCCTTAATTAGGCGCTCAGCAGTACCCCAATTCCTCTGCTGTGAATGGCAGGTTTGAGGGGTGGGTAGAGGGCTGGGTTGGCTGGCTCTGTGGTAGGTTAGGAAGGCAAGCACACTGACTTGAGAGATGAGTCTGCCACTGCCCTGAGATAAGAATACATAAGGGGTTGGGTGTGGTGGCGCACACCTGAAATCCAAGAGATTCAGGAGGCTGAGACAGGAGGATCTCAAGTTTGAGGCCAGCCACACCAACTTAGCAATACCCTGTCTCAAAATAAAAATAAAAAAGACTGGGGGTGTAGCTCAGTGGTAAAGCACCCCTGGGTTCAATCCCCAGTACCATAAAAAAAGTACACATGGGGCCCTTCCACCGTCCATCCAGAATCCCCATCTTCGTGAGCAGGGCTGAGGGGAGGGTGGGATCCACCCACCTGTTGTTGAGCAGTGCCAGCAGCTCCCCAGCATGGTACAGGTCATTTTTGGAGACTTGGCTAAAGCGGAACTCATTGAGGTTGCACAGCGTGACGGCAGGGAAGGTTAGCTGGGAGGCAGCCACCTCGTCGAGCTTGGTGACGTGGTGGTAGTGGAAGTAGTACTGCACACGCTCGGTGCACACACACAGCAGCACAGCCAGTGAGCCCAGGAAGCACAGGGCCCACAGTGCCCGCTTCAGGGACAGTCGCTCGTAGGAGAAGATATGGGCCAGACCGTGCAGCGTGGAGCTGCTGGCGAAGGCCTGGATGCTCACCGGCTGGACACCACCCACCTCCTCCTCCTCAGCTTTCAGTTCCATCCTTGCCTAGGGGATCCTGGCAGGAGGATGGGGGAAAGACAGAGTCTGCTATTGTCTAGAGATAACAGTATATATGGTGCCCTCCCAACTGTGTCCATCCAGAATCCCCATTTCCAGAGGTCAGTGCTTCTGGGGCAGAAGACTTCCCTAGTGTTCAAGGCCAGAAGTGTCTGGCCAAGGGAACTGTCCCAGGACAGGGCGCCTCCAAATAGAGGTTCAGGGGGTCAGCTGAGGCCAAGAGAGGGCTCTCCCAGGGAATCTTTCTAGGCCAGAGACCCCAGATAGTCACTAAAGGGCGAGAGGGAAGTCCTGATGCTCCCACAGGCAGGCACAGGAGTTCCCTCCAGATGTGGGGTCACTCTGGGACAGGAATGTCTACCCTATCCTGGAGATAAAACTCCCCCAGATGGGCTAAACCCAGGAGCTCCTCTCCTAATCAAGGGTATCCCCAGGACTGGGCTCTCCCCCCAGGAGCTAACCCTGGGCCAGAAAATCCTCGGGGAGGTGGGTATACCGGGGAGGGGCCCAGCCTGAGTACTCACCTGGGGTGTCTCCAGTTCTTATGTAGGCGCAGGCGTGTGTGTGTGTGTGTGTGTGTGTGTGTGTGTGTGTGTGTGTTTGGGGTGAGGGGTGGGGGGTGGGGGTGGCGGGTTGCCCGAGGTGGATGTATGGAGGGGGGGCGCGGTTCCCTATGACAGCGAGTTGTCTCCGCCCCGAACGCACCCCCCTCCAGTCCGGCTTCCCGTCGCAGTCAGATCCCCTGCTCGGCCCCCGCCCCCTCCCTAGCCTCCGACCCGCCCCAGCAGCTAGGGAAAGGTAGAGACGAGAGTCCCCGCTTCTGGGCGCTGGGGAGCCCCGCGGCCAATAGTGGGGAAATCGGAAACCCACCTGAGGGGTCTTCGGGAAGCCGGGAGCCGGCGGCAGGTCCTGGGGCGCGAGGCCGTATGTGGGCTCAGCGCCGAGTCGTGGAGGGGCTCATGGCCCGGAGCCGGAGCGGGCGGCCGCCGCGGCACGCCGCGCAGAACCCTGCAGGGAGCCGCCCGCCCGGCCCGGCTCGGCTCAGATCTGTCCGCCTGCCTGCCCGCCTGCGCGCGCTCGCTGGCTAGCTCGCTTCGGCTCGGTCCGCACGGGCTCGGCGAGGTGCGCGGTGCCGGGTGCTCTCAGCCCCGGGATCTGCAGGGATCCATCGTCCGGCCCGGAGGCGGCGGGAGTGGTGGAGGAGGGGTGAGGGTGCGCGTGCGCGCCTACGAGTGTCTGCGAGGGTGTCTCTGGGCCGGTGTGCGCGCGGGGCCCCTGGCCCGCGGAGCGGAACCGAGGGCTCCCGGCGCTAGCTTGTCCCCTCCTCCCTGTCGCTCTCGGCAAGGCTGCCTCCCTCTGGTCCCGGAGCCGTCTCCTTGCCTGTGAGGTCCTTTGGCCTGTGTGTGTGACTATGTGGTGTGTGTGTGTGTGTGTGTGCGCGCGCGCGCGCGTGTGCGCGCAGGAAGGAGTGTGTCTGCCCCCAGCGTCCCCCTCCCCGCGTTGTCTCCTTCGGATCGATGCTCCTGCCTCTTGCTGCTGCTTCCTCTGGTGGCACACGCACACGTGTACACACGCACACATCTCCGAGTCACACTTGACTGATTCAAGCACTTGCCCGTGTGGACACATTCAGACCACAGTCACACCATTCCACTGACAGCCATACACATACACATCACAGACATCCACACATCCCAGAGGCCTGGTCCACAGGGCAAGCACTCAGTGGTTTGCACATATTCATTCACCTCTTCTTATCCCTGCTCCTCACCTACATGTAACACATACATACATGCACGTATGTGAACGAGCACACAGACTTGGCCACCCAAAATTTATCCTTATAGTGCTGGCTTCTCTGTGGGCAGGGGGTATGTGTGCAGCTCCTCACTACCAAATCTCTAAAGGAGGAGTAGATGGAAGGAAGAAGAAATAGCTAGAGCTCGAGGGAATTTGGACAGAAGTAAGAAAAGGGGGAAAGGGAATAAGAGGGGTACAGGAAGGGGAACGTTGCAAAGGGGAGTTGTGCTTAGAAATGGAGCAGAAGTCTGGGTATTAACCCAGACCTGGGAGTTGTTCCTGTAGCTCTTACCTCTCTCTTTCTCTCCCTCCCTCCTCCTTTCTGAGAGGCCTTGTGGGGAGGGGCCTCCCTATCCAATTAACAGAGAAGGAGCAATCAAGGGGAAGTTGTTAATTTGCTGATGCTCATTAGGGGCTCTTAGCACTGAGGCTGTTGAGGTCTGATGGTGTCAGATGATGGTAGCGGGGTGCGGGGACCAGAATGGTATCTCCAATGGCTCCTCTGCTCCACTTACAGGCTGGTGCAGCTCTGGGAGAAGGAAGGTGAGAGGTGGGTCCCCAGGAGATGGTGCTGGTTTTAAGGTGGAAGAAGGAACCTGAAATGAGGGGATGACACAGTGGAAAAAAAGTTGGATGAAAAGTTGTGAGGCGTTGGGAGTAGGGAACACATGAGGAATCAGTGAACAAATCTGGAGCTTTCTAGAGGGAGTGTGGATTTAGGACTGTGTAGGTTGGGGATCTACTTACTAAGGTCCTGGGCGCTGACGTACTGTTAAGAAAGGAAGGAAGGATTTCCTTTTCAGGTCTTGGGTTGGGGAGCTGTCCAGCAGCACCAGGAGGTGCTGGAGGGCTGTTATGTCCCTGGGCAGCCACTGGGTGGCAGCACTCTTCCAGATACTTAGACTCCACTCAAGAGGGTATTTGGGAGTGGGAATTCGCATGGGAGGGTCCCATATAGGGACCTGAGGAAGCAATGGACCTAATTGATTCCTGAAGCCCAAAATGGCTTCACGGGGAGGGGAGGATCACATTAGAGCTTCTGTAATTCCCCCACCTTTCCACCCTCACAGGCTGAGTGACACATTGGAGCCTCTTCTAATGGCTGCAAATTGCTTCAATCACTTGGGATGTTACTGAGGGAGCAGCGGGGGTGGAGGGAAGGTGATGAGGTGAGGTGGAGGCAGGCAAAGACTGATTGAGGCCAACAGCAACTTCAGGAGGAGGTTGGGGGAAGATCAAAGGCATGAATCAAGAGATCTCAGCTCCTAGACATGGTTCTGCCATTCATTAGCATGGGCAGTTCTCTTGACCTCTCTGAGCCTCAGTTTCCTCATCTATAAGATGAAGATAATGTTGGTTTCACAGGGTTTTTTGAGGATTATATGAGATAATGCATGGAAAATGTTCAGTTCTTTGGCTTATACTTAGTAAATCTTCAATGAGTAAATAACAATTATCATAAGCATTAGTATTTATATCTGGTGGTAAAACTGCCAACACAGCCATATCAGGACAGAGTCTAAGTCAGTGGTTCTCAACAGGCTGCACGTTCAAATTACCTGGGGAGCTCTTCAAAACACTGATGCAATGGACCCATCTTAAATACCAGAATCTCTGGGGTGGACCCCAGATCTCCCAACTTTATTTTCCCCCAGGGGTCCTTTCTCACTGACTATATCCCAAGCCCCCCACCTTTTCTCTCTCTCTCTCTCTCTCATTTTTTTTTTTTTTTAGAAAGGTTCGTGCTAAGTTGCTTAGGCTGGTCTTAAATTTGTGATCCTCCTGTCTCAACCTCTTTGCTGAGATTATGGGCATGTGCCACCATGCCCAGCTTCTTTCAACTTTTTAAGACCTGTAACATGCAACCAATCTTGGGGAACTTAGCTCTTCAGAATTTGTGGGTCTGAATCAATCCTTCATAGTATCCCAGGCCCCAACCTTAGGAAGTTCTTTCTTATTACAGTCTAAATCACTCATGCTGTAATTTCCTCTTCCTTTGAGATGAAGTGGGTTCCTGCATACCCCCTCCCTGTGCTGTATATTGCAGCAAATCTCCATTGAGGCTTTTCCTGTTTCAAACCCCAGAATGGAGTCTGCGGACAAGGTGAGGAGTGGTATAGTCCCTGCCCTCAAAATTTCCCAGAAGCAAGGAAAGATGAACATATTGACGGATAACTTTAGTACAAAGGTCAAGAATGAAATAAAGGGATGGACCAGCTCTACTAGCATAGGGTAGCAGAGGGGCAGTCATTCTGGCAGGGCTTTGTGGGGTCCGGATGAATAAAAAAAGAAGTTGGCACTGCCAAGGTCTTACTAAAATGACACTTGAGGGATTCAAGGACTATGAGTTGTGTCCCACTGCTTCCTTCTGCTTCTCTGGGCCCACCTGCCTCTTGTCCAAGCCCTGAGAGACCCTGGCTCATTCAGCCTCTTCTCAGTTTATTGTCCACACTTCCTTATCTCTGGCCCCTGCCGTTCCAGACCTCAGAACTTTTCTCCCCTGGTGGCTGAGAGAAAAACAGGCCTGAAGATGTTTCTCTCTGCATTGGAGAAAAGCATCTGACTAGGACCCTCCCAAGACTCTGGCACCCTGCTGACCTGGGTTCAAATCTCAGTTCTGTCACACAAGTGCTATGTGGCTCTAAGCAAGTAACTTATCCTGTCTGAGTCTCACCTTTCTCCACAAACCATAAAATCCAGCTAATGCCCACACTGATAAAACAATGTGTGCTAGCAAACAGTAGGTGTTCCATCAATAGTGGCAAGCATGACGATCATCCCTGAAAGGCTGATGGGGCAAATTCCCCATGGATGCTTCTCTTGCAGATGGCCCCATCTGCTCTAGGTGCAGAAGCACCCTCCAGCCTCTCAGAGATGGGTGGGGAGGAGGGGAGGGCAAAGGAGGGACAAGGCCCCCTGGGACTCTCAAGCAGCTCTTCTCGCTCCCCCGTGCGTGAAATCACACGCGCCCCAATCTGTCTGCATCCACTTCATCTGCCAGCTCAGCAAATGCAGAGACAATTAAGGAGTTAATTATCAGGCGGTTGGGAAGGGGCTGGGGACCCATCAACACATCCCTCCTCTACTCTTTCACACTCCATGTTGTCCCCACCCATGACCCTCACCTTCTCCCCCTGCTTACTCTTTTTTCTGGTCTAAATGCTCCTCTTACCTTCCTCCCACACTTCTCTGCTGCCCTTAATCTTTCTCCCTCTACCCTTTGCTGTCCTCACTTTTCTTCTTCCTTCATTCCTCTCTCTAATCTCCTCTCTCCTCCATTCAGATTTTGCCCCTTTCTTACCCAAGTCATTGCCTTCTACATCCTTCAATTGCTCATCCTCCTTCCCACTTCTTCCTCCTGTCTAGCTTCTCTTTGTTCTACTCCTTTTCTTCTTCCCTCATTACCCTTCTTTCTCCAACTTGAATTTGGGTATCAGTTAATGTGTCTAGTTTGCTGGTTCATGAGTGTGGGGCTCCACATCTGCTACAAGTCAGCAGGGTCAAGGTTGCCTGCCAGGTGTCTGCCTCTGTTACCCTGAAGGAGCCTCCTGTGGTCCTTGTCCTCTCCACACATGGCTGGCTTCCTGGGCATCTCAGGATCTCTTTCTTGTGCCAGGGAATCTCTGGGGTGCTCTCTATCCATGCTGATAACCCTGTCTGTGTACCAGGCTCATGCTGGACACTTCTTTTCCTTCAACACTCCCAGGTGGGCTGGCAGAGGGCCACCTTTCTTCTATCACACATCCCAATTCATGTCAACATGTCATTTTCTGAAGTCACACCTTCCAAAGGGAGGGATCATTAAAGAGATTATGTGTGTGTGTGTATATACATATATATGCATAAATATATTAGGAAGAGGAGAGAAAAGCAGAGAGCAAGGGAGGTGGAGAAATCAGGGCAAGATAGAGATTAAAAGGGGAGATGAATGCACAACACAGCAGGGGAGAAAGGAATGGAGAGACAGATACTGAAATGGAGGAAAGGGGTGGGTAAGGACAAAAGTAGAAAGAGACATTGAGATAGGAAAGGGATTGATAAGTTTTCTTCAAAAGTCTAGATCTTTCTTTTCCTTTTTTTTTTTTTTTAATATTAGAGATTGAACCCGAGCCTCATACATGCTAGGCAAGGGCTCTACCACTGAGCTACATTCCCAGTACTTCTTTTTTTTTTTTTTTTACCAGAGATTGAACCCAGGGATGCTTAGCAACTGAGCTTTTTAAAAATTTTTTTTAAATATTTTTTTAGTTGTCAAGGGACCGTTATTTATTTATTTATATGCAGTGCTAAGAATCAAACATGCTAGATGACCACTCTACCACTGAGTCATAACTTCAGCCCCTTTAATTTTATTTAAAGACAGTCTCTCACTAAGTTGCTTAGGGCTTTGCTAAATTGCTGAGGCTGGCTTTGAACTTGTGATCCTCCTGCCTCAGCCTCCCAAGCTTCTGGAATTACAGACCCATTCCTTTTTTATCTTATTTTGAGACAGTCTTGCAAAATTGCCCAGGCCAGCCTCAAATTTGTGATCCTCCTGCCTCAGGTCCCTGAGTAGTTTAGGATTACAGGCATGTGTCACCCAGCCAGCGATGTCTGGGCCTTTGAGAAGGAGAGGGAGAGCAGGAGGGAAATAGAAGGCCCACAGAGGATGGGGGCTTTTCCTTCTCCAGGGAACTTCCCACATTAACCCCTTACCCTAGCACTAACCCCCAGGTCTCTTCTGGACCACCTGCCATGGTTTCCCTGGAGGGCTCTGGCTGTCTTAGAAGGTCTGTCTTCTGCCTTCCCCTTGCACCCACTTCTAGTGGGGGTATCTCAGATACACATAAACTATCTTGACTTCCAAAGAGGGTGGGCAGCAGAGAAGGATTATAGACAGGCAGGCGAGTGAAGGGTGTTCAGGTCCTATGGGGCGCCAGGTATTCAGTAGGAGCATTGTATCCAGGGCACCCTCAGGCAGGGATTGAATCTCCTGCTCTAGGACCTGGCCTGAGCCTGGCAAATGCAGCCGCTCAGTAGTGTTAAATGAGCTGCATAAATGAGGAGCACACCTAGGGGTTCTGGCTGGGTCTGGGGGTGCCCCAGGCCTGGGGACACTTTCCTTTTCTTCCATCAGTTGGCCCTACAGGGCGCATGTGTCTCTGAGCTGTGCCTCAGCTAAGCAGTCTTCCCCCTCCCCAGGAGGACTCCTCTACAGCCCGCTGCCCTTGCCCGTGGGCCCCCGCCTCCCACCTAACCCGGGCTTGCGTGGAAGGCGCAATCTCAGCGCCCAGGGCGGCCGCCGAGCCGGAGGAGGCAGTGCCGGTGAATAATTCATGGGGCTGGGAGGCCCTTATCTCCCCGGCCGGCCCCACCCGGGGCCCCTGCGCTGGGCCGCGGTCCCTCGGCTCTCCGCTTTATCTCGACGCCCAGCTTGTAATGCAGCCCGCCATATCACAGGCAGAAGGGGAGATTAATTTTCTGGTTTTGCATGGGCGGGGAGGGGGAGGGGCGTGGGGAGGTGCCGGGGCGCAGGAGCTGGGATCTTTCCGATTTCAGACTCCAGCGGCTTAATCCTCTCCCAGGCCTGTAGGAAGGGGAGGAACAGGGTGTTGCAAGCCAAATTTCATCATCAGCGGCAGCCCCAACAGAGGGAGGAGGAGGCGAGGGGCAAACAGACGGGAGAGGCAGCGGCGCTGGCGCGGAAAGGGGAGTTGTTTGGAAACAGGGTAAAAGGCGGCCCTCAGCCTGGTTCACAGACGGCTGGGGCTTGTCAGGGGCTGGGTCTCAGGGCTGTGTGCGGTGCATGTGGGCACATGTATGCGCACACACAGGGGCTCTGGGCACATGGGCATACCTCTTTGGGAACTGACACCAGTCTGGTGTCTGCCTTGCCTCACACGGGCACCTGGCACAGAAGTCTAAAAAAGTGTTGACTGACGAATAGGGCTGAATGTCTGGGGGAATATTGATGAGCGGAGCAGATCCAGCTCCACATGCTCCGGGAATCTGGCTCTACCATCTTCATGCCATCTGGTCAGTGGGCCCTGGCGAGTGCTGACTGCTGGCTTCCTCCATTTCCTGTGCCCTCATGGTCTGCATAGGTCAGTGAGGGAACCTGCAGGTCTCTGCTACTTCTGCTTGGATAACCTGACTAGCCAGAGCTAGAGGAATCCATCACCTGTTAGCTGAGTACCTATTACACACCAGACTGTGGACAGGGCAGTCCTCTGTTTCCCAAGATCAATCAGAAATGGGTCTTGTCTTTAAGAGGGCAGGGGACCAGGGTGAAACAAAGAGAGAGTAATTTCATCTATCTGGCGGGTCAAGGCTGGGCAGGAGGCAGAGAGGTAAGGACATGAACTTTCTCAATGTCATATAGAGGATCCTGGATTTGTGCTGGGAGCAGTGGGCAGCAATGGGAGGATTCTGAGCAGAAGGTGACATGGGGGGGACAGAAAAAGATAGCCAACATTTTTTAAGCACTTAGGTGTTAAGCACATGGCATTGTACCAAGTGCTGTGGAAGGAATTATCTCATTAAACCCTCAGATAGTATTATTGTCCCATTTTATAGATGTGGAAATTGAGTCACAGAGGTGTTGGCAATGATTGGGAATCAACTGAAGACACAGAAATCAGAAAGTTTAGGATGATAAATTATTTAGTGACTCCAAGCACTTTGAGATATGGAAAAAAGACTCATTTTTGGTACTTGATTTCTAATTTATTAATCCTTGATTATTCACATTCCCCTAAATATTCTCAGATTACATATACAACCAATGAATAAAAAAAAACTTCTGAATTTAACAAATTATATTTCTCCAAATATTAAAACATTGATTACAAATGAAATTGAGTTCTTCATAAATTTAACAGTTTTTGTTTTGTTTTGTTTTTATTTTTTGTGGTACTGGGGATTGAACTCATAGGCACTCTTCTATTGAACTACATTCCCATTCCTTTTTAAAATTTTATTTTGAGACAGGGTCTTACTAAATTGCCCACGCTGGCCTCAAACTTGCAAGCCTTCTGCCTCAGCCTCCTGAGTAGTTGGGATTACAGGGGCATACACTGCTCCTGGCTATCAGTTTTTCTTAAAAACTTCAAATATCCACTAGAAGCAGATAAAAAAGGAGCTAGGAATATAGCTCAGTGGTAGAGCACTTGCTAGCATGTGTGAGGCCCTGCGTTCAATCCCCAGTACCACAGCCAATAAAATAAAGCAGATAAAACATACAAAATTACAAATAAACTTTAATTCATTACAAAACCAATGTCATGAGTCTAAATTTCTTTATTCAATATTTCTAATATTGCATTTTTTTCTTATTCTTTTTTTTTTTTTTCCTCTTCTTCTCAGGAATAGGGTTTTCCTGACTTAAACTAAGAGTGGAGATTTACCTTCTCCCATAGGCTGAAGCTGCAGATCTGGAGGACTAGAGATTGGGATGGGCGCACAAGTCCTGGGGGTGGGGGGCTTATAAGGAGATTCTCCTGGAGCTCCTTATGCAGCGCTTCACCTATTTCATCAGAAATTGTCCTCTTTCCATTTGGACCAATCACAGGTTCTGATTTGTGTGTGTATGACCCTAATCTTCTTCCCAAAATGATTCTAGTTCTGAGTGCCTTATCTTTACAGCACAGCCCCCTGTGTAACCACGGTTCTGAGTGGGGCCTGGTCTGGTTCAGTTAAGCCGAAAGCCCTTGGTCAATTGGTTAACTGGAACTACATCCTTTCCTTCTCATCAACCACTAAGACCTACAGTATTGTCAGCTCGGGTGCTGAAGCAAGGTTCTAAGATGAGGTATTAAGGGCTTAAATTAAAGCAGTAGCAATGAAAATAAAAAGGAAAGGACAGTTTTTAGAAACTCCATGAAGGCAAAATTGACTTCTATTAAATGGAGGATAATAGTTACCTCATAGAATCAAATGAAAATACATGTGAAGCCTTTTGTAGCTTATAAGCACCATTAAATCCTAGTTGTTTTACTTTTGTTATTTTGCTACCACTATGAGATGGCCAAGGACAAAACCTTAGGGGGTTCACCCAAATTTAAGAGGTGAACAGAAGGAGGGAAGGCAAGTAGGGAGGCTGAAAGACAAAGGAAACTGAGAAAGATTGGTCATAAAAATGGGAGACAGACCAGGAAAGAAGTGTCACACTGGGCAATGGTTTGCAGGCAAGAAACAGTGAAGTGTGCCCAGGTGCCCATGAGAAAAATGGAAAGGGTATGAACTAGAAGGGGACAGTGTGGCTGTGTTAGGAGTCAGAAGGAAGATGAAAGAAGTGAGTATATCTTAGAATTGGCTGATGGTGACTGACTGGATGTGCTGACAAGAGCCACAGGGGAAGCTGGCAATTCTAGGTTATACAGTTGGGTCCTGGACAGAGGCAAGAAGGAAAGATGAGGGTAGTCCTGGTTTCCTACTTGCACAGAATGGAGCCTCCCCACTGTGACCAGATTTGACTTTCCTTTGCAAATAGAAACTATTATCTGGGTCACATGACCCTTAGCCTTCTAGAGTAGCTATAACCTTCCACTCATCCTTTACCATTTTCACAAGAAGCAGAATCATATAAGTTTAGGACTGGCAGGGTCTTTAGAGATCATCTAATCTCTGTTTCTCCTTTACCAGTTAACCAATGAAGATACTGAGGCCTGAGAGCAGAAGCAGAAATATGAGTGAGTGACAAAGCTGGGATTAACATCCTGGTCTCCTGATTCCCAATCTAACATCTTTCACCTCTGTCATTCAACCTGGCAATCCTACTGTAGGGGGATTTGGTCTCCACAACACCCAATATCTCCTGGCTGCCGAAAGTGCCTTTCCTGCACATTAGGCTTTCTTTTGCCTTGCCAAACTTAAAATCTCTGGCACTGGTGTAGTTGGGGCTGTGGTGGTGGTCATTGTAGGGATGAGACTTAAGAAAAGCTAAACACTTTCTGTACTTATCAAAGAACAGGGGTGATATTGGAGGAAATTTAAAAAAATAGAGGTTCATCTGAAGTGGAGAGATATTGGAGGCAGGAGATGGAGGCAGGGGTCTCTGGAGAACATAGGCTTCCATGGGTTTAATGTAGCTCTGACCTAAAGTTTATGGGAAGAATTGAGCAAGGGAACATAAAGTGATGGTGGGTAGGCTGTGTCTACAGAGATGTGGCAACTGAAGATAACATGAGTTCAGTGTCGGTTGGGGCAGGTGGCTTTATCTAACTTGAGAGAACCACAGTCTAGCCCCAGAACTAGAAGCATCTGGGCCTCTGACCATCTCTCACCTTTCTCCCTTTGACTGCTGGCAGTAATTGCTCTCCCTTTGGTGATTACTTAGCTCATTAATTGCCTAAAGGAGAGCAGCAGCCTAGGATGAAGGTGATTGGCAGTGAAAATAATGGGTAGGGAGAACTCTAGGGGAATGGATATGGACTTGGGCCTGGACCTGGAATGGGGCTGGAGTACAGAGAAGAGTGCGTGTTATATGTCTGACCCCAGCCTGTTGGATTCTTCCACTGAGATTCAGTTTGAGGAAGCTCCAATACTTTCACTCTCAAATATCTTACCATTTCTGGATCAGCTGCCACCATCAGAACCATAAACCTCCAGCATTCTTCCTCTATTGTCATTGTCACCACTATTGCCATTGTGGTAGGTGGTCTATAAAATGGCTTCCAGTGACCCCTGCTTCCTGGTATTTTTGCCACTGTGCAGTCCTATCCCTTTGAATATGGGTTGTGTTTAATGACTTGTTTCTCATGTATAGAATTGAACAGAGGTGATGGGATTTTACTTCAAGGATTAGGCTACCATCACTGGAAGCAGTGGTATATGCCTTAAATCCAGTGACTCAGGAGGCTGAGGAAGGAAGATTGCAAGTTGGAGTAAGGCCCTAAGCAACCTAGTGAGACCCTTTCTCAAAATAAAAAACAAAAAGGATTGGGGATGTAGCTCAGTGATAAAGTGCCCCTGGGTTCAATCCTAGTATTAAGGGGGAAAAAATGGCTATCAAAAGACTGTGGCTTCCATTTTTGGGTATTCTATCATTCTATCACTTGCACTGAGGAAAGCCAGCTGCCAGCTACCCATGGAGAAGCCCACACTGCAAGGAATGAAGGCAGGACTTAGGTCAACATTCAGCAAGACCCAAGAGTGTAAGAGGAAATGGATCCTGCCAATAATCAAACACATTTACTTAGGAGTGGATAGTCCTCAGTCAAGACAACAGATGAGACTGCACCCCTGCTGTCACCTTGGTAAGCAGCCTTGTGAGAGACTGTGAGCCAGAGGCATCCAACTAAGTCATGCTGATTCCTGACGCACAGAAACCACAAGTCAATAAATGCATGTTGTTTTGAGTCACTTAGTTTTAGCTACCAAAAATAGGGGTAATTTGTTATGCAGCAATAGGTAACTAATGTAGTCACCATCACCATCACCATCTTCAAACTCATATCATCAATAGCACCATCTCCAAAACAACATGCTGGCAAACTCACTACCGTAGCTGCCATCACAGCCATTGCTGCTGCTATCACAGTCACCACCATTACTTTAATTTCAAATATAGATTCCCATGCGCACCATCACCACATTATCAGCTGCAGAAGTTTTTCTAGCACCCAATATATGCCAGACTCTATTCAAGCCCTAGGATTACAAAGAGGTAGGGGACAGTCTATGCCCTCAGAGAATCTATTGCAGATTAGTTGAGGAATCAGGACACAGTCATAAAAAATGAATATTAAGTCAAGGAATTCTATGCTTATTGACACTGTGGATCAGGATGGTAGGAGAAGTCTTCATGGAGCAGAGGGCATCTAATTTAGGCCTTCAAGGACCAGTGATGGGGCTGGGTTTTGACTCAGTGGTAGAGCACTTGCCTAGCATGTGTGAGGCACTGGGTTTGATTGTCAGCTCTGCATATAAATAAATGTATAAAATAAAGGTCCATCAACAACTAAAAATATATAGAAAAGTAATTTTTAAACAAAGAACCAATGAGATGACGAGAGGTAGTGGGGGAAGAGGAAGATGTGAATTAGCTTGATGCTTCTGGATAAAAATGAAGTGAGGAGATCTCAGAGGGGAAGCCATTTTGGGGAGAAGTGGGAAATGAGTTTGGAGTCAGAAAAGAAGCACATGGATGGGCTAGGGTTGTGGCTCAGAGGTAGTGTGCTCACCTAGCACGCGTGAGGCTCTGGGTTCAATCTTCAGCACTCTATTTTATTTATAAAAATAAAATAGAGATATTGTGTCCACCTAAAACTAAAAAAAAAATTTTTGTTTTAAAAAGAAGCACATGGAAGTATATTGCATTATAAATTTGCATATGACTTTATACTTTTCAAAGCATTTTCTGGGCTGTAAGTTCATGGAGGTCACTTTCTTTAATAGAAGGAAAAACTATCATTTAGAGGAATTTAAATGGACTAGGAATGTGACTCAGTAGTTGAGCATTGTGAGACCCTTGGTTCAATTCCCCAGGGGGGAAAAATCTGCCCAGTTCTCCAGCACAGCCATGGAAGACAGGCCAAGGACAGAAGCCTCAACCCTAGTGGAGGCAGTGTGGAGTGATGGGCTCTAGACACCTTGTGGTCACAATGGGAAAGTCAATCAACTCCGTATCAGTCATATTTACCTCTAGGCTGCTGCTCTATCTGTAGACTAGATATCATATGAAAAACACTGTTAGGAGTCTGGCACATGGCAGCCTAGTAATAAACGTTAATTCTGTTCCTTAGTCCCTTCCACCCTTTCCTTTCCAGCACCTTGTCTGGCAACGGAGGCTGGCTGGGCAGAAATGGCATCCAGGCAGGCCTGCCACTAAGTAACTCCAGGGGGCACCATTCACATGTGGATAAGAGGGTCAGTGGAATTAAGAAGACACTAGTGACCAGCCACTGCTAAAACCTCCTCCTGCAGAAAGTCTTTCAGGATTGATCCCAGGTGAATTGAAGGCTCTCAGTTCTGGACTTTTTGGCAGAGAATTTGCCTTATCCCCTTTCCCACAGAGGCTATACCTTCTCCTCATTGTTGAAGGTCAGGATCCAGAATCAGGGATCCTAGGACTGGCAGGACCCTCGGGAGTCTTGTGAAATCCAGACCCAATCTTCAGCAGGAGATGTACCATGAATCCTCACAATTGTTAACAACCTTCATATTCACAGCTTTTTTAATGCTCAGTACCACCCTAGGACACAAACCTTATTATTTATTATTTGCTTCACCCCATTTTACAGATGGATAAATAGAAGCTGACAGGTTAAAGGACCAAAGTTGTGAGTGGCTTAACTGACCTCAGGTTCCAGGATGCCAAACGCCATGTTCTCTTCTCCCATGCTGTCCCATGGCTTAGAGAGGAGTGACTTGGGTTTGAAGCAAAATGTGAGTTAGAGGCAAAGACTCCTCTCCACCTCCCAGGGCCGTGTTCTTTCTGCTCTATCACCCAGCACCGGGTAGAAAAACTGCTGTGGGGAAACAAGTTTGGCAGTGGAGAGGAAGAAATGATGGGTGGGGAGGAGGAAGCTGGAACCCTGCAGGTGACTGCAGAGGATAGAGTCGATATGGAGATGGGAGGGCTGGGACACAAGGGTCTCCAGTTGGCTGGAGCTGGGACCAGCCCTCCCCACTCAGTCAGGCTCCGGGCTGCAGGCTGCCAGTGCTCCTCCATCAAGACCCCTGGAGAGCCTGAAATCAAATATTCCTCCTCCCCTGCTCAGGCAGCCTTATTGCCATTGACAGCAAATGTATTGCTCTAATCTTTTCTCATTTTGCAGGGATGGGCTCCATTCTGTCCTTCCTCACAGCCTTGAAGGCTTCACAGAGGCGGGAGGGAGACATGATGGAGGAGAAGAAATAAGGGGAGAGGGGAAGGGCATGTTGGGTTATCAATGGGGCAGCAGCTGCAGCAATCCCAGACTTGATAATGGTCTTGTCACTGGAAGGCTGAAAGCTTCTTGGAATGTGGAGGCTCCCTAGGGAAAGCCAGTCCCTCCATACCCCCATGACCAGGGTCTCCCTGTGGAAGCAGATAGGAAAGACTTGGTGGGCAATGAGGATGCAGGCCTGAGGCCCCAGGGAAACTGACCTCTGCAGAGCACACAGTCCTGGTGTGTGTGTGTGTGTGTGTGTGTGTGTGTGTGTGTGTGTGTGACCTTCCTGCCTGTCCTACTGTCCTCTGCTGTCCAGAGAAGCCTTGCCAATATGCATGTTGCTGCTCCTTTGCTGTGTCTCCTTCTGATCTTCTCCACTTAAGAGCAATCACTTGGCAAACCTCAGAGAAGCCTCGTGGAAGGGTCAGATGTGTGGGAAGTTGGGAGGAACAGACTTGGGAGCACCCAGCCTGGGGGACAGGGATAGTACCTAGACCCCAGACAAAGGACAACGGGACAGGGTGGGACAGAGGATTGTGGGAAGAAATCTAGAGCTCAGAATCAGTTAGGGGTACATGAAAGGGGAAGTGCAGATGAGTGGGACTTGACCAGGGAGAGGACCAGGTGGCATATATAGAGTAGAAGGGACGTAGGATGAATCTGGTGCTCTGACTGGAGAAGCTGGGGAACCAGAAACTCTGGTCCTTGTTCATTTGTTCTGCTAAAAATCAACCCCCAATGCCATTGACAGCAAATGTATTGCTTAATCTTTTTCATTTTGCCAGGATGGGTTCCATTTTGACCACTCTCCCAGCCTTGACTCTCCTAGGGTAGGGTAGTGTCTCTGTATCACATCATAGTGAGCATCTTATCTTTAGGATGCACCTTCAGGTTAGGCTAGAATGTTTTCTGGATCCTGATAGTTTATGAGTGGGAGAGTGCCTCAGTCAGTGTGTGTGTGTTTGTGTGACCAATTTCTCTCTTTGAGGTTTTTGGCCTTTCCTAGGAGATACTTCTACTAGAATGGTCTGGATGAGCCATTCAGACTTCTGCCCAGGGCTCAGCAGGTAGTGGACAGCGAGTGGAAGGAGGGTTCTGGCTTCCTGTATTCTTTCCTCTGGCTATGAGCTGCTGCCTCCTATTGCAAGGCAGGGCATACCCTTCTTATTATCAGAGGTCTTCTCCTAATTATCCCCGTTTTAGACAGATCACCCTGCTGGATGTGACCCTTTAACTCTCCCTGATGGTCCCCTTCAAAAAGGTTTCCCTGATTCTATGAATCTCCATCCATTCCCTGGGCTCCCAAGGTTCTAGTGAAGTCCATTCTTGTCTTGTTAGGAACCTTTTCATCTTATAGCCCCTTCTTGTCTGAGGATGACTGAGGTGAAACTGGAGAAAATATCTATGTTCCTGCATTTCTGAGGTCTAATCAAACAAAGGAAGTTGGGGAGATACAAAATAATAGCAAATACTCCTGTAACACTATGTACCAGGCCCTGTGCTGTTTTGCAAACAGCTTCATATCTTCCTTCCAAGAGCCCTTTATCATTTCCTATTACTATCACCCAAATTTAAGAGGGAAATGGACACAGAGAAGCTAAGAGAAGTTCCACATCACACAGTTATAGTTGTGGACTGTAAACCTTGAACCAGGACGGTGTAATTCCAGAGTCCCAGCATGTATTTAACCACTAGCTTTATTGTGTCTCTTAGAGAAATAGGAAGGAAGCCTTCAATGGCTCCCTAGTGCTTCAGGAATTACATTTAACTTATTTGGCCTGGTATTAAGGTCTCTCACCTCGCCCTCTCAAAATCCCTTCCAGCATTCCCCCCCAAACCTCCAAACAGGGTCCTTCTATTCCAGTCACCCACCCTGTATTGGCTTTCCCATTTCTCTGAACACATCTGCCTACATCATTTCCAAATCCCATCCTAGTTGGGGTTCTATCTTTCCTTTAGAGCTCAGCCCAAAGGGTTGGCTTTCGGGTACTCTCTCCTGATTCCTGGCAAGAAGTGGGTTCACTTTCGCCCAGCTCCCAGAGCACAGCCCTCATTGGGCACTCGGAGCTGTTTGCTACTGGCCTCGGGGCCTCCTCTTCATCCTGCCGCCGCCCAGGGGGGAGGGTTAGAGAACTATCCGGAAGGCAGAAGTGCTCAAAATATCTCGGTTTACTAGACAGACAGCAGCTAACCGTAGAATGAGGTAAGAAGCGAGACCTCCAGAGACCGAGAGCAATCAAAAAAGAACTGGAAGGCAGAAACCAGCTGGGGCGGGGTGGGCGGCATGAAGACAAACACTCGTCGGCGGCCAGACGGACCGCAGCCAGGGACCGCGTCTCCTCCCATCCCTCTAGGCCTCTCCGGTTGCCCACGGACCGACGGTGACAGTTCCTCTATAGCGACTTCCGGGCAAGCGGCCGACTCCTGGAGGGGTGCGGGCGAGCAAAACCAAGCGCGGGCTTGGGCTCCGGGGCGCGGGCGCGCTCGGGCGGTCACCCGCATCCTCGTCATTAGCATAAATCCCATTAGCACTCCCAGCGCATGGCTGCCGGGCGGCGCGGACAGGGGCGGGCGCAGAGTGGTGCCCCCACCGACCCGCGGGCACGCCTCCTGAGCTTGAGAGTAATAACGCGTCCTCTGACGGCGCGTTCCAGCACACAGAAGTCCTTTTTACAGCCATTACCTCCCTGGCACCTCGCAACCACCCGGTGATTGTCTCTCCAGACGCCGGAGATTAAATAACCAGGGCAAAAGATCTCGCCTCTAATAAGTGACAGAGCCGGGAATCGAACTCTAGGCTTCCCGGTACTAACATTTTTGCTTTTCCTGGTACAAGGTGGAGCCCCAGGATGCCTCCCTACCAAAAGAACTATAGTTTGGGAAGAAAGGGAGTTAAAGAACCCCTGCTTCTGCTTCTTCTTCTTCTTTTTTTTTTTTTTTTTTTTTTTTTTTTTTTTTTTTTTTTTTGCAGTGCTGGGTATTTGAACCCAGGGCCTTAGGCCCTTAGGCAAGAACTCTACCAACTGAGCTATATCCCCAGCCCCCGACCCCTCCTTTTAAAATTTGTTCTTTTTAGATATACGTGACAGTAGAGTGTATTTTGACATATTATACATATACGGAGTACAACTTATTCTAATTAGGATTCCATTCTTGTGGTAAGAACCCCCTTAAACATTTGGGGCCGAGGATGTAGCTCAGTTGTTAGAGTCCTTACCTCCAAGTACAGGGCCCTAAGTTCAATCCCCAGCACGGGGGCGGGGGGGTGTCTTGAGCCCCTCGCCCATCATTTGGGGCACACAGATTGGGGGATGGGTGCAATACTACCAACTGTCTCTTTGAACTCAGCTCAGCTGCAAGAAAATATAGCAATAAGTGAAAGGAGTACCATCTCTTGTTCTCTGGAAGTTTATAGTCCAGTAGGGAAAATAAGGAATATTTACTAAATGCTACTTGCCGGGAACTGTTTTGTGTGTGTGTGTGTGTGTGTGTGTGTGTGTGTGTGTCCCTGCCCCCCCCCCCCCGCCCCCGCGCGTTCGCTGTTTTGCGACAATGTCTCATTTATTCCTCTTAACATGTGAAAGCCAGGGTCCAGTGGCGCAAGCCTGTAATCTTAGCGATTTGGGAGGCTGAGTCAGGAGGATTCCAAGTTGGAGACCAGCCTTAGCAACTAGGTGAGACCCGTCTCAAATAAAAAATGAAAAAGACTGGGGTTATAGCAGCTCAGTGGTGGAGCGACCTTTGGGTTCAATTCCCACTACAAAAACAAAACAAAAACACCACACACACAAAAACAACCCCATGAGATAGGTGATATATTTCTACTTATAGGCAAGTGAACCAAAGCACAGTTGGCTTATGGAAGACCATATAACAGTAAACAGAAGAACCAGAAAGAAAGAAAAACGAGGTGACATGGATGAGAATGGAAGATGGGAGTGCTAAGGGGATTTTACAGCAAGGGCATGTTACAGCAAGGGCATGGAGTCAGGTATCAGAAACGCCCCCCTGAGGAAAACAGTAAAAGTTTAAGCTGTCCAGAAGGATGACTAGAACTTAGCCAGATGAAAAGGCAGTGGGAAGAATGTTTGGGGTAGATAGAATAGCAAGGGTGAAACTTTGGATGGGAATAGTAGCATGATGCACTTGAGCAACTATAAAAACCAGAAGTACAGCTGAAGGGGACAGTAAGGGCAGAATAGGAGAGTCTTGATAAGCATTTTGATCTTAATTAAGGCGGCAAGCTGAGGTCATTAACGGTTTAAGCAACAGAAAGGCATGATTACAATTGCATTTTTAAACACCATTCAAGGTGTAAAGAATGCAAGGGAGGGAGCAGGCACAGTGGCACTTCCTGTAATCCCAGCAACTGGGGAGGCTGAGGCAGGAGGATGGCAACTTCAAGGTCAGTCTCAGTAATTTAGCAAAACCCTTAGGAACTTAGACCTCAAAATATAAAGGGCTGGGGATGGTTCAGTGGTAAAGCAACCTTGGGTTCAATCCCCAGTACCAAGGGGTCCGGGAGAATGCAGGGGAGGGGCACACAGTTTCACGGGTGGTTGTACTCTTGAACTGGACTAGGGTATAACAGTAGTTAGAAGATGAAAGAGCACACACAAGAGAATCAGGAGTTGTACTCAGTGTAATTGGGGTGTAAAGGAGAGAGAGCCAAGTCATTCTACATTCTCTCCTTTCCCTCAACCCTGAGCTCCAATCATTTAATATATTTGTTTCATCTAATTCATTGCTTTCATGAATGTTTTCCACTTGTCGCCTCCTCATCATCACCACTGCTACTGGCCTAAATCAAGATATTTTCCTCTCTAGATCATCCACCAAGGCACCTTGGTATATATATACACATATATTTTTTAATTGAAGCTGGGATCTTGTGCATGCTAGGCAGTACTCTACCATGGAGCCATACCCTCAGCCCTATATTAGTGTATGTCCTGAATCAGTTAAGTCAGTCCATACCTCACTTGTCATTGAGTCTATTATAGGACAAAATCCAATCTCTTTCTGGTCTCCTCCCAATCTACTTTGCCAGTTTTTTCTTCCCCTTCTTAGGGCAATACTGCCCCAGAGGTATTACACCTACTGAAACCCCAGGGTCATCTGAAAGTTGAAGTAAATGTTCCCTCATAGCCCTAAGCCTTTGTAAACTGTGTGTTTGTGTATTTATTAAATATACACTTGCCTCATTCCTCAGAGGTCACATGATCTTTCCATTGCCAGGAATTTGCCAATCCCTTCTCTCTGGGAAATTTCTATTCACACTTAAAAGTCCCAGCTCAGATATCAGTGTCTAGGTTTTTCTAACACTCCCACTCCCCAGATAGGATTAATTCCTTTCTCATTTGCGCTTCTAAGTTACTTTACACATATCTCTGTCCTAGTAGAAGTTGGACAATTTAGTCCTTGGGTATCTTAGGAACACAGGCTAATGTAATCAACAAATGCTTCTAACTCTGAAAGGTTGTTGGGAGGATTACACGGGGCAATATATTTGCAGTTGCATTTCCTTTTTCATCCCTTTCCTAATAATACTAATAATCTATTACAATTTACAGAGAATAAAGTTTGATAGCATACCATACTCTACCTCAATTGATCTGGGAATAAACCTGTGAGATAGTAATGGTTTTTATTATTTCTATTTTATAGTTGGAGGAAGTGATGTACATACGAGTTAAAAAATGTTGGGCATGGTAGTGCGCAATGCCGGTAATCCCAGCCGCCCGGGAGACCAAGGAAGGAGCATTGCAATTTCAAGGCCAGCCTCAACAATTTAGTGAGACCCTCAAAAACTTTGTGAAAACTGTCTCAAAATAAAAATAGAAAGGGCTGGAGATGTAGTTCAGTGGGTAGAGCACTCCAGGGTTCAATCCCCAGTACTGGGGGAATAAAAAGTAATAATGCAGAGGCTGGAGGTGTGTAGCTCAGTGGTAGAGCTTGTGGGAAACCCTGAGTTTAGTCCCCAGCACAAAATCAATCAATCAATCAAGCAAGCAAGAAAGCAAACTGGTTAAGTGGTATGCCTAGCAAACAACAGTGCTCCATTACTATTGTCAAAAATGGAATCAAGTTTTCTGGTTTTAAAATCTGTGATGTTTGTAGTACTGAGGATTGAAGTCAGCACTCTAGCATTGAGCTACCTACCCAGGTTTTTTATTTTTAATTTTTTTAAAATTTTGAGACAGGGTCTCCCTAAGTTGTGGAGTATGGCTTCCAACTTGTGATCCTCCTGGCTCAGCTACCCCTGGGATTATAGGCATGGGTCATTGTGTTCAGTCCTGATTTTTTTTAAATGGACAAATAAAAAATATGTATATTTGTGTTGTACAAGCTAATTAACATATCCAGTTACTTCATGTTTATTTATTTATTTATTTTTTTGTGGTGAGAAGATCTACTCTCAGCAGTTTTCAAGTATACAATTTTTTTTTTTTTTTTTTTTTTTTTTTTTTTTTTTGTGGTGCTGGGAATCGAACGCAGGGCCTTGTGCTTGCAAGGAAAGCACTCTACCAACTGAGCTATCTCCCCAGCCCCAATTCATTGTTAATAACTATAGTCATCATGTTATAATAATTTCCTGAATTAACTTCTCTGAAGTTTACATCCACTAGCTAACCTCAACGCCCTCCCACCACCGTTTTTTCTGAGATAGAGTCTAAATTGCTGAGGCTGGCCTGGAACTTTCCATTCATTTGTCTCAACCTCTGGAGTGACTGGGATTATAGGTATGTTACCATGGCACCCAGTGAAATTTCATATCCTTGACTAACATCTCTCCAAATGTGATATTTCTATTAAATCACACTAAAGCAGGCCAGAGACCCCTACCCAGAAGATCCTTACCATAATTAAGCAGAAACCCCCAACATATTTGTGATATATAAGTTCCTCTTCTTGTCAGAAAGCTTTTTATTAACAAAAACTTATGCAGAGGGCCTTGGGTTGGTAGTTCCTCTTTTTGTTAATGCCAGGTTTGCAGAAAAAAACTTGTGAAACCTCTGTCTAGTATAGAGGGTGGGTCAAAAAACACTTTCTGAGAACTCAAAGAAAAAGAAATACTGTTACATAAACCTCCAAGCCCCTCCTCCCACTGGGTACAAAGCTCAAACCAGTTTCTTCATGCAAGGGAGAATTTTTTAGCTGATAGCTCCTCTGGATCCTATAGTCAATAAACCTACTTTCTTGAAAATTCCTTGGTGTCCAGCCTCTTCTGTCCTACTTCAACACTGCTTCTCGTATACTCTGGTCAATACTTTTTCAAAGTGCAGGTTGTCACTCATTGAAGAGTAAATTCATGAGGTAGGGACCTGAATAAGGAAGGGGGGACAAAAAAGTACAGGTTAATTTACATATAGTAAGGATGAACAGAGTTCGCTGATTCTTCGTTGTAATGTAAAATGTATTTCTCACTATGGATCCAGATTTTTTAAAGGTATGAAAGCCCTTGCAGTAGCATAATGCCCGGTTCTAAATAACATTTATTAGATTGAATTAACACTTTAATTTTGTGTTTATTTTTGTTTCCTTGAACTGTCTCCTCCATTGTCGCCACTGGAAAGCAGAGACCACATTATTTTTTCTGATTTCTAGCAGAGCGCTTATTATGAAGTCGAAGTACTTTATGTCAAATGTCAAATGAAAGCCTGAATGGATGCGAATAAAGAGATAATACAGCTCAGTAAATATGGTTGAAAATGACTACTGTTCTCTTTCAGAAATTGTTCCTGTTCTACAGCGACATTCGGAAAATGTTAACAGTTTCCAAGAGCTCGGTTTCCCTGCCTGGGGGAGACAAGGAAAAGGGGAAGGATAAATATGTACTCTTGAAACACTGCTTGCCCTTAGTCAACATGGCGTCCCAATGACTTCAGGAGAGCGCGCCGAGAAAACAAAACAAAACAAAACAAAACAAAACAAAGCAAAACAAAACAAAACAAACAACAACAAAAAAAAAAACCACAAAAAATTGTTGACCTTAGTTAAAATGGCTTTGGTTTCATTCTATCGGAATGCGCATGCGTAGGCCTGGTCCCGCCCCCGTGATCCTTACGCGTGCGTCCTAGCGCAGAGGGACGGCGTGGGAGGAATAAATTTCTCTGTGATTGGTTGGTTCAGGATTTCAAACCCGAGCTGGCGGCGCGGCGCCCCTCTGCCGTTGGGTGAGGCGCGGAGGTAAGCTGGGGCGGGTCTGGCCCGGCGGAGTGGTCTCCGGGCACTGCGAGACTAGGTGCGTCTGGCGCTGGATTGTGGTAGGAGGGAGAGCGTCCGACTTGGTAAGCCTTGGTCACCTCAGGAACCGGGGGAAAGGTTGGCAACTGTAATCCTTCCACTGGCGCTTCCTTGCGGCGGGGGCTGGCAGGGTGGGGGACTTCTTTCTTGGCGCCGGGTTATGTGGCAAGTCGGAGACGTCTTTTTGAGATGTGGCTTGAACAGGTCAGGTCAGAGGTTCACTTTAAAAAAGTGTCTCTCGAATAACAGTGTGGGAGTGGTCGGGGTAACATCCCTTATCCTTTACGAAGGCACAAGTTGTTTCTACGGGAAAAGACGTGCTATGGAGAAGCCCGAGCAGTCTGAAGTGGAGCCCCACTACCTTGTGGGTAGTGTGTCTGGTTAGGCTGCCGGAGGCTGTGATATCTTGCCCTTCCTATCCTAATTCTTAGCTTCACTAACAGCGAGGCCTTACTTTTACACTTACACGTACTTTTTCTTAACAGTATCTCATTCGTAGTTGGAGAGTGGGTAGAAAAGTGGGGCGGGTGGAAAGATAAGCCTTGAAAAATGTCATTATCTTACTCTTTAATAAGTCGGGTAAATAAGCCTTTTGAGTTATTCAAAGTGTTTAGAGAAGGCCCCTTTCCTGTAGCTTAATCATTCAACAGGTGTTTAAGTGCAAAGTATAGGTAGAAGACAATCCTGTTTGACTTTAAAGGAGTGTGCAGTTTATTTGGGGCAATAGAACTTAAAAAGAAAACTGTGGTGAATCTGGTAGGCCTAGACAGTGTTGGGGAGTATCACCCATTAGTACAGCCCAATTAGAAAATATTTTGGCAGTATTAAGAACTATAAAAGGTTTTTACACTCCAATATAGTAATTGGAAATCTATTTTGAGCAACACAGTCACCTAAAGAAAAATACCATCCATAGGGATGTTCAATTCATGCATTCAGCAAATATTTATTAATCATTTACCAAGTGCTGGATACAGTTCTAGGCACCAGTGACTCAGCAATGGACAGAACAGCCAAAAATCTTTGCCTTCTTGGAATTTTAACTTTTGGGGAGACCACAGACAATAAACAAAATAAGTGGATAAGTGTATTAGATGGAGATAAGTGCCTTGGAGCAAAATAAAGCAAGAAAGTGTTGGGGGAAAGTCTGAAATTTTATTTAGGGTGGTTAGGAAAGCCTTCACTGAAAAACAAAATGAGATGTTAATAAAGACTTAATAGAGGTGAGAGAGTGACCACGCAAGAGATTCAGGCAGAGAGGTAACTGAAATCTGGAAATTATCTCAATATCTAAGGAAGTGAATGATTAAGTAGTTGTTTATTAACTCTTTTGAACTTGATAATAAAAAGGAAAGCACAAAATTATATGTAATCTGTGATTGCAGCTCTTTGATATATGAATGTATAATGAGCAAAGGATATATATGCATATACATATAGTTGTTTAGATTGATGAGGTTTTTTATTATTTTAAAGATAATATTTTTGAACATAGAATATTTACACTATTAAGCAGTGTTTTGTTTTTCATGGTGCTGGGGTTTGAACCCAGGGCCTTGTGCATGGTAGGCAAACACTCTACCTCTGAGCTATAATTCCAGGCAGTATTCTTATACATGCCAAATGAGTTTGTAGATAATAAATGAATTCATTTTGTCATTTGGGACTGAAATGGTTAGGGAAGGCTTTAGTGAATTTGTAAGACTTAAGTCTAAACCTTGAAGAGTGGAATACTTCCGAATGGGAAGAATTCACAGAAGAAGGAGAAGGATAACAAGAAAGTATTCTGACCTGTGATATGTTGAACTGGCAATTTTGTGAGAAATCATAATTCAGTTGTACCCTTATTTTAGTCTTCATTCATGTTGGATTGAGGGCATTCTGTTTGCTTTTTCTGCAGTTGATTTGCTCATAATAACATTTGGTTTCAATATAATATCCCTTCTGCTTGCCAGTTGGGTTGAGGCTTTCAATATAGTGAAGCAGAAACTGTACATTTGCGGGGGAAAGAATTGTTCTGAAATGCTTTTGTATGAAAAAAATCTTAGTATTGAGATTCTTTGGGTATGGTTTTTCCTTGGCAGCCCCAAATCTATATTGTTGGTTTCTTAGGAATCTCCAGATCAGCCATGTTTGTGATGTTTTTCATTGAAACATTTTGATGGAAAACTCAAGTGATCTTCTATTGGTGTGTCTTACAATATCTAATACCCTTGTTGGAGCTAAAAAAAACCCCCGATATGTAGGTCTTTTTATAATGTTGTTTGTAGGGGGAGGTAGAAGAATATAGAGAGTTTTCCCAGGATACCCTGCAGTAAGATCTGTGATAGTCTGTTATTCTGAAGGACTGTCTGTCTCTTGCCTGGGTGATTGAAATTAAATTGGGGTCTCAGAGCAATCATGGAAAGCTGAGACTCTTTCATAGTGTTGCCAAATTGCTCCCTTAGGGATGCTCACAGATTGGGAATCTGTAACACAGTGACTTCTCCACCTCTGGGGATTGCCATCAATAACAGCTGAGATTCTCCAGCACCTTTTTGTTTAAAGTGCTCCACAAACTGATTTCCTTGCTACACACAGGAATCATTTTAGCTTTCCCAAAAGGCAGCAGTCTCTGTTGTGGAAAGTGACAGCTGTTTTACTGCTTCAAAGTAATGCAACTAGATATGACTTTGTTTTTTGTTTCCTTTCACAATAGTGCATCTCCTAGCTATGGAGCTAAATAATAAAGGGGGAGGAAATAAACAAGAGGGTAAAAATGTGACCCAACAGGAAAATTAAGAGCATTCTCATTTGACACATTGAATAGGTTGAGTAAATTTTAGCTTTTCGAGTTACAATTTGGCTTAGATATCAAGAGTTAGTGGTGATGCAGAAAGATATTTTTGTCACCTATAAATAATTCCTGAGAGTCACTTCTGTAGAATGGTAATAAAAATATATGGTCCCTCAGCATATAAAGAGAAGAGGATTATGTTTTGCTAGTGCCATATTTGGATTACCTTAAGTAAACCTATCTTAGAGGAAAAAAATTAACTCTTCAGAAGCAACAAGCCTCCTTGAACAGCTTGTTTAGAAGCCTTGACCTGGTAAAATTTTACTATGTCCTTGATTCTTTTGGTCTGGGATTTAGCTATGGTCTTTGTTTTTATATGTGTCATTCTTTGTCTGACATGTTTTACTTTGCAGGGAGGTGTCTGGCAATGTCTGCAACATAGTTTGATATTTTTGTAACATCATTTCTTTGATGTGTTGAGGTGGAAAACATTTTTTAAAAAATTATTTTGTTCTTTTTAGATATCCATGACAGTAGAATATATTTTGGCATATTATACATACATAGAATATAACTTATTCTAATTAGGATCCTATTCTTGTGGTTGTACATGATGCAGAATAACCCTGGTCATGTATTCAAATACAAGACTAGGAAAATTATGTCTACTTAATTCTACTGTTCTTCCTATTCCCCTCCCAGAACATAGATTTTGGACTTACAGTGGGGTTTCATTGTGAGCTTAGCATTTATTAGTGTTTTAAGGTCTTTAAACCTAAGTTGTGTTTGTCTTAAATTGAAGTTAATTAGATTCACTTAAAATATGTATGTGAAGTGTCAGTTTTGGTGCCCAGATCACTTCAAATGTACCTAGTAAATACTGATTTTTTTCCCCTAAATATATAGCACTATACTAAAAAACAGTGTAAAATTCTGAATTTAGTGATATTCTTATGTGGAGATAGCCTAGAAAAAATTATTAGATTTGGGAATCACTGTTCTAGGACATAATTAACAGGCATCAGACTCAAAACAAAATACCCACCTCATACTTTCATATAAATATATACTTTATATTTTAATAGTAAAGTTCAATTTATGCATTATAACATTTTTATCTATATTAATTTATAATTTTATGTGAGATAAATAGGACAAATACTGTTGTTTTCACTTTATAGATTAGTCTCAGAATTTAAGCAATTTACCAAAGTTTATGCTTTTGATAGATAGAGGAGCTAAAGCTTTATCCCAGGATTTCTACTCTACTCCTATTTTTGTTTTAATGTATGTTATACAATAATGTTGAGGTAGAATGGAAATTCTTTTGACAGAGGTATCATGAGTGTGTGTGTATTCTCTGACTTCCATTTATCAATTATGTTTGTTGTGTGTAAGCATCATGTTAAATACTTGTGTGTGTAATACAGTAGTGTCAAATACAAGGTTTCAGTCTTCAAATTTAGAGTCTACGTGGGATACAAGACAGAAGCATATGATAAAATTAAATTGAAGTGCAAGGTATGTGTGTCTGAGTGGCAATTGAGCAAAGCAGTAGGGGAAAGACTGGTGGCGGGAATGTTACTTGAGGCAGTGAGATCAGTTGAAGTGAAGGATTACAACCTGCGAGTGGTGAGGGGGTGGGTATAATACATAAATAAGGGAAGAGGCTATAGGGGTTGATATGAGCTTATGGGAAAGGGAGGAACCAAAGGCATTTCTGAAGTTTGAAAGCTAGCTTCTGGGAGAATGATAAAAATAGGGAGGTCAAGCTTGGAAGTCTGTAGGATAGGATAACAATGTAATAGTTAAAGTGGAATATTTGTTAAGTTTGAGTGTTTGGAAGATTGAACTTTATGGGATGTCTGGTGTTGAGGGAAAAACAAAAATTGATAATCAGACTATTTGTAAAACTCTAAATATGTAGACTATGAAGATCTGACAGTTAAGGATTGCCTCTTTGTTGTTTATAATACAGCATTAGGAATTTAGTAAATAACTACCTCCTCAGTACTTTTCCTAGGCATCATTTAGTAGACTAATGTTTATTGCCCTTGTTGTATGTATACCAGTTACTGTGGTGAGATGTTCCCCATATAGATTTTCAATGTGTTGTATTATTTTCAGGAATCAGGTTTGTGTTTCTTTTCTTCCTTCCTGAATGGAACCCAGTGGTGCTCTACCACTAAGCTACCCCCAGGCGCTCCATTTTTTTCTTTAAAAAAATTTTTTTTTTAGTCTGATACAGTGTCTTGCTAAATTCCTGAGGCTGGTCTCCAACTTGCAATCCTCCTGCCTCAGCCTCCAGAGTCATGGGATTATAGGCATGCACCATTATGCCCATCCATGTTTGTGTTTTCAAGAGACTACCTCACTCCAGGGAGTATGCACAAAGAACCTAGAGAATAATGGACTAAAGAAACTTGAGAAAATGTGAGGATTTTTTTTTTTTTTTTAATTTTAAGAGACTTGCCTCAGTCTGTTCCTGCTTCTATAACAAAATATCTTAAGAGTAGATAATTTGTAAATAATAGAAATTTATTCCTCAAAAGCAAGGTACTAGTAGGTTCTTTTTCTGGTAAAGACTTGCTTTCTGCTTCCAAGACAGTGCTTTACTGTGTACTCACATGGCAGAAGGGTGAGTCAAACAAGTTCTTTTAAGCCTTTTTATAAGAGCACTAATTCCATTCACATTCTAATCATCTCTTAATACTATCACATGAATTTTGGAGGGACACAAACATTCAAATCAGAAGGGATTAAAAAAAATCATGTTATTATCATTTAAAACATTAAAAACTCAATTTTTAAGCCAGTTTTCAGTATGTTAGTTGCATCATGAAAATTTTCTTTTCTGTGTTCTTGGAAAGAAGTTTACTGTTTAAAAATTTTAGGATAATTGACAAGTATTGATGAAAGAAATCAGTACCCTATATTAAAACTAATGCTTAGAGTCTTCCATTTATACTGGGAGCCAAAGGCAATCATCATTTGAATTGACTACTGAATACCCTGCCCTGCTTCTGTCCAGTAGTACTTGGTCTTGTTTGCTTATTTTTGTTAAGTCTATGAACATCTTCATGACTTCCAGATCTCTTCCTGCCAGCTTTAATGCTATTCTTTTAGGTTTTTTTTTCTTATTTTAGAGAAAGATCTTTGTAATAAATTTGTTGGTTCGGTTGCTTAGCAGTTTGCTGTGATTATGTAGCTTAGAACAGATAACGTTGCCATTTGAAGATCTTGGTTTTCAGCCCTGATTCAGGTATATATTGCATCCAAGACTGGAATTCAAAGTCTTTTTTTTTTTTTTTTTTTTTTTTTTTGCTATTAGAGCAATTGTCACATGAGTATAAGTTAATACATCTGCAATGTTTAATAGAAAATACCTTATGTTTCTATTCCTTTGTCCTTTGTGGGTTGTTTTTCCTTTTTTTTACCCTTCTTTTTCTTGCCCTTATAACTTATGGCACAATCTCACAAAAATTACAAAATCTCTAAACATTAATAAAAAAAACTCTAAAAAATTTTATTTAGATACATGAAATAATAGCCTAGACTAGAATGTTAAGGGTTGGTTAGAGAAACATACGAGGAGTCTTTTAATATTATTTTTGAGGACATTTGTTTTTCAAATCATATTTGACTTATTTCATTTCTTGATAATTTTCATAACATCCAGTAAATGTCTGTCTTTCTTGACTGCAGAATGAAGATCTTATTTCCTCAAAATGTTCCCAGTTGAAGTCTATTTAGAACAGAACTGCCTGCAAGGACTGCATTTTTAATGTAATATCAGCAGGTCTTTCGGGGGAAATAAGAAGCTGAAATTCACTATATAGAACACAGTAACAAATGATTTTTCCTTTGCCCTTCTAACTGTGAAGGTGGTGTATTGTCTCTCTGATGCCAGAATGTGGTACAACATAATCCTTTGCCTATACTTAGTATAAATTTATTAGACATAGTCCCTGCACACAGTCTAGCAGAGAATCCTGTATTACAGAAATAATTCTTGTGCTGCTGAACTGGCAATTTCCCCACTTAATCACTCGTGTGACGTCATCTATGCCATTGGTAGAAAATGTGCTGACCAAGTCCTGTGTTTTGAAAGGCAGTTGCAACAGGGCATTAGCTAAAAATGTAATAAAAAAATAAACCTTTAAAGTTACATTCTGGGACTTCAACTTTCAGACGAAGTAAAGTAGCAAAACTGTTATATTAGTCAATAGGTTTGACTAAAGAACTATAGTTTGAACTTGGACATCTTATAATCAACTGAGCTACTTGCTCCTAATTTTCTCCTTCTCAGCACCAGAATGATTACAATGTTAGGGGAGTTAGGCATGAGAGGAGATGTTATCTTTAGAAGTCTGAAAAGATTTTCTAGTTTTCAGATGAGTCTTAAACATTCCAACTTTGTTTTTATAATAAAGATCACACAAAACATGGGTTGTTGGTTTGAGATACTTAAAATGGTAGCTGCAAATGTTAAGAGTCCAGATGTTGGTTACTGATAGCTGTACTGGATTGCTATTGCATCTTTTGTCAGGGGAAGAAGGCAGGACCCCTAATGTATATTTGATTTCTTGGCAGAAAGATGGATACTACAATGCTGAATTTGCGGAATCTGTTTGAGCAGCTTGTGCGCCGGGTGGAGATTCTCAGTGAAGGAAATGAACTCCGTAAGTCATTCTGAGCTGATCTGTGCAAAAAGGAAAAAAAAAAAAAAAAAACACTTCAAATTTGGTTTTCTACAAAACTGAAGTATGTTCCAGTCTTAAAGTTGCTCTTTATTGGATTATCTAAAAAGAAAGTGATAGTCACTTATCCATGATCAAAGGTTAATGGGCACTCGTTCCAAATGGGCACTAAAATTTTTTCTACGGTTGCTCTTTTTTTCGGGGGTGCAGGGATACTGGAGATTGAACCCAGGGGTGCTTTACCACTGAGCTATATCCCCAGCCCTTTTAAAATTTATTTTGAGGTGGGTCTCACTAAGTTGCTAGGCTGGCCTTGAACTTGTGGGCCTCTTGCCGTAGCTGCCTTAGTTGCTGGGATTACAGGTGTGTATCACCACACATGGTTTCATATTTGCTCTTAAATGGATTTTATCCAGACTTTTTTCATTATCAAGGTTCTCTTTCCACTGAATTGTTGGCATTAGTTGCAAATTTCATTTTTGTATGAACTGAGAAAAATTTGGATTTCCAAGGATGTTGCTTTTTTCCTTAGAGTTATTGTCTATATATTAAAAAAAAATTTTTTTAAATGTTAGACCTTTATTTTATTCATTTTATTTTTATGTGGAGCTGAGAATCGAACCCAGTGCCTCACACATGCTAGGCAAGTTCTCTACCACCGAGCCACAACCTCAGCCCCTTGTCTATATTTTTTTCCTGACCATTTTCTGTTCTATGAAACATTTTCAGTTGAGAAAAAAAAAGTCTTATCTTCTTTTTGAAGGAGAAACTTGTCACTTACTTTTACCTACTCTGTATGTTTAATGTATAGTAATAAAGGATTGAGATAGGGTGGAGACCTGGAAAGAAAAAGGTATTAACCAGGTATGAGGTACACACCTATAATCCCAGAGATCCAGGAGGCAGGAGGATAACAAGTTCAAGGCCAGCCTCAGTAACTTAGATCCTTCTCAAAATAAAAAGGGTTGGGGATAGAGCTCACTGGTAGAGTGACCCTGAGGTTCAATCCCAGTATTTCCAAAAAGACACAAAAAAGTAGGTGTTGATAGAGGGAATAGTCTGGGAAGTTAGTAAGCAAGAAAGGAAAATGGGGCTAATGGCTTTGGTGTATGTAATATAAGGTAATTATTCTCTGCCAGCTTCTTATTTTGTTGCCATCTTCTCCTCTTTCAGATTTTCAGTAATTGCCAGTTTAGTAAGTATTGCTCTCAAGTCAGCCTTACTGGTATGAAAGTAATGCAAGATCTGTGTCTTGAACTTTTCTTTATCTCCATAGTACTTAGTACGGCATCTTGCTTATTCCATGCAATATTTTATTTAAATTGATTGATGCTTTTAATAGCTCTTTTCCACTCACAGGCCTCTCAGAACAATATTCTATTTTCTCTCTCTAATAGCTGCTGCATGACCCTGTCATCTGGTATCAACTCAGTAACCACAATGGCATACTAATCAGGCTTCTCTTTTGAGGTCACATCATCTCAGAAGATGGATTACTTTGAAGTCTAGTGGAGCAGATATGAAATAAGAGATCTTAAAACCCAAGTTCATTCAGCAAATATTTTGTGAGAACCTATCACATCTTCTAGCATATGTTGAGTTGAGGGAAAGGGACAACTAAATGGCTTAATGGAGGAAAGTAGGGTTTGAATTGAACCTTAGATAAGTGGTAGGATCCTGACAGGCAGAGATGAATGAGGACATTTCAGGTCAGGCAATAGCCTTGGTGGAGGCAGGAGGATTTGAGGAGAATCAGAGTAAGGTGTGGTAGCATAATCAGATTTGTGCTTTAGTAAGATTTACCCTGGCAGAGGTATAGACTACATCAGAGGTGCAGGCTAGGGGACTGGTAGAAAGGAGACAGTTGCCATAGCTCAGGAAGGAAGCAATAAGAGAAATTCCAATCCTGATTGGGATGGTGTTTGGAAAGATGGAAACAAGGGAAAATGTGTAGAAGAGATTGTGATGATAAGACCTGTAGGAAGAGACAACAGTTAGGATGTGGGGTTAGAGGGAAGAATTTGAGGTTTAGTGTCTCGGAAACTAGTGCTGACTTTTAACTGTTATTTCTCTGTTTCTCTAGCTATAACAGGAATTTTAAATATCTTTATCTTTGTTTTGGGAGTGCTGTGAGGATTTGGGGATACATTGATGCACTAGTTGTGAAAATACTTTTGGAAGTGATCATGCCAAAACCAAACAAACAAGCAAATTTCCATTTTCCTATTTATTTCCGTTTTATAATAGAAGAAAATTTTGCACCACCCCCCCCAACCCCGGCTCCCCCGCTGCCGATTTATAACTTGCAGTGTTGGCTTTTGAGAAACTAAAGTAATTCAGTGTTTTCTAGGCTCTAAAATATTTGTGCAAACACCCCAGTATCTGTCCTGTTCTTAGATCCCAGGAATTCCCCCCATGCCCACATATGCCTTGACTCCTTATTTTTGCCTTTCTTCACAATTTCTTTCTTTCTTTTTTTTGTCCAATTTTTCTAAAAACTAAACCCAAGGTTATTGAAAACTAAGAATGAAAGTTAATATTCCAATAAATAACTTAATAGTCTACATATTTTATTATCTTTGTTTTCCCCAGTCTACATGTTTTTTTACCTTCTATTTTTATTTTGTTATAAGTTTCCTGAACATTTTTGATATCATTGGTGTATAAATTAAGAATAGGTATATCTTGGGGCTGGGGTTGTAGCTCAGTGGTAGAGCACATGCCTAGCAAGTGTGAGGCACTGGGTTCAATCCTCAACACTACATATAAATAAATAAAATAAAGGTATAATGTCCATCTATGATTTAAAAAATTTAAAAAAAAAGAATAGGTATATCTTAATATTTAGCAGGTGCCTACTATGTGCCAGTGACATAGTAGATTTGTGCTATACTATGTATAATAGTAATTATACATTATACATGATGAGGTAAATGTGATATGGTGCTTGTCATCAAGAAAATTATGGTGCTGGGCGCGGTGATGCATGCCTGTAATCCTAGTGGCTCAGGAGGCTGAGGCAGGAGGATCATGAGTTCAAAGCCAGCCTCAGCAACTTTGAGGTGCTGAGCAACTCAGTGAGACCCTGTCTCTAAATAAAATACAAAATAGGACTGGGGATGTGGCTCAGTGGTCGAGTGCCCCTGAGTTCAAAAAAAAAAAAAAAAAAATTATGGTATTTTAGTTTCAGAGACAGGAGTTTTTTTCTTTTTTTTGATTCCATGGTTTTTTTTTTGTTGTTGTTATTTTTTTTTAATCTTTCACATTAGAAGCATCCCAAGTCAGAAAATCCACAAGGCAATACATACCATTTTGGGTGGAGGAAAAATCTGAGATAGATCTGATTGTCTTTTTGTTTTTTGGTACCAGGGATAGAACCCAAGGGTGCTTAATCACTGAGCCACATACCCAGCCCTTTAAAAAATTTTTTTTATTTTGAGACATTGTCTTGCTAGGTTCCTTACAGCCTTGATAAGTTGTTGAGGCTGGCTTTGAACCTGCAGTTCTCCCATCTCAGCCTCCTGAGCTGTTGGGATTTCAGGCATATGCCACCGTACCTGACCTAGATCTGGTTGTTAAGAATTAACACTTTATGAGTGGACCTGATCACCCATAGATGACAGAGAGGAGGAAACAATAGATAAAGGGCAGATATGATCAAAGTATGTTATACACACAATAAGAGCTCATCACTATGAATCCCATTTTTTTGTACAATGAACATGGGTGAATAGCTGGGTGCTGTGGCCCAGGCCTGTAATCCCAGCAACTCTAGAACCCAAGGCAGAAGAATCTCAAGTTTGAGGCAACTTAGTGAAATCTTGTTACAAAATAAAAAATAACAAATAGCTCTGTGGGAGAGCCAGTGTAAGAGCCACCAGGTTCAACCCCCTGTATTGCTAAAAAAACAAACAAAAAACTAATAATGAGAGGGCAAGCCAGGGGAGTGTGCCAACCACAGGAAACTCAGGTGTTTTTTTTTTTCCTAATGAAATAGCAGATAGTACAAATGCTTTTGGGAAGTCTAGAACAACTTAATATGGAGCAAACTAGGAAAGGGTTCACAGAGCAGATGGGATTTGAAAATGGGTATACAAAGAAGAGTAGGCAGGGTATTCCATTTGGAGTACCAAAAGCTTGCTCATAGAGGACAAAAATAAATATGCGTTTTGTGGGTAGGGACAGACCGGGTTAGTGAGGTAGAATATTGTGTAGTGTAGGAGGTAAATTTGATTAGATTGGTAAGATGAACTTTGGATGCCTAGAGTTTAGATTTGATCTGAATAGCAATTCTTTATTCACTCATGCAACAAATATTTAAGTGCCTACTATGTGTTAGGCAGGGTGTAAGCACTGGAGATAAAAAAGCAGAAGAGAGACAAGGTCCCTGCTCTTACGAATGTCAAAAGGAAGCTGGGGGGCTGGGGAGATGGCTCAGTTGGTAGAGTGCTTGCCTTGCAAGCACAAGGCCCTGCGTTCGATCCCCAGCACCCAAAAAAAAAAAAAAAAAAAAAGGAAGCTGGGTGCAGTCGCACATGACTTTAATCCCAGTGACTTGGGAGGCTGAGGCAGAAAGATTGCAAGTTCCAGGCCAACCTCAGCAGCTTAGTGAATCTCAGCATTTTAGTGAGGCCCTGTCTCAAAAAATAAAATAGATTAGGGATGTAACTCAATGGTAAAGCACTCCTTTGTTCAATCCCCAGTACTTCCCTCTCCCCCAGAAAAGTCAGCAGAAGCCAGGTGAGTCATGTACACCTGTAATCCCAGCTACTTTGGAGGCTGAAGCAGGAAGATCACAAGTTTGAGGCCAATCTCAACAACTCAGACCTTTAAAAACAAAGAATCTTGGGCTGTTGCTCCGTGGTAGAGCACCTACATATTCAATTCTCAGTGCCACTAAAAAAAAGAAAGAGAGAGAGAGAGAGAAATATCCTAAAGAACAAACTAGCCAAAATGAGGTTGCATGGTGATTTTTCATTATCAAATTGATTTTCAGTTCTGTAAATATTTAATCGTATATATATATATATATATCACCATATTTAGAAATACTATGTAATGAAACACAGTGTAGAGCTAGAAAAAATTTGATTATGAGGTTAAAACGTTATTTCTTGAAATTGAAATATTATATACATCACAGAAATGCACTAATGTGAGTGTCACGATTGACAAATTGTCAGTCAACATGGCCAAGTAAGAAATTTTTGTTTAAAAATTGTTACTTGTGAATCTATAATGTTTAAATTTACAGAGAGATATATATATGACTTTTAAAAACCTGTAATATGTTTCTGACTGTTTGCTAAACCAGCATGTTATTTAAGACTATTTGCATGGTAAAAACTTAATTTTTAATCCTTGCTATTTACGTTGTGATAACTAGGTCATAAATCCTATTTTGCTAAAATTTGTTATTTGCCAAAACCTAAGGTTTCCTTAATGACTTGGTTTCTTTAGAATGATTTGGTATCCTAATTTGTAAGTTTTGAAATTCAGTCAAGTTATAAAAGGATGCTATATTGTTTTTATACTCTCAGGTTAAGTTTAAATAGGAAAAGTGCCCTTACTGCCTCAGAATCGGTTAGCTTTGTTTTAGTGTGACCTAGTTTCAACTGTAAACTATGTTAATTTGACCAGCAGTAGATATATACCTTGGAACCTTCCTCCATGATGTTGATGGAGAGTGATGCTTCTAGATAGATTGAGGTTAACTAGAAAATTGTAAGACAGGGACTGGGACTGTAGCTCAGTGGTAGAGTGCTTGCCTCACACATGTGAGGCACTGGGTTCAATCCTTAGCACCACATAAAAATAAATAAATAAGTTATAAATTTTTAAAAAAATGTAAAGCAAATACATCGTAGGACAGTCTTTACCAATACCAGGTGATAAGAATGAATGCCATGAGGGTTATCTTGCTTGAGTTGCTAACTTGGAAGTGATGCTGTCTTTGCAGACTTTTTTTTTTTTTTTTTTTTTTTAGTATTTATTTATTTATTTAATTTGGTGCTGAGAATCGAACCCAGTGCCTCACACACCCAGGCAAGTGCTCTGCCACTGAACCACCACCTCAGCCCTCCTTGCAGAAATTTGAGGATAGTCCACATTTTGCTCTTAGTGACTTTTTAAGAACTTTTTATGATCTTCTCTTCTGTTTTTCCAACTAGAATGTTTACATAACCTCCAGGCAGTGTTAAACAGCAAAAGCAAATTGGCTCTTTACTTTCAAATCAATATTTGTATAATTATATAGCTGAATGGAATCGCAGGCCTAGACATCTATAATATTAATCTACATCTACTGGAGCATATTACAGCAGTTACATTTGAATTTGCTGTTTAGTGTCTCTGATGCAGCAATGCGTGACTGTAAAGGAGACTGTTTTTGTTTTATAGCTGTAACTGTCCTGGTGTGTGACAGCTGCCCCAAAGGTATCCCCCTTTGATTGCCTTCTGTTCAGTGTTGGTGTTACATCTGGAGCCAGGTGAATAATGGGTTACATATTCTATAGCAGATGCCACTGGCTAAGCCAAAAGTAAGTGGCCTATTGAATTAGGAATTTTTCCCCACAAAGCTCTCATCTATAGTAATAAACATATCCAGGATCTGCTTCTGGTTATTTTCAGCTGCGTTTGCCCATAGTTCAGTTGGTTCCTTAATTACATATTTATAGTTAAGCTAACCATAGGACCCATTCATTTGAGCAGTAAATTCTGCTTGATACTTGAATTATTCAAGTTTTTACCTTTCCTCAGAATTCATCCAATTGGCAAAGGACTTTGAGGATTTCCGGAAGAAATGGCAGAGAACAGACCATGAGCTGGGGAAATACAAGGATCTTTTGATGAAAGCAGAGACTGAGCGTAGTGCTCTGGATGTTAAGCTAAAGCACGCACGAAATCAAGTGGATGTAGAGATTAAACGGAGACAGCGAGCTGAGGCTGACTGTGAAAAACTGGTGTGTATTGTTTTCTGTGCTTGAACAGTGGTGGTTCAGGGGAAGCAGTATTTTAAGAATGTTTTCACTTGCCAAAGATACCAAGTTTCCTCCATGTTAAAGAACTGAAAGTGACCTGTCCTTTGACATCTTCTTGTGATTGGAACTGAAATTGTAGCCTATGACTCATGAAATTAAAAATTTTTTTATCCCTTAGACTTGAAGCTATTACTCAATGACAGATTACAAATGAGCACTTAGAGTTAAAATTAGGGGGAATGCAGGGAAATTCTAGTGTTCTCGATCTGTCACAAGTTATCCCACATTGTTTGTTTTAAGTGCTACCCACTGTTCCTTTTGTGAATAGTGGTCCTTTGTCATTGATACAGGCAAGGAAATTTGAACTCTTTCCTTCTTCACTGCTGTCTAATTTAGGGTAAAGGGCTAGATGTAGTCAACCAGTTGAGCAATGTGACTGACATAAAACACTATCATTTTGATGTGCCAGGGTGGGTCATGGTGCAAAGGAAAGCCTTTTCTTGGAGGGCCTAATCCATCTTAGTTCAGTGTTAGATGCCTCAGTAAACTCAAATTGTCTGGTTCCAGTGCATTATAGCTTTGTATCCGTTTTAATGCATTTTGCTCCACCATTTAGAAAAGTGGGTGACTGCTTTGATCCTTAGAAGAAGTCAATAGTTGTCCTGATAAAATGACACAAAAGTGTTTTTGCTATTTTGGGACTCTTCATTTTGCATTACTTTCCTCTTGGATTAGCAGTTTGATCGGAAAGTCTTATAGCAGAAACCCCACTATTCTAGATGGAGTTCATTTTAATAGTCAGAAATCAGAGCCACAATCTGGGCTTGATGTGAATTAATATGCTATTGGTGTAGCTGCCTTCCTGAAGGCCCATTTGCATAATGCTGTATTTTAATGTCTTCTGGTCTGCCTATTCCATAAATTTGAGGTGAAGCCTTCTTCCCTGGCTAGATATGATGTTTTACCCTGCTTTGGTCTGTAGGAACGACAGATTCAGCTGATTCGAGAGATGCTCATGTGTGACACATCTGGTAGCATTCAACTAAGCGAGGAGCAAAAATCAGCTTTGGCTTTTCTCAACAGAGGCCAACCATCCAGTGGCAATGCTGGGAACAAAAGGTGGGGGAACTGCATCTGTTGTTATCTGATCACAAGCAACCCAGCTGTCAGAAGTTCCTGTTATCTGAACTCTTAAATATACTGCTTCTGAAATGTGTGCTGAAGAAAGCAGAAAAAGACTGGGGGAAGGGTGGTAGGTAATAAAGGTACAAGGATCTGTTTCTTTTCTTTCTTTCTTTTCCTTTTTTTTTTTTTTTTTTAAATCTCTCCTTAGGATGTTGTTTCACCAGGGGTAAAATTTTGATGTTAGTGCTAAATTGCACATCAATAACTAATCCTGCACATTGCTAAGAAACCTAAAGGTGAAAGTGGCAGTTCAGCAATACTTTCAGTGTTTACTCTCCAGAGAACTCTTGTGGCTTTTCTGGTTTAGAAAGGCTGCTATGAGCCCAATACTAGCCAATAATTTTGTTTCACAGTATCACTATTTAAAATAGTCTTAGCCAAGTTTCAAATTGAACATCCCAATACAATAAGTAGGGAAAGGTCAGCATTCTTAGAGCTGTTTGTTTTGTTGCTTGGTTGTTTTATGGGGAATCTTTATAACTAAGAAGATATACGGACTTAATTTCTTAAAAAGCCAATGCTTGGTAGTATTGTCTTGTAGAAAGCAGCCACAATTGCCATCAAATGAAACTTCAACTCTTTTGCCTTGTGATTTTTTTTTTTTTTTTAGTAACCTATAGTATAGACTCAGCAGGGAATAGCAGCACCCATAGCCCTGGCTATAATTTTCACCTGCTGTTATAAACCCTCTGCTGAAAAAGCAACTATGATACACCTGTATTTATGCACGCATTCCCCATGAAAACATAAAAAGCAGCCATCAAAGCTAGGGTTCGAACTTGTATTTGTCTCCTTAGAGAAGAAATGCAATGAACTTGCTCATGTTACCTGACCAGTGGGACTTGTTCTGAATGTTGGTGGGTTTACTTTCCACAGTCTTGTATGTCTAACACTGTATTGTTCTGTTTCTCTAGACTGTCAACCATTGATGAATCTGGTTCCATTTTATCAGATATCAGCTTTGACAAAACTGATGAATCACTGGTAATAAACATTTAATCTCAGATGATAATTATTTACTTTTCTTAACCTTGCTCCCAGAGGAACATCTCTCCTGGACACCCTTTATTACTGCTTTATTAATTGATATGTTATAGATTCTGAGCTAGCAATTTACAAGTTGTAAGAGACTGTCTTACCTATATATTTAGTTTCTAGAAGTGAAAATGTAGAATTCAAAATTTGGCATGAGTTTGAGTTTATTTAAAGGATCTCTGTGAGCTGCATGTACTATGATATCTTGACTTATTAAACCCCTAGGTAACAATAAAAACTTTACAAGGCTGTATCTAGGCAGGGTTTATATGCTGCTCTTGGAGCTAACACATTGGTGTCTTCTTTCTTTTCTTTTTTTGTATACTGGGGATTGAATCCAGGGGTGTTCTACCACTGAGCTATGTCCCTACCCTTTTATTCATTTATTTATTTTTTAATTTTGAGACAGGCTCACTAAGAAGTTGTCTGTGCTGGCCACTTAGAATCCTTCACCTTCAGCCTCTTTGGTAACTGGGATTACAGGCGTATGCCACTGCACCCAAATGACGTGTGCCTTATTTCTGAATTAGTTTTCTAGAGGAAAGCTAACCATACTTTGCAATTAGAAGGAAACCAAGGTTGGTGACACATCTGCAGTCCCAGCTACATGGGAGGCTGAAGCAGAAAGGTCCCAAGTTTGAGGCCAACCTCACCAATTTAGTGAGAACTTGCCTTAAAATAAAATAAAAAGATAGAGGTATGACCCAGTGGTAAGAGTCCTCTAGGTTCAATCCCTAGTACTGTCCCCACCCACCGCTAAAAAGATTGAAGCCGAAGTGCTAGAACTTCAGCCAGAAGAATGTGATGAGAATTTCTAGATATCATATAGTGCTTTGATCAATGGATAACATGTTTAACTCTTTGTTACTCTGCTTTTATGAGGCAGCATTCTTCTCTTACTTTTTGATGGTGTTTCTGCATAAAAAATCATCTCCTAATATTCTATTCTTTGTTATTTAGGAGACTGGTAGTTCATTGATTGGTGTATCTTTTTTGTTACTGGCAGAAACTTAGCAAACCAAAGAATAAATCAGATGAAGTTATTAACTGTTGGTTTTCTGCCTTAGCAAAATAGTGACAAATACCTGTTACATGGCTAGGAGTTTTCTCTCCAAATTCAGTGTTTGATGAGAGGTGAAAAATGACCATTTTGTGGATGTAAATACTAGACAACCCCTTCTTGAAAAAAGGAATGATATATATACAATAGGTCCTGGCTATAAAATAAAAACAATAGCAGCTGATTTTTGAGCTAGATCTGTGTTATGCTATTTCTTATAACTGAAACGAATCAAACAACCAGAAGCTAAATTACTTGAGTATGAATTGAGGAAGTTGAATTTATTTAGCCTAGATACTATTTGCTATATGTGACTGTTTTAGACACTATGCTTTCAGGGACAATCAGGAATAAGGAAATCTGGTAGAAAACTTAAAGGAGGGCTGGGATTGTGGCTCTGTGGTAAGAGCCTAGCACATGTGAGGTACTGGGTTTGATCCCCAGCACCACACAAAAAAACTAAAAAACAAAGGTACTGTGTCCATCTACAACTAAAAATATTAAAAAAAAAAAAAAAAACTTAAACAAATGCACATGGTTAGAATAAGGTATTGAAACTAGACCACAGTAAAACAATTCTTCAGGGTAAACTTCTTTTTGTTGCAAGGTGGGGTGGGGGAGCTAAGGAAGAGGGATTACTGAGAGAGGTAAAACTAAACTCGAACTTTTTAAGTAACAGGATTATACAAAACATCTGATGAGACAGTAGCAATACCTTAAGGCAAAGAATCATACCTAATATCATCAGTATACTGCCTAGCATTCTGTAAGTTCTAAAACTAATTACAAAAATAATGAGAAATAAAGGACCAGACACTGGAAATAATCACGACAGAAGTTGATTCTTTAAACTTTTCTTGCCTCTGTGGTATTGATTCCTGATTTTATTAAAACAGCTTCCATTGTTAATAGACAACATGTTAATGTACTATATAGCTCTATAGCTACAACACTGGAGATCTTCCCTTCCCTCTCTACTCCAAATATAAGTTAGGCAAGAAGCCTTGAAAGTTCTGTAAATTTATTTGCATGGCTTTAGGAGAGCTCTAACCAAAGAAATAAATTAATACAGTGTAATTGTCAACAGGATTGGGATTCTTCTATGGTGAAGAATTTCAAACTGAAGAAGAGGGAAAAAAGGGTAGGTATTTTTTTGTTTTGTTTTGTTTTGTTTAATGAAGTAAAACTGAAGAGTTTTCTCTAGAAATTTTGCCTTGGTACTGCATTCCCGAAACTTACTCTAGTCATTGTGAGACACATATTATTGATGAATTCATCCTGTAGGGCTGGTATTGATAGTCTTCAAGGAAATGAGTCAGGACAGGATTCTGTCCTATTCACTGGTCTGGGCTGCATCTCATACAGTAGAAATGGAAATACTTAAGTTTGTTTTGAGTTGTCATAAGAATTTTTATGCGAGACTTTTGTGCTCTAATATAAGCTTTGGATGAAATGTGTGTATAATGGGATATAGAGATCTATCTGTGTGTGCTTGTTTAGGGTACCTAATATGTTTCCAAAGACTTCATGTACTTAGATAGGATTACAGCTGTACTTTTTCTGGCACTATCATCTAAATTTCTCCAAAGCTTGTTCCTTTTTTCTAGGGCACTGAGGGCATTTTTGTATTTGTACAAAAATGTACAATTTGTATTTGAATTGGGCAGTGAGAGAGAGAACATTGTTATTTACTGTAGCCCGAGGCCTTAGGACTTACATCCATTTGTTTGATAGAATAATTTTATCTTCTGTGCTTCAGATGTATGTGGCCCTAAAGTTTTTGGTCTTTGCCCCGTCTCTAGCGCTCCAATAGCCGACAGTTTGTTGATGGACCTCCTGGTCCTGTAAAGAAAACTCGTTCCATTGGCTCCACAGTAGACCAGGTAAGAAGAGTAAAGAACTGTGGTCTAGGGGCTGGGGTTGTGGCTCAGTGATAGAGTGCTTGCCTAGCTTGTGTGAGGCACTGGGTTTGATTCTCAGCACCACATATAAACAAATGAATAAATAAAGGGTCCATCAACATCTAAAAATGTACTAAAAAAGAGAGAGAGAACTGTGGTCTTGAACATAACCACAGATTAGCCCTGAGCACTGAAACACTGTAGTCAACATTACATTGTTATTTTGAGAGGTACTTGATGAGAGTTTTTCTATGTGATAAGATCCTTATCCTCCATATGAGTGTAATTACTCTGATTAAGTAAATAATTGTCAACTGTAAGTTTGATTCTTTGTTGCTTGCATATATGTGGATACATACATACACACACACTTATTCTTCTGACTGATATTTTTATTATTATTATTTTTTTTTTTTTTTGGGTGCTGGGGATCAAACCCAGGGCCTTGTGCTTACAAGGCAAGCACTCTACTGACTGAGCTATCTCCCCAGCCCCTGATATTTATATTTTGATGTATGAAATTTCAACTTCAGTGGAGAGAAAGTTAGAATCTTTATGTATTCCTATTATTTTTGTTGCAGGGGAATGAATCCATAGTTGCAAAAACTACAGTAACTGTTCCCAATGATGGTGGGCCCATTGAAGCTGTGTCCACTATTGAAACTGTGCCATATTTGATGAGGAGCCGAAGGAAAACAGGTCTGTTGGTTTGTGACTAAATTGCCTACTAAAACCACTGGTAACTGCCAGACATGGTGGTGCACACCTGTAATCCCAGCAACTTGAGAAGCTGAGGCAGGAGTATTCCAAGTTAAAGCCCACCTCAGCAACTTAAAAACAATTTAAAGAAAAGGCTGGGATTGTAGCTCAGTGGTAGAGTGCTGTTGGGTTCAATCCCCAATACCTCACCCTTACCCCAAATCTCTAAAACAACTGGTAAAAATTTGAGAGAGTTGGTTTCTTTTTTATTTTTTTATTAGTTCATTTTGGTTACGCATAATATTAGGATTCATTTTGTTATAATTATATAAGCATGGAATATAATTTTCTCTAATTCAGTCCCAGCACTTCTCCTTTTCCTTCCCTCCTCCTTCCTCCTGTTCCCATACCTCTGTACTCTACTGATCTTGAGAGAGTAGATTGCTTAGAACCCCCTGAGACAGGGGTTGGTTGTAGTGGGTAGTTTCTCTTCACTGTCTACTGAGGATCAAAGATATGTTTGTGTCATGCTTTACTTTCAGGTTGCTAGCTTCGTCTATGCCACTAGTATGTAATTTAGTTTTTCTTGAAACTTTTATTTTTGTTTTTTTGCATAGCTGTTGGGATTCCCTTTTGGTTATGGTTACAGATTACTGTTTATCATTTAAATTAAAAATGAGGCTAAAATTCAAAAGGAACAAAATTCTTAAGACAAAGCTTAAAGTTGCTTGTTTTCTAGGTACTTTACAACCTTGGAACAGTGACTCCACCCTGAACAGTAGACCGCTGGAGCCAAGAACTGAGAATGATAGTTCAGGCACACCACAGAGTAATGGAGGGATGCGCCTGCATGACTTTGTCTCTAAGACGGTAGATCTGTGATTGCTTCATTTTCTTTCAGGCATTCAGTATTTTAATGGAAAAAGTAATATGTACTGGAATAAGTGTAAACACTTTAGTGTTATAAAGTTAAATGTCAAATTCCTTTCCTCTTTCCAATCTCAATCTCCAGGGTTATGGAGGTTTGTATTAAAGAAAACATATCTCCTGGTTATGGAGGTTTGTATTAAAGAAAACAACTTGTCAGAAATAATTGTACTTTATAGTAATACATGCTTAAATTTTGCATTTGAATATGGCATCTTTTCTGTTTGAGGGATTGAACCCAGGGGTGCTTTACCACTGAGCTGTATCCCCAGTTCTTTTTATTTTGGGGGACAGGTTCTTACTAAATTACTTAGGGCTTCACTAAATTGCTGAGACTGGCCTCCAACTTGCAATCTCCTGTCTTAGCCTCCTGAGTCTGAGGTTACAGTCATGTGCCATCATACTCAGCAGGTTTTCAAAATGTTTTAACTTTATACCATTTGGTGTAAAAATCCAAGCAAACCAACCAAGGCTCAGAGGAGTTAATGGACTTGTTTGAGCCACATACAGTGGCAGATTTAGCACCCAGGTTTTCTGACAACTTGTCAAGAGATAAGTTCTTTCCACTACTATACATGCTGTCTTCCAGGTGGATAGCTTCAGGCAAGTTACTTAACCTCCTTTTGCCTCTGTTTGCTTATCTTAAAATGAAGAAAACAAACCTGCTTTATTGGATTTTTTTTAATTACATAAAAAATGTGTATAAGGACCTTGGAGGGTTGTTTGGTATATACTAAGTGTTCAATAGATATTGGTTGATGATGATGATAACTTTGTAATTTATACTGCTCTGTTCTTTTTGTTCTATTTTATCTTCAGGTTATTAAACCTGAATCCTGTGTTCCGTGTGGGAAACGGATAAAATTTGGCAAGCTGTCTCTGAAGTGTCGAGACTGTCGTGTGGTTTCTCATCCAGAATGTCGGGACCGCTGTCCTCTTCCCTGCATTCCTACTCTGATAGGAACACCTGTCAAGATTGGAGAGGTATGACTTGTGACTTCTTTAGCCTTTCAAAGACTTAATGTCAAATACATTTCCATTCATGAACAATGGATAAGAAATTGTAAAATGTTAGCTTGTAGCAAAGTCCTTATTTGGGTTTGTCTGTTTAATAACCTTTCTAAAACAAACTCCTCTTCCCTCCCCTCTACTACTCTTCCTTTACTCCCTCTCCTTTTTTCTTCCCTTCCCTTCCTTACTTTCTGCTTCCCTTCCATTCTATCCTATTCTGGAAAATTTCAGATATAAACAAAAGTATACAGATTAGTGCTGGGTGCAGTGGCATATGCCTGTTATCCCAGTGACTCGGACCTGAGGCAGGAGGATCACAAGTTCAAGGCCAGCCTCAGCAACTTAGGCTCTAACAACTTAGCAAAAAACCTGTCTCAAAATTAAAAAATAAATAAATAAAAAGGACCAGGAAAGTAGCTCAGTGGTAAATTGCTCCTGGGTTCATTCCCCAGTACTAACAAATAAAAAATAAAAAGGTATGCAGATTAATATAACTACTGGTTCCTATCATTTATCTTCCATGATTATTAACTCAGTTCCATTTTTCATTTTTTAACTTTTTGGTGCTCGGGATTGAACCCAGAGGTGCTTAACCAGTGAACCACATCCCCAGTCCTTTTTTCTATTTTATTTAGAGACATGGTCTCACTGAGTTGCTTAGGACCTTGCTAAGTTGCTGAGGCTTTGAATTTGCAATCCTCCTGCCTCAGCCTCCCAAGCCATTGGGATTATAGGCATGTGCCACTGTGCCCAGCAACTCAAGTCCATGCTTTTCTTATTTGTTCGTTTTAGTTGTAGGTGGCCACAATACCTTTATTTTATTTTTACATGCTGCTGAGGATTGAATCCAGGGCCTCACACATGCTAGGCGAGCACTCCACCACTGAGCCACAACCCCAGCCCTTAAGTCCATTCTTGATTTATCAATTCTCTTATCACCTCCTCCCAGCTTTTACCAGTAAATTATTTAGAAATCAATTAAGAAATTACTGATTGTATAACAATATTAGTAAGAATTAAAACAAAATAACTATAATGCTACCCACTCCCTGAAAGTCAAATGTTATTTTTTTCTTATCTTAGTAGTTCTTATCAGTGCATAAAAATTTTTTATGTATTTTCTATAATCATGGAGTTCTCTCCTATACAATGGTTTATGTCATGATCAACTGTGAAGTATGTTAAATAATTTTTTTGCTGAGAATAATTAAAATATAAAAAGATTTTCTTTTTCAAAATAATAAGACCATACTATAATCTCAATATTGCCCCTGAGAAGAGTAGGCAGTCATAGCTGGTGGTCTTACTACTTGTTCATGTAGGAGTATGGTATATATGATCATAAATCATTCTTAGTGTGGAGGCAGAAAAAATAACTGAGAATCTGTTTTAATATTTGTTTTTGAGAAAAGGAATTTAATAGCTGACATGTGTCCCAGCTTCAGCATTAGTTTAGAAATGGTTCTTAATGCGTAGTTCTCTGTCTAAATGGTGTAAATAATAATCGGAAGCTGTTTTCCAGGGAATGCTGGCTGATTTTGTGTCCCAAACTTCTCCAATGATCCCCTCCATTATTGTCCACTGTGTAAATGAAATTGAGCAGAGAGGTCTAACTGAGGTAAGAGTGAACCCTAGGACAGGGTGAATTTGTTGTTTGTGTTAATAATTAGGAGGTTCTTACATAAGATTTTCATCTTAATAATAGACAGGATTGTATAGGATCTCAGGCTGTGATCGGACAGTAAAAGAGCTGAAAGAGAAATTCCTCAGAGTGAAAACCGTACCCCTTCTCAGCAAAGTGGATGATATCCATGCCATCTGTAGCCTTCTAAAAGACTTCCTTCGAAACCTCAAAGAACCCCTTCTAACCTTTAGGCTAAACAAAGCCTTTATGGAAGCAGCAGGTAATTGCAGATCTTAATACTTGAATGTGAGTTCCACCAGAACTAGAATTTTTTACTTTTTTTTACTGCTTTATCCTCGATCTAGGACAGTGCCTGATCCTAGTGGGTACTCATACAGTTTGAATAACTAAGTACATATCCCCTATGACTGTCCCTTCTTCCTTTCTAAACTGTGTAGAGTATTAATAGTTTTTTTGGGTTGTTGTTTGTTTTGCCTTTGTCATTTTTATTTTTTGTTCAAGTTTCAGATTGTCCTTTAGAAGTTGGAACCACCTTTTGATTCCTTTTCCTCACATCCCACATCTAATCCATTGTTAAATCTTGTCAGCAATGTTGTAAATATATCTTAAAGTTGATACATGTCAGGAGTGGTAGTAGAAGTGCTCCTATGCCTTTTGCCATACTCTTCCCCTGCAATATGATAAGAACCTGCTAATTGATTGTTCTGTTTCTACTCTTGTCTGATATGGTATGATCGTTATTAAACATGAGCTAGAGTAGTCCTTTTTAAAATTTAAGTTAGATGATATCCCTTCTGTCCTCATTCTCCTCCATTGACTTCCCATCACTTAGTCCATAGTCTTTAACATAGCCCAAAAGACCCTCCATTGTTTGGCTCTTAGTTGTGTCCAACACCATTTTGGATGGTTGAATTTTTGCACTTCTTATGTACCAAGTTTACTCCCCACCTTGAGTCCATCGCATTTGTTGTTGTTTCAGCCTTGACCACTTCCCAGATAATTGTGTGGTTTGCTGCTTTGTTTCTTTCAGTTTTCTCTTCAAATATATTGTGTTTAAAGTAACAGGTCCCATTACTTTCTAACTTCTTGCCTGACATCTTTACTATATGTATCACAATCTGAAATGTATTTGCTCTTTGACTATCTCCTCCATTAGAATGTATCTTCCAGGAGGTAAGGACTTTGTTTGCTTTATCCTTAACACTTAGAGGATAACCTGGTACATACATAGTAGGCCCTTAAATATGTCTTATGAGTGAGAACCTTCTTGGTAATTGTTATCACTGCAGTTTTAGGTCTGTTTTCCTAGCATGGCTTGCCAGCTACTTTCCCTAACTACAAGGGTGATTTTTAAAATGCTCTGACTTCTAATATTGAGCTGTTGGCCAGTGTCCTGCTTGTTAATGAAACAAGAGTCTGATGGAGTCATGAACTTAATCAGAAGTTTCAGAAGCTTACTGTATAGATGAGACTTTGTGGTCGATAACCTGGATGCCCGCTGTCAAGGGAAAGAAGTCTAGACCTCTTGTGCTTTCTTTTCATTTATAGAAATCACAGATGAAGACAACAGCATAGCTGCCATGTACCAGGCTGTTGGTGAACTACCCCAGGCCAACAGGGACACATTAGCCTTCCTCATGATTCATTTGCAGAGGTTAGTACGGCAGAAACTTGTTCTGGGAATTAGGGAATTTTCCAAGGAGATTATAATGTGGGTTGGGTGCTAGGGAGTGTGAGAGGTGAATTGTTTTCTTATAGAATTTATATTTTGGTCTGCATTTAAGTGGGAGAGCAAGACATCTAACATAATACTCTTTTAATTAGAGTGGCTCAGAGTCCAAACACTAAAATGGATGTTGCCAATCTGGCTAAAGTCTTTGGTCCTACAATTGTTGCCCATGCTGTGCCCAATCCTGACCCAGTGACAATGTTACAGGACATCAAGCGTCAACCCAAGGTAGACACAGGTGTATGTGACTACAGATGTGTGTTTATGTGTGTATGTTCATATAAAATGTATGAACTTGTGCAATATGATACATGAGAGGATAATGAGAAATAAGCCCTACGCTTCTGGAAGTTTGCAAATATATTTGGTAACTTCTAGGTGGTAGAGCGCCTGCTTTCACTGCCCCTGGAATACTGGAGTCAGTTTATGATGGTGGAGCAAGAGAACATTGATCCCCTGCATGTTATTGAAAACTCAAATGCCTTTTCAACACCACAGACACCAGATATTAAAGGTCAGGCCTCAATTTATGTTACATTAATGACTTGCTTCTCTTTAGTTTTGGTCATGTGCTCTCTTCCCTTTCTTTTGCTATAACTGTTTGAAATTCATAGTCAAAAAAATTAAATTTGGACTGGGGTCGTGGCTTGTGGTAGAGGACTTGCCTAGCATGTGTGAGGCACTGGGTTCAATTCTCAGCACCACAAATAAGTTAATTAAGTAAAGGTCCATTGACAGCTAAAAAAATTTTTTTAAATTAAATTTATATTAAAAATTCTAACATTAAAGGAAAATTTGTACCATCTTTTTTTTTTTGGTTTACTTATCCATGTATTCCTATCTGTATATAATTCTTATTGTTGTAAGTGAGAATTGAACCAGGGGTGCTTAACCATTGAGCAACATCCCCAACATTTTTGTTATATTTTATCTAAAGACAGGATCTCCCTGAGTTGCTCAGTACCTTTCTAAATTGCTGAGGCTGGCTTTGAACTTGGGATTCTCCTGCCTCAGCCTCCTAAGCTGTTGGTATTACAGGCGTGTGCCACCACACTTGCTTTGGGTATATATTTTAAGATACATATAATAGCTTAGAGACAATTGTTCCTATACACATATCATATTGTGAGAATTTTCTGAGCACATTGTGAGTACTATATGCTTTTATTCTTTTTTTGGGGGGTGGGGGTCCTAAGGATTTAACCCAGGAGTGGTTTACCAGTCAGCACATTCCTAGCCCTTTTTAATTTTGAGACAGGGTCTCATGAAGTTTCTGAGGGCCTCTCTATGTTACTGAGGCTGGCCAACAACTTAAATGTTATGGTAGGGACTGACGTTATTTTCATGGCTAGAAATAATGTTTGTTGCAACTAACATTATATACATATACCCTAATGATAAATTCCCATGAATGGGAATCACTGAGTTAAAAGTTTTGATAACATATTTATGTTTCTTGATATATTTTACCAACTTGATTTCTTTTTCTTTTTTTTTGTACCACGGATTGAACCCAGGGGTGCTTAACCACTGAGCCACATCTCCACCCATTTTTTATATTTTATTAGAGACAGGGTCTCACTGAGTTGCTTACGGCCTCACTGAGGTGCTGAGGCTGGCTTTGAACTCTTGAACCTCCTGCCTCAGCCTCTTGAGTCACTGGAATTACAGGCATTACAACCGCTGCAACCTGGCTCTCACCTTGATTTCTTAAAGACTTTTACCAGTTTGTTCCATCAACAGTTTTGTATGAAAAGGGGTGATTTCATTCCAACCTCAGTGGCATTGAATATCTATTTTTTTCATTATTGCAAGTTTCTTTTAAGAAAGCATATTGTGGGCTGGGGTTGTAGCTCAGTGGTAGAGCACTTGCCTAGCACATATAAAAAGAAAGCATATTGTTTTTTCTAGTATAAGTAAAAACCAAATGTTCAGATGTTTGATGTGTGAAGTTTGGAGTTTGAGATTGGTCTAAATCAGCAGTGAATGCCAGCTATTTACCGAATAGTTGCCTGTATAGTTCAAAAGATACACCTACATATTACAAAAATGATGACAAAAATGATCTGTGGGACTTTGCTTGGTGCCTAACCTTAGCTCTTAAGTGCTTCAGAAGGTAGTCAGCTTAAAACTGGTCATCTTCAAGGGTGCTTTCTCCCCCCCCCCCCCCCCCCCCTATGTAAAAAATATGTCTGAACTCTTTGAAGTGAGCTTACTGGGGCCCGTGACTACTCCTGAGCACCAGCTTCTCAAGACTCCTTCATCCAGCTCCCTATCCCAGAGAGTCCGCTCTACCCTCACCAAGAACACTCCCAGGTATGCAGAATTAGCCTTAATAAATTAAAGATTACTCCTTCTTTAGACTTCTCTTCTGGCATATCAAAGTTTATTGAAAGAAAAATCAAACCAGATCTTAAGCTAGCATCTAGACTTTAAAAGTAAACTTAGAGCCATAGGACCCCTTCTTAAGAAAGGGTCTGAAGGTAATTATTAATTAATTTCCCTCTCTCAGGTGACTAAGAGTACCTTACAAAATAGTTGTCTAGAGTTTCCTATTTTTAGTCGATTATTTAACACCATGGTTGGTTGTTCACTTTTTTATATAGAATACTTTTTCTTTCTCTCTCTCTTTTTTTTTTTTTTTTATGTTGTATGTATGTATAGATTTGGGAGCAAAAGCAAGTCTGCCACCAACCTAGGACGACAAGGCAACTTTTTTGCTTCTCCAATGCTCAAGTGAAGTCACGTCTGCCTGTTACTTCCCAGCATTTACCAACTGCAGGAAAAGGGCACACCTGTATTCTCTGCTCTGCAGCCTCCTGTACTCATTACTACTTTTAGCATTCTCCAGGCTTTTAATCAAGTTTAATTGTGCATGAGGGTTTTATTAAAACTATATATATCTCCCTGTTCTCCTCCTCCAGTAACACTATCAGCACCTTGTGCTGGTTGTTGGGAGCTTTCAGACGGTAGATCCTTACAGGGCTAAGGGGAAATATGGAATTTATATGGAAATATGGAAATAGGAAATTATGTTTTGGAGGCAGGGGGCATCACTTTGACCTAAAGCCAAACAGTGCTCATGAAATGACTTTTCTCTCGTGTTATTTGACTGATTTCCATGAGACAATGATAGAAACCTTACCTCTTTGATAAGGGTAGGAAGTGGGGGACAGGGTAAATAAAAGATTAGTCAAAGAATTTAGGATGGTTCTTCTCAGAACCTAGGATTTCCCTTTTCCCCTTATGAATTAAAGTGTAGCATGGTACCTTTCATAAAAATGATAGGTTGAGGACAAAAACTAGTTGTGGGAGTATGTATAACTTTAATTTGGATTGATTAGGTCTTAATAGGTTGAAGTGACACAACCTTGTAAATGTTATACTTCTATTTATCTCTGATGGGCTACTTGCTAGACTTTGGGTTTGACTGGGTCATAACCAGTTTTGTTGTTTTAAAGTTGAATTCATTCTGATGCCTGACCCTCCCACCTCTTGTCCAGTAGATTCCTATTTCTAAAGGTTAGTATGCTGTTTGTCATCTCAGCTAACAATTAAGAAGAGGCTGTAGGGAAGACTGTCAATATTTCATGTGGCCAGAAAAACCACAGTCATTTTTGTCTTTTGCACTTTGGATACTGAAATTTTCCCATGGACATAGCCACATCTAGATAAATGTGAGCTTTTACTTCTATTAGAATTATTCCCAACTCTATATAAAATTTTTTCATCCATAGAATGTTTTTGACTCATATTACCGCTTGTCTGTAAGACACATATTTGAAAAAAAGTAAATAGCTTTTTCAAAATAAACCATGAGATTGGTTTTCTTGTCCTGGATATTAACCTTCAATGCCTTTTCAAAATTGTCTTTCCTCAAGATGTGTTGAGCCTGTTGTTCATCTCCATTCCCACCTCTGGATCCACCCCAACCCGACCACCTCCAGAAGTTTTTTTTTTTTTATTTTCATTCAGTCTTTGTCCAAACCAAAGTCCTGTATTTATCCTATGACTTTTTATGCTTACATTTGAAGAGGGTATTTTAAACAAAAAACAAACTTTTAAAACCTGTCTTTAGGGACCAGAATGGTGCAAATTAAAAAAAAAAAAAAAAAAAAAAATGCCACTGGTTGGCTGGCTGCCTAGAACATCCTTCACTGCTGGAAGTGACTCTGGAGTGAGCTGGGATGATTAACTGAGGGCACCTGCACTTGGAACTCTGAAGCTGGTGAACAGAATGTATCTGAGATTGAATGTAAACAGTTGCAGGCTTAATATGTAACTGTGGAGAGAGGAGGCAACCTACTGGCTTTTTTCCCAGGAGGGGGTGGCTCTCACAGCAGGACCTATCTGCCTCAGCAAATTGACAGAGGATTGGTCCCATTTCCCCATACTCCCCTTCACACACATGCCTGCTAGGCTTTTTTTTTTTTTTTTTTTTTTTTAACTTTTTTCTAGATACTACCCTCTTTTCTTATGTCTTTGCAAACCTCAAGTTGGCCTGGCTCCATATTTGCTGTTCTGCAGTATCTCCCCAAGGTACATTTGCAGTCACTAATGTAGAGGAAGTAAATGGATTGTGTAACATTAGTGAAGGCAAGACTACCCTGTGCAGGAGTTGATGGCCCATTAATGAAAAAGGAAATGGTCCTGTGTGTCAAATGTTGGCAGCTAGTTGCTCAGTTTTTGGACTAGGCCAAGAGACCTTAACCATGAATATAATTCTGGTATTAGCAAAGGGGACTATATACCCACTTTCAACTTTAATAGGACTTCATATGGAACAACTTGACTTTGAGGGTTTTCTTAATTAAATTATGTTTTCTTGAGCTGAGATCTGTGGAAAGGGTCCAGTTCTTTGGGGTGGCTGTCTCCCCATCTCTTTGTCTTAATGCTTTCTGATGCTGCTTCTTACTCCATCTTGAGGCAGTTTAACTTTATTATTTACTTGCTAAAAACGGGAATCTTTTTATTTTTTTTTATTTATTTTTTTCTTTTTTGCAGTGCTGGGGATTGAACCCAGGGCCTTGTGCTTGCAAGGCAAGCACTCTACCAACTGAGCTATCTCCCAGCCCTGAGCTATCTCCCCAGCCTGGGAGTCTTTTTAAATCACAGCATTTACCTCCATTCTCCTCAATCTGTAAGACTCCTCAGTTTGATGTTTATTTAACTGGGCAAGCATTACATGATTGATTCAGCAGCAACAATTTGCATTTATTACTGGGTACTTAATGATTTTTCATTCCTTAAAGTGAATTTGTTGCTTGTAGAGACAGAAGGCAAGAAGGCTTTTGAGTTTGGATCTGAGGAATCAGTCATTTTTGGCTATGAAGTGAACCTATGGCAGTGAAAGGGATCTTGCATTCTTAAATTCATGTCTAAATTATTGAGTGGCACAAAATGACATGGATTGATGAGTAGCTCAGGGAGCAAAGAAAGTCTTGCTGTTTTTGTTTTCTTATGGCAGGGTCTTCTTGTCCACCTCTAACTTCAGATAGATGACACATATACAGTTGGCCCCATTATTCTCAGTGGATACATTGTGAGACCCCCAAGTGGTGCCTGAAAGCGTGGACAGCCCCAGCCACCACACACACATGCTTTTTCCTTTTTGTATATGCCTATGATAAATTTTAATTATAAATTAGGCACAATAAAGGATTACAACAAAACAAAACAATATACTGTATATAAAAGCTATGTGAATATAGTCTCAAAATAGAATTTTTGAGACTGAGAATATAGATCAGTGGTAGAGCACTTGCCTACTTATGTTGGTCGTTGTTGGAAGCTTTTAGATATGAAATCTTTGCAGGGGTTGAAGTGATAATACAGGCACAAGGCCCTGGGATTCCACCCCACCCCCATACAAATAGAATTTTTGTTTTCATGTTTGTCAGCATATGGGTTCTGTACACTACTGGCTTTGGTCATAGGGCCTGTTGCATTGTCACATAATAATCTGTCCTATATTGTATACCTGATGCTTCTTTGGCAACTTTTGATCAATGTAGATTATGGGCATTTTCTTCCAGAAGAGTCCGGTTTTCATCAGAATTGAAGGCTTGCTATGGTGACCTTTCTCCTTAAATTAACTTTAGTTCTTCTAGAAATGTGGCAGCAACAACTTCTTTGGCAGACACAGCCTCGCCAGTATATATATATATATAATATATATATATGTATATATTTTTTTTCCTTGTGATACTGGAGATTGAACCCAGGGCCTCATGCATTGTAGTCAAGTGTTCTACCACTGCGCTACATTCTCAGCCCTCTAGTAATTTTTTAAATATTTTTCAGTCCAAACCTATTGCCAGAGTCTACATGACCATCACTTACTTGCAGTAAATAACTGAATATCATTAGTTTTGGGGGATCTCTTGCTGCAGTGTTCCAATAGCAATGCTTTCTGGTGCAACACATCTTGAGTTGGAACATTTTCTGTTCATGTCTTCTACCCATAAATCAAATGCCTTCTCCATATTTTTTGTTTGTTTCAGTGCTGGAGAGCAAAGCCAGGGCTTTACATGTGGGGCAGCATTCTCCTTCTTAACTAAGTACTTTTTACATACCTTTGTGGTTTGGGGATGTAACAACAAAACTAGCACAAATTTCTTTTTTCCCTTCACAATATCACAGATTTATTCTTACTATAGGTCTTAGCAACCCAGCATAATTTTTTTCTTTTGTCAAGAACTTTCCCTTTTTTCATTTAAAGGGAGCATTTTATGACTTCTCTATAGTATGTCCAGATTGCCAGCATCACAACTCTTGTATTTTGTGGCCATTATTAAGTCTAATGGGTTACTTGAACACAGGCATGTGATACCATGTGATATGATGATACCATTGATACCCATTGATACCAGTGATACTCATTGTGATACCATGAGTTTATCTGATAAATAAGTGATACTAAAAGGCAAATGCTGTATATAGTGTGAATATACTAGACGAAGCAATGATTCACATCCAAGCAGGACAGAGCAAATGGCACAAATGTTTCATCATGTTTACTCAGGATGGTTCACAATTTAACACTTAAGACTGTTTATTTCTAGAATTTTCCATGTGATATTTTTGGACAGTGATTTGACTTCAGGTAACTGAAAAATTTGAAAGTGAAACCACAGACGGGGTGGGGGAAATACTCTCTCTATACATATATACAAATCCACATACATTATTATATATGTGTATATAACACCTATATTACACATATTACAGTATATGACTTCCTATTGGAAAAACATTTGGGAGACATTGCTATACCTGATGTGTGGAGTGGTTTTCTTAATTGTGCATTAATTTTACTAAGTTTGAACATGAGCAGGGAAAGAGTATGTGGAATCCAGGTTTAAGGAGTAAGAGTAGCACAGAGTTCAGTGTTCAAGTCAGTACACCTCACCATAGATTTTAAATCAATATGTTTTGATATGGTCTTGGTGATAACTCAGATTTCAGACTTGCTACAAAAAAACTTTTAGGCATGCAGAGTTTGGGCATGTTAGCCTTGTGCTTTTAGTGTAAACAGGACTTGGAGAACAGCCACTTAACCTAAGAACTTAGTAATTTTTTTTAATATGCTTCCTGTAACTGGTATATTTTGTAAATAAGTGAAGATGCCAGGCCAAGAGGTTCCTAACTTGTGTAATTTATTAGACACTGGTTCTCAGAGCTGTATTTGTTGATGGTTTCTATTCATGAAGTCAGGTGGAAAATAGCTTGACGTCACCAGGAATAACCTTGTAGGTGAGAACTTAGTCCTCTAACAGTCATGTGGGATGGATGGGGAAGGAGACCACTTTTCAGGGACTCATAGTTGGAGGCAGGAATTTTTCTTTTTATCTGTCTCTCCCTCTGTAACTCTTGCCAGGCTTCATTTAGCTTCATTGTTTTTTTATACAGCAGTATCCTCATACTCACACAGTTGGGTACCATCTGTGTGCTAGGCTCAGACACATATAAATGGATATTTAGACTTCTAATAAGCACTTGCCAGTTACAATCTCTGGTCATCACTGAAGATGGAATTAGGAACTGATTCCCATAAAAATCTCTAGGAAATTTAATACGGTGATTTATCATATTCAGAGTGCCATCATTTATTGCCTACTGGATCTCACCACACCTATGTGAGGTGGGCAGGACAGGCGATATTTTCCCAGTTGGCAAATTCAGATGTGATTTGATCCAGAGTCCACAAACTCATGTATAGTTTACCTGGGGTTAGAACCGGGGTATACACCTCTTATTCTAGAGGTCAGCATTGGTGCTTTCTCTTCAGACTTCTTTAGCATTCTGGAGCCTGTTAATGTGTTATTGGGCATTAAATGCTAGTAATGTTGCTTAGGGCCCGTGTTACTTATCCTATTCAAGGGTGTTTATTTGCAAAGTGATCAAATATTAAATGAACAAGACTGTAGCAGAAGATCATTTAGGAATTCTCCCCATTATTGTAAGAAATTTTATGTCACACACAACCTAGGGCCAAGATTCCACTAAGGGCTATATGTGGATATAGTTTGTACTCTCACAGGTGGCCCAGGAAGAGCAGGGAGGCTCAGGCTGCTAGGGAGAGAACTTGGGACAGAATTTGCAAATGGGGTTACTTGCCTGGCAGAATGGAGGATCTGGAGTTGGTGTCCTGAACTATTTGCTGTGTGAAAGGATGAGCTGGTATGAGTCCTTGAGGTTGTTCCTGGTGGTAGTCTGTTCTTAGGCCACCCATGAGTGGCGTGTGGATCCTGAAGCTCAAAGCCAGGGACTGGCAAGTCTCTGAGCCAAGCCATCAGCTTGCTTCGAGGAACGTGTCAGCGGATTAGCTTGATTGGCTTTCCCCCTGAGTGGCATTAGCTCTCACCCCGTCTCATGTTTACCATCTGGCTTTGAGTAAGAAGTCTTCAAGTGATCTCTCTTCAGCAACCTGTTCTATGCAGGGCTTTCTGAGGGTTGTTTAGCTTTCTCCCTCATCAACTCTAGACCCAGTGCTCTCCAAGAAGAGGTATCAGTCTGTTTTGGTCCACACACATGCATACCTGGGATCAGAAGGATACTTTAGACCTGGGGCAGTGGGGGGGTGGGGGTGGGGGTCAGTTTAAAAAGGAATGAGTCTGTGGTTAATGGCCTAAAGTCTTTTTGTTGTCAAAACTAACAAGTGACTTCTCTCCTTAAGGTGAGCATTTAAAATGGAGTTGATCCTACCACGGAGAAAACTACCTGTGAAATGATACAGTCCAGATTTTAGTAGCAAGAAAGATACAAAGGGGCTAGGATTTTTCTTCCTTATTGGAAAACAAAGCTTAGGGCAGAGGTGCCCCTCCTCCCAGGGAACTGGCTGGTCTCTCCTCCTGGTTAATATACATTGACTGGGGGCTAAACGCCTGATGCTTCTGGACAGTGTCCAGCCCCTCGGCAGAGCATCACACACTGTGGAGATACAGCTGCTGGCATTAAAGGGCTAAGCCCTTTCCAGCTGCTTTGCTTTAACAGGAACCGCCTGCAGTCGGCAGCTTAACGGAGCTGTCCTTAGCCTGATTAGAAGGAATGACTAATCTCTGCATCTTCTCATGACAGGGCTGTGGGGAAGATAACCTGGTGGGGTGGAAAGTGGTTGGATAATGGTGTTGGAGTGCTAGGCTATTATCTCCTCAAAATTGTGGTCCCAGATTAGGGTGGTTTTGTTTTTGTTTTGCCTGTGAAAATGGAGTTCCCTTCAGTGGACTCCCGTGGCACTGAGGGGAGAGGAGTTATTTACTATGAGGCATACATAGCCTGGGTATCTAAAACTGGTATAGCAACAGATGTGCAGAGTTAAGAGGCCCTCCAATATGGTCTCCACTTTGGCTTTCCATTCCTCTTTCTACTAAATCCTTATTTAAAGAGTCAGGCTTTAAAGGGACAATGACCATCTCAATGATTACAAGATGTGCTTTAAAAAAATGGTATTGATGATATCTCTGAGACTTGGGATATCTTATAAACAGTGTTTCTTATAAACGTACAGTGTGCTTTCTTAGTTGTTCATAAGATAGTGGTGCGTCCTCTTATAAATCAATTTTATTTGGTTGAAAGTGTTAGCTGTTCATGCGGAGAATGACTGTTGGTTGGACCAAACACAGCAGGTAACTTGCTACTTTGTTGTGCTCAAAGAGACATTAAAAACAGGGATGTCAGGGTAAAGCATGTGCAAAGGCCCTGGGTTCAGTCCACAGCACCACAAAACAAATAAAAAAGCAATGTGTTTGCTTAGGCCTAAGAGAATTGTTATAGGAAAAGCAAAAAAACTAAGGCTCATTCAAGATAAGCAATTTGTAGAAAAGGATCAAACTCTGTACCAGTCTTGGCTCCCATAGCCATTACAAGGGAGGGAAGATGACATTATGGGTCAGCATTGGTGGAGATCAGAATACTTTAACAGAAGAGGCTAGAAGTGTTAAATATTGTTTGGCAGGGGGGCGGGTGTTCATTGTTTACCAAATCCAGAATATCGAGGAGACCTTTCCTCCCTTTTGGAACCTACAAAAAAATGAAGCCTGTTTTACAGGATAGATATTAAAAGTTAGGGAACCTGTTGTCTTAAAATTGGAATTAGATTAAAAAATGTTTAAGACGGTCTTCCTGTCCAGGGTAGTGACAGGTCTTCAAATAATTTTGGAAGAAATGTTCCGTAGCTGAAGGAAATAGCTCGTTTTGGAGAACGCTCGTCGAGCATGCACAAGGGGTGCGGTTTGAATCCCCCGCCTCTCAGAGTGGGGGAGAAAGGTTCAGTGCCAGGGTAGATGTGGCAGGGGAGTGTATGGAGCTCAGAGGAAGGAGGGAGCTGCAGGATGAGACCTCAAAGGGCATGACATAAAGCTGGAATTCAGTATGAAATCCCCAGCCAGAGGATGCCCCACCCCTCCTGTGCTCCATAATCAACACCCCTGATGCTGCCTTGGCTCTTCGGTGACTGAAGGCTGGGGCCCTGGCCTGCTGGGCCTTTGTATCATCTGTCCATGGGAGTAGGTGTGAGTTACTGGTCCCTATCTCCTGCCTCTGGCCTCCTCCCAGTCCTGGCAGTCCTGCCCTTTCATCTGCCTTAATCAGGGCTCTGAAACGTTTGTCATTGTCCGTTGTTCTACCCATTAACTGTAGCCTAGTAATTAGTGCCATTGGATTCCTGTAACCCCCCTTCACTGTCCGTGCCTAGCCTCCCCAGCTTTTGCTAAATATGTGACTATGCCTTAGTGTATCTCCCTGAGAAATGATTACATGTCTTGGCTGGCTGACCCCCTGCCACAGCTACATAGAGTGGCCACAGCTTGGCCAGATGCTTCTCGTGATTAGCTCTTAAACCTCTTCTTCCCTATTTTCCTCTGACATTGCAGGGGCTGGCACTAAGCTTCAGGTTTAAAATCTCGTAATATTAAGCTCTTTTCTCTTTGGGCCTTCTGCCTGTACTTCCTGTGTTGCTCCAGGTCATAGGGAACAGTAGTGTGGGACCGGAGGGACTGGGGATATCTCCTCTCCTGACCCAGTGGAGCCTCCCATCAAAATCCCAATTGACTTATTCCACATTACTTGACCTCATTAAAGATCATGATGATTTTGGTCTGTGCTACCTTCAAGCTTCAGCTCTGATGTGGCTCCCTTTTGTTTACTTATCTTTCCAGTGAATTCCAAATCTTCAATCCCCGCTTTTAAAAAAAAATCTATTTACTACTTATCTAGCTTCCTTTCCCTCACTCCCTGAAAACTACTCCAAACCACTCTCCGCAGTCTGATCACTCTAGTGCTCCACTTTCTGTTCTGAGAAGACATTTATTTTTCTTGGTTTGATTCTTGACTCCTCTTTCCCCTGGGATTCTACCTCACCTGAGCCTCATGAGAGAAACAGCCTTACTCAGGTAGACTGAAATAGAATCTACTATGATGGTGTTGGTAAAATTAGCTAGCAGTGACTGAGATCTGCCTATGTCAACATGTGCTAAACATGTCTCATATTGCTCTTCTAGCAGCCTTTAAGTATTCCCATTTTCCAGATGAGGAAAGTGAGGCTCAGGATCCTTAAGTAAATTATTCAAGTCACAGAGCTCATGAGTGCCTGAGCCTGCATTAAAACGCTTCTAGCCTCTTGACTACACTGATGTGGCCTTTTAAAACCTTCGTGTACAGAATCCTGTTAGGTCAAAGTCATTTTATTTGGAAACTGAAAATCTCTGGATCATTGTGTTGATCCTCCTTTTTCCTCGGTCCTAGGGACGATATGTATCCAGATCCTGGCCCCTTCCGGGTTTTTCCCCTTTGCAGTTTGGTCCAGATTAGGCCTGTCTGTCACCTTTATACCTGGAGGTAGCTGGTTAAAGACCAGCAGTGGGGGCTGCAGCAGCCAGGGGCTTCTGTCAGCCAATTGGAAGCAGCGGCCTAGGCGCCGAGCTTACATCATCTGCTCCTCTAAGAGCATCATCAACATAAAAGGCTAATTGGATTAATCACCAGGCACCCCGTTCCTGAGTCCCCCTCCCTTTCAGGAGAATGTATGAATTGCAATTGCAGATGGCTCCACTGATTGAAGGCAGTGCTCAGCAGGGAGAAGGGCCAGATCAGATTACACACCATTAATTAAAAACTTCCCCCACAAGCGGAGAAGGCAAAGCACCCAAGGGCTTCCTGGTTGGGTCTCAGGCCTCCCTAGGCCCCCACCCCCAACCCTGGCCTGCTGCTGTGTTGGTGAATCCTGCTTCTCCAGCTGGAATCGCAGAGGCCAGCCCTTCTCTCATCCAAACAGATGGCCTGCTGTCCTATAAAGGACTCCTGAGAAGGAGAAGCTAACCTTTGGTTACTTCTGCATCTAACCTTCAGTGCTCTTCAGCTTCTAACCTAATTCCTCACTTCTCAGGAAGCTTATCTCCTGCTCTAGTCTATCCTGACAGAGAAGAATGCTGAAGAACTATCAGTGAAAGCAATCCCCAGCTTTCCCTTCAGGCAACCATTCTTACCCTTTGGTCTTGTAAGTTCTGGGACAGGGTGGGAAGGCTGGAATGGTGGGTGGAGACTCAAACTCTTGGCTGTGTGCCTCTTCCCAGCCCCTGCATCGAAGCAGAGCTTCTCAGATGCTGTCATTTTGGCTCATTTGGAGTTGTAACTCCAGAATTTTCCTCCTCTTATCAATTACTGCCTCCTTTCCTTCCCCATCTTCCCAGACTCAGTCATTCATTCATCAAACTTTTATTGAGCACACCATGTGTGCTTGGCTCGGGGACGCAGAGGTAATTGTCAAGGAGCCTAAGAGCCTACCGCGAGAACCACCCCCCATCCCTCCTCGTGTAATTCCTCTCCGTTCCTGTGCTGCAGTTTGTAGTAGCCCCTGTAGCGCTGTTTGGAAAATTCTAAGCTGGGAGCTAGGGAGAACTTAGGGGTCTATGCAACTGAGCCAGGTGACCTTTGGCAAGTCAATCTATCCTCGGTACACACACACATATATATGTGTTGCACACACACATACATATACACTGTCCTGCTCCTACAAGGGCACAAGAAGCCTGGCTCTGAGAGATCATGAGGACGATGAAGTAGAACCCAGCTGGAGAGATCAACACAGTACTGTGCACTGACAATAGTAACAGAACACTGAGCAAAGCTGGGCCATGGTCCTCAGGGACTCAGCTATTGCACTGGTTACAGGCTGGGCCTGTTATTCTGCCCTCAGAAGAATTTAGCCCCTCCCCCATTCCTAGCCCTTGAGAGACAATCATGGTAAAAGACCTATCTTTTTATGGATTTGGTTGCTACATCTCAGGATACCATGGTGATAGGCGCCATAGAGATGAGAAGAGCTGACATTTATTGGCTTGTGTCTTCATTCAGGGTTCCTCCCCAGTCCTCCACACCCACAAAGCTCCCAGGTCAGCAGGTCCAAGAGAGAAGGGGGCAGGCCCTAATAAGTAGAGCCAATGAAAAAGTGAAAATCTGCTCTTTCCCTCCTCTCAATCATCTCCCTCTCCCTTCTTCCCTCCTCCCTGTGATTATCACTGCAATTGTATTCAAACCCAGTAATTACAGTAAAGCAATAATAATCGTCATTTATTGGGGTTGTTTTTCTAGCATTTTAACTTTCAAAAGCATTTGCTAACTTCTTATTTGCTTTATAGCAGACCATGGGGAGGATTTGTGCCCATTTTACAGCTGGAGACGCTGAGAACCAGATTGTACCCCAAGTCATGGGCTGAGTAAATTTCAGCAACCTTTAAATTTTGACAAACCAATTCAGCCTCCAGTAGTCTTTCAGAGACACTGGACACCTTCCTGTGTTTCCGCAGTCCCTAGACTTATTCGATAGCTTTTTTAGGAATCCTGGGTACTGAGAATGAGACTGGAGAGGCTTCCTTCTGGCCCAGATCCTGAACCGAGGGCAGGAATGGGGGCTTCCCCTCTCAGGATAAGCAAACTCCTAGGAGAACCTGCTCTGAGGCTGGTCTGACCCAGAGCTCCCTTCTTATATCCTACCCCTTTGCCAGCCCAAGGAAGATTCCTCAGTGTGACAACTCTTCTCAAGGGTGGGGACCTTCTAGAGCATTTGGAGAAATGAGGAATGAAAATCTTTTGGAAGGGTAATCTCTGTCCTCAGCAAGCCTCCAGTCTGATAGGGAAGCCACAGCCCCAAACCACACTCAGGACAGAGAAATTCCTCTGAGGAGCTCAGGGGCTGTGCCAAGGGCCTCATTCTTCTCAGAAGCCTATCCTCTCCTCCCCAAAGGCTCCCTGGGTGGGTGAAGTTAGAACTCCCTAAGTTCCTCTGGTCAGAGTCTGGACAGAATGGCTCTCTGGGCTCCAATTCCCTTTCCTTAAGACAGGGATCTGGGGGCTGGGGAGATAGCTCAGTCGGTAGAGTGCTTGCATTGCAAACACAAGGCCCTAGGTTGATCCCCAGCACCCAAAAAAAAAAAAAAAAAAAAAAAAGACAGGGATCTGGAGACTCCAGAGTCCCACTGAGATCCAGCTGCGTGAGAGAAGGGGAAACCATCATAAAGTCCTCTCCCTCCAAGATGGGGAAGGCCTAGGGAAGGGCACTGGAAGATTTGCTTCCAGATTCTTTATAAATGTGATGCACACCTGTAAATCCCAGCTATTCAGAAGGCTGAGGAGGGAGGATTGCAAGTTCAAGAGGCCAGCCTGGGCAGCATAGTGAGATCCCATCTTGAAAAAGAAAGAAAGAAATGTAAGGCTAGAGGATAGTAATTGACAACACCCCCCGACACACCCCTGGCCCACCCTGTTAGGAGGAGACCAAGCCTTCTGATTCCCTTTAAAATATGCCCACCATCAGGAACGCTTGATGTCGGGTATAGGAGACAGCTACTCTACTGCACGGCGCCTTTCTGAAGCCTGAAGGACCAAGGGCTTTGCCGTCTCACATACTCACTTCAGCATCCCCTGAACTGGACTGGGATTCTTTCTTCTGGGGCTCCACCCCTACTTTCTCCACCTCTGTGGTGCCATGAGAATGGCCAGTCGCTGGGCCAGGGTCTTAGCGTCAGGGAACAGGATAAAGGTTGTAGATCAGCGAAGCCAGGACAGCCCCTGTCAGGGGTCCCACCCAGAATATCTAAGACAGAAGTAGTACCTATCAGTGAGCTATCAGGATCATAGGGCAACTCTAGGACCTTGCCTACTTTCCTAGTGGCCTACCAGGAATTCTGCCTACAAGAATAAATTGAGAACCACAAATCCTGCCTCCTGAGCCCAGGATTGAGGAGACCCTTGCTTCCAAGGAGACAGACCCAGGCTTATGCAGCCATGGTTAGGGGTGGTGACCGGTCTCCTCATCCACTCCTGCCTCTTTCCTCTCACTCCCCCGTTTTAGCCAAGTTCTGGCTATTGCTGTTTCTGTCTCTGCTGGTGTGTCTATTTCTGTTTGTCTTTTTCTTTATTCAAGTTTGAAAATTGGTCCAGCTGGAGAAAGTAAAGAAGGAAACAGAACATAAAACATGGGCCAAGACTGCAGCTCCTGCTCTGGTCCATTTCTTGCTAGTTCACTGGGTACTTCAGGCTATGAGATCTGGAAAGACAGGAAGTACAAACAAAATACTCACCCTGGCCCTCCAAGTTCAGGAAAACCTTCACACCCACATCTAAATGACCTGATGGGCCTTGTCTCAGTCTCTGTGGACCCCTGTTGGTCCCTCCATCTCTGTGGCCTCTGTTCAGGCCTTCTCTCCTTTCCCCGTGGCTCCCAGCAGAGGGTCTTACCCAGTGGACTGTGAACTTCCCAATGATGACAGCAGGACCAAATGAACGGGCTGGGTTCATGGAGCAGCCAGTGAAGTAGACCTGGGGAGCAAGTGCCCAGTCAGGGTGTGAGGGGGCTTGAGGCAGCTTGGGAAAGGACAGTTCCCTGCCCCACCCCAGCCTCACTTCACAGTGCTATATCCTGGGCTTGTAATATTAGACATTGCCTTGGTCCCAAGGCATGAAGAGCTCAAGGAGAAATACTTCCTGGCCTTCAGGGCCCTGTAACTTCCCCAGAGAAGGACCCAGTGTGTGCATGTCCCTTACCCCAATGAGGTGGCCCAATGCCACAGAGGTCCCAATCATGGCGGCCGGGGACCCCAGTGCCTGACGGTTGTCCGTGGAAGCAAAGATACAGAGCACTAGCTGCAGGGTCAGAATCACCTCCACTGCTACCGCTTGGCCAGTCGAGGAGTTGTTGTAGACCTTGGCAGAGGGGATTATGCTGAGTGGACCTGGGTTCTACCCACAGGACAGTGACCCCCTGGGCCTTGAGTTCTCAGTTATAGGGGGTGACACCTCACAGCATCCAGCTCTAGGAGCTAAGGAGATCTGTGCAGTTCATATAATCCCTGGACACTTGCTCCCTGCAGAGGTGAATGGCACCTCTCCCACCCCACCAGTTGGTTGGGGCCAATGGTTCAGGATGGGGCACAGGAGTTCAGGAGTGGGAGGAAGGGGACGGCTTGAGATGCTGGGGATGCATGTTTTAGAGTAGTATGGGAGTAGACCAGTGGGTAGGAGTGGAAGGAGAAGATCTGGGGACGTAGGTGGAACAAAGGTGATTGGGAGAATGGGGTGTGGGGAGTGAGGCAGGCTTCAGGGTGCTGGGCAGGGAGGAACCTGGGGAAAATGGAGGGGCAAAGGACACAGGCTGGAGTGTGGGGAGGAAAATGAATGTGTATAGGAGCCGCTTGGTCTACCCACAGGCTCAACTCTCCCTTGGCTACACTAACCTTAGATATCTGGTCCTTCCCTTTTGTGTGACTTCTTCCTTCTGTTCCTCACACCGCAATCCCATTCTGTCTAGATGAAGACCAAAGTCTGATTTCTCTGGGTCCCAGGGCCCAGCTCAGAGCCAGTTGTGAGCATGTGGCCTAATTTTTCCTTTTCTGTTCCTTCTGCTCAGGTCTAGCCCTCCTACTTTACTAACTATTTCAACTTTTTCCTTCTGGCCCTGTGGGTACCCTCTGCCCAAGCACTCACCACATGCTCCTCCTTGCACCTACCATGTTGATTCCAAGTGTCCCTCGGATGTCCCCTGGAGTGACCCCATACAGCAGAGCAGCCCCCACAGTGGCCCCTGCAAGCTGGGCAGCTACATAGGCCACAGCCCTGGGCAGAGAAATGTGGGAGCCCACAAGGAAGGCCAGTGTCACAGCAGGATTGGCATGGGCCCCACTGGCCTTCCAGGTGACCTGCACAGCTGTGGCTGTGGCCAGGTTGAAGGTGATGGCGATTTGCAGCACCGAGGGAAGCGCAGAGGGCCATCTCAAGACTGAGCCCACACCGAAGAACACATACAGCCCGGTGGCCAGGAACTCAGCAAACAGTGCTCGACTAACAGCTGTCCAAAGCCTGCACACCAGCATGTGTGCCCTGTTGCACACCCCTGGATCCATGCTCTGGCGTCTGTGCCCTGGTGTCACCTCCTTTTCTTGAGAGGCCTCTCTTCTATTCCTCGTCTCTGTTCTCCTCTCTCCCCTGGTTTCTTGTCTCTGCCTGACTCTGGCTATCTCACTCTGCAGAGACTTCAGCACCCCACCTGCAGCTCTCCACCACACTGCTGTCCCAAGGACTGAGCTGGTCAGACTGGCAGGGAGCCTGCAGGTGGAATTGTCTAGGTGTGTGGAAAGTGCCAGGGTGGAATGAGGGGAGGTGCTCACGTGCCTTCTCCACCCTGAGCTCACCTGATGGGAGGGGCAGCAGATAAGGAGAAGTCCCAGGGTGCTGAGCTGGAACCTCTCAGGAGGTTTTTCAATCTAGGACCCACCTGACTTGCACTGCCACAGAGGTCTCTCACCTAAGGGCTGCAGGTGCAAGAGCAACTGTAGTTAGGTTAGCTTAGAGGAAGATCACTCAGATCCCAAGTCCAAGGCCTGTTTCAGGGGTTCCTGTGCATTCCCAGGAGCTTCTGCTCTCCTATCCTCTCTGCCTGCAAATGGACTGAGTCTATTCTGCACCCCATAAACCAAGTTGTGAAATTGAGCTCTCTCCTCCATTCCCACCTAAAACTTCATTTACAGAATACAGATGTCAACAGAGTCAACTTTACTGAGGGTGTGGACCTGGAGGTGCAAAAGGGAATGATGAAGGTGGGGTTTATTCCATAGCTATTCAAGCTGCACCAGGCGCCACACACACATAGCAGTGGGCACCTCCACTGGCCACCAGTGGGAATTTCCACTGGCCCTTCACACACTTCTGCTGCTCTCTGCCTCCCCCACCCCCTTACCTCCCTCTCAGGACCCAAAACATTCCTCTCTTTTCTCATACCGAGCAGGTTAACCTTTTTGTGGCTATACGGACCCTAAGTTCACCCACACCTAGGCTCTCCCCTTTTATCCACAGCATATCAAGGCAAACAAAAGTGCTCCTCTCTAAGAAGAATCTGTGAAGGACTGTTGAAGGAGTACCCACACCTGCCCTGCCCTTGCCTCTGACTGTATCTACCAGCCCACAGAGATCACCTGGTTGTCCTCTGATTTTTGTCTCAAAATCATTTCCTCACCACCCACCTCCATGCACCCCCTTTGTCTCCAACTCAGCTGGTGGCATCTGGGAAGCATCCTCGACTTTCCCTCCCTCCTTTCCCCACTCACTAAAAGAATCAAGTCCTGCTGATTTTGAATCCTACAATGACTCTGGCTGTGCCCTCCTCTTGCAGCGGGCAGCCTTTAGTCAGTCTTCTGCTCCTTTGCTTTGCTCCAATCAATTCTCCACACTGCAGCCCTAGTGATCTTTCCAAAATGCAAATCTGATCCTGCTGCTCCTCTGCTGAAATCCCTGCAAAGCCTCCCATCCCTTTGGAAGCTCCATGCCTGGCTACTGAGGTCCTCTGGGATCCTGCTTCTCCTGCTCCCCATGTCCCTCTTTCTTGCCTTGTCCTTTACCCTCTGGCGCCACCAGATGAACACCTGCTCCTGCTCCTGGGAGGATGCTCCTGCTTTTTCACTCTCTTTGCTTGGGTGACTCCTACATATCTCTAAGGCTCAGTTTCCATGTCACTTGCCCCTTTTCTGGGTGAGGACCTTCTGTGTGTTCCCACCATGCCTAGACAATTTTATATACTACAATCACCATAGGGTGTTGTGTTAACGTTGCCCTCCCCGCAACCTCCAACCATGTGGTGAGCCCTTAGGGGGCAGGAACCCAAGTTTTTTCATCCCTATATGTAGTGTCTTGCAGAAATCGGCTATAGTAGGTCCTCAATAAACATTTGTTGAATGATTGAATGAATGAAAATTTTTTGGCCTCCTGCAGGCAGATGACTTTCATGTCTGTTTCATTTCAGCATATTGTTCCCACAGCCTTACACCTGTCCTCCCTGGGACTGAGGTCCTCTGATAACAAGGAAAAACTCGCAACTCTAGACCACAGGCTCTGCCTTCCTCCTCTCCTCAGTCCCAGTGAAATCCCTCACCCATCCTCTTCTGCTCTTCCAGGTATCCTGGCTTCACCCTCCCTGCCCCAGAGGACTCCTTGGCATCTTGCCCTGAGCAGGCTCTTGCCAGGGCCCTACCTGCAGCTCCCACCTTGCAGTTCCATCCTCAGTCTACTCCACACTTCTCTGCCCCCTCATTTGCTTCTGGGCACTGCTGGAGAGACTGGTCAATTACTGCCACAGTTTAAGGTCTCTGGCCTCAGCAGGGGCTATAGCTCTGCTCAGCAATCCTTCCACCATCCCTAGTTGAATCTCCTTTCCATTCTTCAATCCTCCCTGACTCTTCAAATACCAGCTCACTCTGACTTTCCTGCAGCAGAGTGCCAACCTGTGCCTCCCATCCTACCTAGAAAGTCAGGCTGCCACACCAACTTCTTCCATTCTCACTCAGTCACAGGCTCACCTGCAGCTGCCCTGGGTCCCCATGGCTTTGAAAAAGAGGTGGCCCTTCTCCTTTATCCAAGTCGGGGGCTCCTTGTGTCAACTCCCTTTAAGTGACTGGGGCCTGCTCTTGGCCATTCTCCTCTGTGGCTTTCACTCCTTTCTTTCCCTTAACTTCTTACCTGTAATGTGCCTGGGTACCCCTGGGGCAGAGGAAAATTGTGGCTTGGAGTCAAGTTTCCAGTCACTTGCATACTACACTAACCCCCACCCCGTACTGAAACTGCTCTGGCTAGGCCACCGTGCCACCTCTTCTGCCCTCTTCCCCTTTGACTCACTGTGGCACAGGCACTTCTGATCACCTCTCACTCTTGAAGCCTCTGGGGTTGGTTTATGAGGCACAGCCATCTACAGCTTCTTCCTATCTCTGCCTCTGGCTGGCTCCTCTTCTGCTCACCTTTATACTCAGGTCTTTGCTCCTGGATCACTGATTTTTTCACTCTCTGTGCGATGGTGCCTGGAAGCTTCATGTGGGTAGGTGACTTTCATACTCTCCATAGACTGTGACCTCAACATGGCCTCCAGCCCCAACCTTTCTCCTGAACTCCAGGTCCATGTGGCCTCCCCATTGCACCTTCCAGCTGATTCCTGCTTCCCCATCTCCAAGTGGCTCTGCCATTCACTCAGATGGTCAGACCAAAACCAGGGATCAGCCAGACACTTCCTCTTCCTTCAGCCCATTCCCAATGAGAGGCCAGGCTCCTGTTGGTTCTTCCTCCCATCTGATACCTCTTCTTATTCCTATTTGCCACTGACTCAGTTTAGTTTTTGTTTGTTTGTTTTTTAAATCTCTGGGTTATTGCATTAAACTCCTTCCTGGGCTCTTGGACTACAGTCCATGCCTCTCCACACCACTCACCTCTATGTCCAGAGATTATTTCAAACTGTCATACAGGCCACATCACTCCTCAACTAAAACACATTTAATGGCCCCCCATTGCCTCAGGTTTAAGTCTGACTCCATCTTTAACATGGAAGGGAGGACCCCCTTTCATCATGCATCCTACCCCTTTACTGAGGCCAAACATAGTTTCCTAAAATGAGCTTTGAAACCCTATGCACACTATGTTTGGAATGCCTTTCCTCCTTGTCTCTCCTTTAAGACTTTGCTTAAGGGCAGTTCCTCTTTGAAGTCTGTCCTGGTTACCCCCACCCAGCCCCTGAGCAAAATCAGGGTAAGCTTCATAGAGAAATCAGGCTTGAGCAGAGCCAGGGATTCGGGGTGCTCTCTGCTTCCTAAGTGCCTCTCCTGTTCTAGTGCAGAATTCCACCCCTGCCTGGCACAGAGGAGTCATTCAACAAAGACCCAAGAAAGGAAGGGGTATGGATGAGGGGCACTATGGTGTCCCAGGGTAACTCAAGAGCCCATCTCCCATTCAGTCCCCTCAAACAGGGCCGTGGAGTGCTTGGTAGACACTTACCAGTCCCCCACATCTGTCCTAGCCTCCGTTTCTATACCTGTAAAGCAGGCACCAAACAGCAGAGATACTGTTGAAAGCTTTTTTGGTTTGTTTGTTTTGTTGTTTTTTTTTTGGGTGGTGCTGGGGATTGAACCCAGGGCCTTGTGCATGCTAGGCAAGCAGTCTCCAACAGAGCTATATCCCCAGCCCCTGTTGAGAGTTTTTGATAAGACAAGTAAAAGCATTTTGCAGCCCAGCCCAGTGGTGCATGACTGTAGTTCTAGCAACCTAGGAGGCTGAGACAGGAGGATCGTGTTAAGCTCATGAGTTCAAGACCAACTTGGGAAACAGCATGACCCTATCTCAAAATAAACAGATAAAATAAAAATAAAACAAAAAATCATTTTGCAATTGCCATGTGCACTGCACTGCTGACCAATCGTTTAGCTTCTGTGACTTCAGTACCCTCACTAATATGGGGATGATAATTCCCTGGTCCCCATGTGTTGGTAGGAGTAAATGAGCTGACATCTAGGAAAGTGTCTTCCAGTCACAAAATGTCTCTCCAGTAAGACAGCTGTAGTAAAGAAGGGCTGGGGTAAAGAAGGGTCCTGGTTGCTGTGGCAGGTCCAGGACAGTCTGGAGTCCATGCTTTGGGCCCTGGAGGCTAAGAATGTTAGGTGCAGTGGTAGCCCTTTTCCCCAGCTGACGTGCAGTAGAGCCTCTTTGGACCATGACTGGCCTGGGTCAAGTCCTATACCTGCTGAGGGCAGGTGGGCCTCCATTCTTAGGGGCCTGCTCCAGCTCTGACTTTACCTGCCTTTGCCAGCACCTCCTGGACCCTGCCAGTTCTGGGCCCTAGTGTCAAGCTTTGAATTCACTCATGCTCAGACACCTTTTGCCAAGGCCCTACACCAGGCTGCCTGCAGTTGCCTATTAATACATGATCTCTGATCCAGATCCTCTCAGGGTTTGGAGAAGGTAAGGAGATCAGGAGAGAGGGGAGGAGAGAGAATAAAGACATGACAGGAAGGGAAGTGTTCAAGGTGACTTCTTGTGCAGCATCTCACTAATTACCTACAAAACATTTAAAGTTAGGGAGGTCTCATATCCTCACCTGCACTTGATAAAGGAGGTTGCGGAGCCTGAGAGGCATTGAGAGATCTGATTCTGCCATCAATCCCTCCTCCTGTCCATTCATCTAAATAACCAGGCTCTGTCCATTCCCCACCTTTATGCTCAGTCCTCTTCCATATCTCCATCATATCACCATGTTCACCTTCCACTGGTGAAAACTGGTAGCCCCTGGGGGGAGGAGTGGGGGAGAAGGAGGTGGGGGGAAGCCTTTTAGGGAAAATATAGACTCTTCTTGGATCCATTTTCAGGTGGCACAGATGGTGAGAGAAAGGACTGAGTATGTGTGTGCTTGGATATGACTACACATGTGTGTGCCTCTCTGAGGACACATGAAGTCAGATTCATAGGCTGGTCCACAAGTGGCCCTGAGAGTGAAAGCTGGGCTATGGCTCTGTACGTCAGGAATGACCTTGTCTGTGCTGAGCGAAGGGGCACACACATAGAAGAGGCAGCCCCTTAAGTACTACTGAAGGTCTGTGTGGGACTCAGGGAACCAGAGATGTGAGGTTTAGCATGTGTGTACTCCTGGGTTTTTGTCAGCCCACAGACCCAGTGGCTTATGGCAGATCAGACACAAGGAGCACAGCATCCCCTGCTGGCCACTAACAGCTCGCAGCTCTGTTGGCCCACCAACAGGGTCAGTGTTACCTACTGGAAGCTCAAGACCTATAACTCCCTCTGACTGGGTGCCCCACCCACCCTCAAGGGTATATCCCCATAGGTCTACTGTTCATTATCACACTGCCCTTTAGGGCTGGTGAGAGAAAGGAACATGAATTGCTGGGCTGGAGAAAGGGGCCAGCCTTCCAGTTAGCCCTATGCCTGTATCTGAGTCTTCTGGATACTAAAGGGGAAGAGTTCCTCTCTCTTCTGCATCTCCTCCTGGGTAGTGGGGTGGGGTGGACTGGGGATACGCTGCTTCCTGGTGGTCCCGGTGCCCTCCACCCTGCATCCCTTCCTCATCTGCCTAGAGCCCAGCCCAAAGACTTGGGAAAGAGGAAATGCAGGTTTGAATTTGGTGGACGAGGTTGCCCCCTGCTGGCAAGATCTTGCACTTGCAGCCTGGCTTCCTGGGTCTGGGGCAGCTGGCAGGAGGTAGGTAGGGAGTTGAGGGTGGGGTGATGGGGTAGGAAGACCCTACAGTTCTCACACACTCGGCCTCTTGGTGTTTATCATAAGCCAATGGGGGCAGTTAGGAGTGCCTGTGGTCCCTGTTCACAGTTGCCTAGAACCCAGTTTGGAGGAGCACTGGGTGGTCTGTGCCTCACCAGCCAGGGTCTGTAGCTCCTCCCATCCCTACTAATACATCTCCTGGCCCTGTTGGCCCCTCCTCTTCTGAGGCAAAACTAAAGATCAAGGGGAGCGGTTCCCATACCAGAGAAGCAGGAGCACAGGTTCAGACACTGGCAGGAGGGCAGAGGCGTGTGTGTTGCTGGTTTCTTTCCACACTACTACATGAGTACCCGCCGAGATGCCTGGCCCTGTTTGCAGCAGAGTCTCATCTCCACCCATTGTCTCATTTTCTCCTCAAAACAACCCATGAGTTAGGTAAAAGCATTTCTATTTTACCAATGAGGTAATTAGAGCTCCAAGAGCTTATGTTTCCCAAAGTTGTGCAACAAGATTTGAACTCAGGTTATCTGCCACCAAGCTGGCCTTCTTAACTGTGATGCTGGGCTGTGTCTTAAACCGCTCATTTGTGTGACTTCCACCCTTCTCCTCACAAAGAACCAGTCAGTCCTAGGCATCTTACTCCCGTACCTGATCAGATTCCTATAACTGCCCGTGAGGGAAGCATTTTTATCTCCATTTCTCAGGTTAAGAGATGGAGGCTCAGAGAGGTTAAGGAGGATTCCTGAGTAATGTCAGTGTCCACAGGACAAGAACAGGTAAGGACAGAGGGGAGGATGGTGGGAACACTGACGATGGTGGCAGGAGAGAGACCTGGAAAAGGGCTGGGCTAGGAGTGGCTTCTGGTATGTCATGGGGAATGGAGCAGCTCCTCTGAGACAGGAACCCAACAGTCACCTTTTTGAAATAGCAAGGTGCAGAGAAAGAGATCAGAGCTGTTCCTCCTTTGTATGACAGAACTGGCTGGTCACCTCCTTAGCATCTCGAGGGTCTGTGGTTGGTTTACTTCTCTTTCACCCTGACTGGCACACCCTAGCACTTGTGCTAGGCCCTCCTCAAGTGGCAGGGACTTGACATAACTGAGGAATGAGAAGTGAGTGGGAGAGGGGTGAAGGGGGTGCCTTCAATTACCCCTTGTTCCTGGTCTATTTCTTTTCTTCCTTTTTTTTTTTTTTTTGTACTGGGGATAGAACTCAAGGGCACTTGACCACTGAGCCAGATCCCCAGCCCTTTTTTCTGTTTTATTTAGAGACAGGGTCTTATTGAATTGGTTAGGGCCTTGCTAAGTTGTGGAGGCTGGCTTTGAACCTGCAATCTTCCTGCCTCAGCCTCCTGAGTCACTGGGATTACAGGCATGTGCCACCGCATCCAGCCTCTAATTCTATTTCTATATTTGATCTCTTCTCTTCACTCTCTCCCCACCACTTCCCCATTTCTCTGGTCCTCTAGTCATTCCCTGGCCTCAGCTTTCCCTTCTTTCCACAGAGGACTTGTCTTAGGGTCTCTTTGTGCCCCACTGAGATCAAGGGGGAGGGCATGGAATGACAAAGAGGAAAGGTGTGGGGCCAAGATATCCCAAGAGGCCTCTGGGGAAAGATGGAGGCAAAACATGAAGATCAGTGGTTTATTAGGAAGCCCCCAACCCAAACACCAGCAGTCCCACCCCATGCATCCTTGACCAGAAATAAATAAGGTAGCATTCAACAAATCAGTTTGCTAAGAAGCTCTGGGGGAGTGTCCACCTCTCCACGCCTAAGGCCTGGCTCTGGCTCTTGAGGGACTGCAGGTGTGGGGAGCAGATAGCAGCCTCCACTTTCTGGCCTGACCCTGGGGCAGCCAGCGAGCTTGGCACTGTGCTTACAATCTCTGAGGTCTGACCTCCCAGCAGCACAATCTGCTCTGTCCCAAAGAGACCCTGTTCCCACCAGACCCCAGCTACTGACCCCCACCCGAGCATTTCATCATGGGGTCCTGCTCCCATCTCTAACTGTGCAGCCCAGGAAGCCAGCACCTTCTCCCCAGTCAAGAGGACCAGCTGTGTGAGAAGAAAGTTGTGTCATCATAGCTTTCTTCTGTTTTCTTCTGTGGTTCAGGGGCTGCCCCTGTCTGACACTGGTCAGTGGGCAGTCAGCTCTATGCTCTTCTTCCGCTCCCGATGTTCCTCCCAGTCCTCCTCGGGCTCATAGGTGCCTTTGATGACTGCTATACGATCACTGAGGCTCAGGGAGGTGGGGAAGAGCAGGTAGAAGTAGAGGATGGCAGCTAGGATGGCTCCCACGATGGGCCCCACCCAGAAGACCTAGTGGAGACAGGTAGAGGTCAGAGGCTGAGTCCCATGCCTCAGGGACCATGACCTTCCCCACCAGAGGACAGACCCATGGGTCCTGAGAAGAGACAGACATACAGACTTCCAGATGTCTGGAGGGAAAGATCTCACACTTCAAAGAAAGATACACTGACACCCCATTCCCCAATGACAGAGACATGGATCACAGACGTACAGACTCTCCAAGGAGGCAGATAGATCCCCACAGGAACAGATCTTTTCCAGCCCCACCCCAAAGAGACACAAGTGAACCTTCAGAGGGGACAGAAATAGATCCTCAGACAGAGTTGGGCAGAACTATCCCCTCCACATAAAAACAGCCCCTGAAGAAGTAGCCACAAGCTCTCAAAGGAGGTGACAAACAGACTGTCCAGAGGGACAGACCCACAGGAATCTCTCCCTCAACAGGCACAGATAAATAAAACATCAGAGAGGACAGATACACAGATTCCCAGAGGGGAGACAAAATTCTCAGAGGAAATCAACACAGATCTCTTCTGTACCTCTAGAGAAAGTACAGCTCTCCTTCTCCAAAGGGACAGACATTCACACCCCCACACACACCCTGGCCCCTTGTCTCCAGGGGCTCAGTCCATATAAATCCAACCCTGCCTTTCTTCTCGCCACATCCCATTCCCTTCTGTGTCCCGTCCCCTTCTCTCCAGCCACAGATCCCACGCCCACCCCCAAGCTCTGGGCCCACAGCATCCAGAAAATCCGGTCAGCTCTCCACTGCCTCTGCCAGGTTTCCAGGCCCTCATTGCCAGGGAGCCAGAGGAGGGCCCAGACTCACCCAGTGTGAGGGGCTGAACCGATTCATGACCACTGCCGGGCCAAAAGAGCGGGCTGGGTTCATGGAGCAGCCGGTGAAGTAGATCTGGATAGATGGGGGCAGCGGTGAGGAGGGCAGGGTCCTCATTCACTCCCATAGAGTCCAGACTCCCCCCCGGGTCACAAAGCAGTCCAAGTCTTCTAGAGCTGGTGACTCTTTGCGGGGATCTTAGCTGTTGGCTTAACTGTGGACCCTATCCATGCCCTCTTCTCTGTCCTCTGCTTGGGCTTGATGTCCTGTTCCCACCACACTTCCCCTTGCTCCTATTTTTTCTCAGTCCAGAAAAAATCTGGTGGATCAAGTCTGGGGCCCAGTAGGGCCAGTCCAGCTGCATGAAGACTAGGCCCTAAGCTCTACTTGAGGGCTCACCAGTCTGGAGGGGATGCCATACTGAGTCACCAGTATTTATTCTGAGTGTCTTCCCCGAGTGGCACCCCAGTCAAAATGTCAGCTCCACTCACCCCCACAAGGTGGCCCAGCGTGACAGACAGGCCAATGGACAGAGCTGGGGAGCCCACAGGGCTGGTGCGGCGGGAGTCGGTGGAGGAGAAGATGCAGAGTGCCAGTTGGAAGGTGAGAATGAGCTCCACCACCACGGCCTGGCCTGGCGATGTGTTGTTGTTGATCTGTGGGGTGGGGGTAGGGGTGCTAGGTTAGGTAGGACTCCTGCTGCCTTCAGGTTCTGGGGCTGGGACTGGAGGAACAGAGCTTTCAGCCTCCAAAGACACCTGGAGCCTGAGTACCAGGAAACCAAGCCCAGTACCTGGCCTCAGAGAGGCCATTCATTGAAGAGACTGTGTACTTCACAGTATGCAGAAGCTTGAAGCTCAGGCCTGTGGCCAGAAGGCAGAGTGTCAGGGGAGCTTTTCCTGGACTCAGTCCTGTCAACGGCTCTGCCCAACCCCAGCCCCCACAAGCTGGCATTTACCCTCCCTCCTGTGGGCAGCTGCCCAGTTTGCCTACTGCAAACTGCCCCTGGCCTCCTACCAGTGCCTGACCCGCTGTTGGTGCCAACCTCAAACCCGTCTCTCCAGTGTGGCTGACTCACAGGTTGACAATGGCCACGAAAATCCTCCTCTGTGTTTGATTAATGAACCCAGTTTACATGGGACAGGGGGCCTGAAACTGGGGCTGTAGAAGCAGGGAGGCAGCAGGGGTGAGGAAAAGGAGAACCAATATTTAAGAGACCACTATGCATTGGAGGAGGGTCATGTCCATGGTTCCTAAATGTAAACCCCATGACACCTGTTATGATGTGACCATCCTGGTGTAATGGCTGAGGAAAAAGAAGCACAGAGAAGCCAGGGTCACCCAAACCCAGGATTACAACCCATTTCTCTCTGGTGGTTACATTAAAACTGCTCTGCTGAGGGGCTGACAAGAGGTGAGAAACCCAAGGGGAAGGAGAGAACTCAGAGGTGAGAGGAATAAACGCAGAGAGGAGAAGCAATAGGCTCCTGGAAGAAGGCCAGGTAGAAGCAACATGAGGGGACAGGGCAGAAGAGATGAATGTGAACCAGCGTGCTGGGGTCCCTCCAGAGAGTCATCTTTCAGGCCTTCCTGGCAAGAGTGTGCACTATCTCCCTCTGGTTGTACCCATTTTCAAGAGAGGGCACGGACCTGGTCCTGAGTACACACCGGGTTCCCTGTCCACCCTTCCCCAACCTCCTGGCCACTCACCGCGTTGACGGCCAGGTTGCCCCGGGCATTAGTCGGTACCAGCCCATAGAGGATGCCTGCCCCAGCGATGGCACCCACCAGCTGGGCTGCCACGTAGAAGACAGCCCGGAGCAGTGAAATCTGGTTGCCTACTAAGAGGGCCAGGGTGATGGCAGGGTTGATGTGGCCCCCGCTCACGGGCCCCAGGGCCTGGGCCATAGTGCCTATGGCCAGACCAAAGGCCATCGAGATCTGCAGAATGGAGGGCAGCGCCGATGGCCACTTGAGGGCTGAGCCGAGACCGAAGAAGACGAAGATGAGGGTGGCCAGGAACTCGGCGAACACAGCCTTGAGGAAGGCCACGGAGCACACCTCCTTCTTCATGGTGGCCTTGGGGCCCCGGTGGCAACAGCCGCGACAGGGGGAGGCCGTCGGGGCAGCGGCGGCGGCGGGGGCAGGGGTCTGGCTGCGAGGCGCCGTGCGCTCTGCGGCGCCCACTCCGTGGCTGGCTGCCTGGCGCGGGCCGGGCAGGGGCGCGCTATATAGAGGGCGGGCGCCCCGCAGCGGGACTAGCGCGGGGGGGGCAGTGGGCGGCTCCCGCGCTCGGGGGCAAGGGCAGCGCGCAGGGCTCAGACCTGGCGGCCGCCGCCCGTTCGCCACTGCCCCGGACCCCGCGCGCCCCGGACCCCGCGCCTGCCCCCACGCCGGGGCAGCGGCGGACCCGCCCGGGCCACGTGACCCAGGCCGCGGTGTAGACGGGCCGCGCGGCGGAGTACCCGCGCATGGTGTGCTCAGAAAAGCTCCCGTGCTCTCCTCCGCGCGGTGCGACCCGGGCTCCCTGGGAGACTTGGCGAGGTCTGGACTCCGGAGTCGGACCAGCGCTCTGGAAGTCTACCTCGGCTGGGCCTTCACCTCCGTCCGTGGTCTTCGCCTTTTCTTCTCTTCAGGCCTTTGGTCGGGCTTCCCCTTTTCCTCCAGCGATTCGGGCATCCTGACCCGGCCTCACCCACAGCTGGGCCGGAGTGATGCGATTCCCTGAGGACAGCGCCTCTTAGCTCCCTGTCAGCGGGTGGTGGAGGCGGTGCGGTCGTCGTGGGCCTCTCCCAGGCCCGGCCCGGCCCCGGCTGGAGCGGGGGCGTTGGGATCAGAGGCACTGTGCCAGTCTGTCCCGGCGATTAGCAATCCTCGACGCCGCGTGCCCTGGCAGTACGGACTAGGCAGCAGACTCCCCGAGGTGCCCTCTGTGGCTGCTTTCCCAGAGCACAGTCCTCTTGGGGATCCTGCAAGTCACTGCAGGAGGTGGGGACGAAGAATTACCCTTGTTGATAAGACAGGAGTGGGGGCAATTCGGGTTTGTTTGGGGTCAGGGAAAAGGTCCTGGGACTCCGGAGGCTCAAAGGAGAGGGCAGAGGCACCACTGAAGTCCCATGAAGATCTTGGCCTCTCTTGCCTCCCTGTCACAAGTCTCTCTGTACGGGTTCAGTTTTTCCTTTTCTTCCTCCTCCTACTCTTGCTGTCTTTAGTGTCCTTCTTTAAGCACTCACTAGGTCTTGATTTCTCTCTGCTGCTTATCCCTGTCAGTCTTTCTCTGAACCACATTTGCTAATGTTCTTGGTTTTTTTTTTTTTTTTTTTGCCTCTCTTCATCTCCTTCCTCTGTCTCTTCCCTGCTCATTTTCTCAGTCTGTCACTCCTCAGTCTTTCTCCCTCTCCTGTTTCAGTCTCTCAGTCTGTCTTTAAATTCTCCCCCTCCCTCTTTCTCACACTGCCCTATTCTTTGTTTTATCTTTCCTTCTTTTACAATCTAAGTCTGTCACTATTCATTTTTCTCCTTTCCTCTGCCTCTTAATTTCTGTGTCTCCTTCGTTTTTGTCTTTACCTCATTCTTGGACTGGCAACACTTTCTTCTAGTTCTCCCCACCCCGCAGTTCCTAGCCCCTCTCACCCCTCTGTCTTCCTATCCCCAGGCTTGGCATGTGGGGAATGAGGCTGGAGGGCTCTTCAGAGCAAGTACCCACCCTCAGGATCCTGGGAAAGGAACTACACCCCCACCCCCACCATATATGCTTTGAGAAGCACTTAGCACAGTACCTGGCACAGAGGAAGACTCAGTACAGATTTCTCCTGCTGTGGGCATTATTTTAAAAGCCCCCTGAGGGTTTGAACCCTAGGGTGCAGCAGAGGGAGAGAACAGGTGCCTCCTGTCAGTTTGTCCAGCAGAGGCGAAGGGGAGGAACACACAGGAAAGCTGAAGACCTGGTATCAGACTCCATAGCAGCAAAGAGGCCAAAGAAAACAGGAGCCAAAGAAATCCCGCTATTGTTCCTACTCTGCTGTAGCATTTCCTGCTGGAGCAGCTCCTCCCCTACATCTTTCTTAAGGCAGGAGGGCTGTCTGTCCTTTCTCACATGTGTCCCAGGGTCCTGACCCAAACAGGACATGGCAGCTATATACAAGATTTTCTTCAGGGCTTGGGGCTTAGATTGACCCTGGCGTCAGTCTCTACTGCTGAATTTGCCTTCAGTCTAACCTTCCACCTTTTTTCTCATATTTTCTTCCCAACACTGTCTTTATGAATTCACAGTTCTCAAACGCCCACATCTTGGAGCCGGCAAAACTCAAAAGTGCTCACAGGAGACTGAACTAGTGGGGGAAACTTCTACCTGAGGATTTGAACTTGGTCCTTTTCAGCTAATGAAAGACAAGAAGTTGTTTTTACCATTTTATTGATTCAGAATATAGTCTATAAAATTATACATTATCATTGACCTCTACTGTGTGATTTAATTCCAAGCTACTTTGTGAAGAAACCTAGACTCAGAGGTTACTTACCCAGGATCACGCAGTGACCTGAGATGGGAACCACAGGTTGCCACACAGACTTTGTCACCAGGAGTGGACCTGGTGAGTCTAAGGGAGGTCAAGTTTACTCACGAGAGGCAGCTGATTCTGTTTCTTAGACCTGTACCTGAGGTCCTTCCATCTCTCTAACATCAGGGTCACTCTATCCCCAAGTTGTTACAAGAAACTACTGGAGCTCTTATGTCCTGAAATTGAGTTTGTGCTGAGTACTTTAGGTCCTGTCCTGCCAGCCCCAGAGGAATGTGTCCCCCCCCTGTGGCAGGTCTCATTACTGTGGCAGGGGGCACTGACTGGAATCTCTCAGGGAAAGCCCCTTTCCCTCCTGTCCTTTGGATTCCTTGGGAGAAACTAAAAGCTGGGTGGAAATGGTAGGGAACCTAACCTGTCGTCTGGCACCTGGACTGTATTGACCATGTCCAAGTTGTGGAAGAAACAGCACTTATTGACAAGTGAGCATTTATTGAGTGCTTCCTGTAAGCAGAGAGCACTGTGTTAGATAAGACCCATAGGCAAGATAGGAGAGTACCAACTAAGAACTGGAAGGAGGCCTATCCACAAAGGGTTTACAATCTAGAGGGGAGGCATTACATATATATATATATATATATATATACACACACACACACACACACACACACACACAGAATCACAGCTTAAAGATTAAAAAAAAAAAAATCCAAGCAACTTTTGCTGGCACAAAATCATTTGACACAAAATGGAAATGTGGGAATGGATGCTGCTGGGACCCAGTGGTCAGCCGCCTCCTCCTCTCAACTTAGAGCTTTCTCTGTCCCTAACTGGAAGTCTGTCCATCTACTGCCTGGCCTCTGTTTACTTTGGGTGTAGCTGATCTCCACCTTCCTGACTGGGTACTCTTCAAGGGCAGAAACTAGCTTCATGTTCTTTGTCATTTCCTCCCTACCCTGCTACCACTCTCTCCAAGGGTCTGTGTCTACCACAAGACTGTGGACTGGACAGGCCTAGCTGAATGTTCTAGTTTCTGCCAGGGCTCCCAGGAGGACCCTAGGACTAGCCAAAGTGAAAAGATCATGGGACTTTGTATAATAATACCAGAGTTCAAGCCTTGACTCCACTGTATTCTAACTATGTGACTTTAGGCAGGTCTCAACCTCAGATTCTGAATCTATAAGATGGGGGGAACAGTATTTACTCTGCTTATGTCACAGGATTGGGAGGTAATTACAGAGATTCTAAGGGGAGTGCTTTGAAAATAGTTAAAGATTGCATGGGGCTGGGGACCTTGTCCTTCCAGAACCTGTCTGAAGTTTTGGGATTAGATGAACTAATGCATGTGAGTCGGCCAGCATAGTGTTTGCTGAACAGAGATGCTTAGTAACTGTCAATGTCCCTTCCACTCTTATCACATAGAATCCTGCTTTGACCTTTGACCTTAATATTATGGGGCTACAAGTGGTGGGGACCTCACATTTAGTTTTTGGGGAGATGAAATGCGGGAAGTGGCACAGAGAAATTCTTGGCACCTTCTAGAGGGTTTTGGTGGGGTGAAGCAGGGTGGGGATAAGGTACCTCACTGCCTTTGAACTTCCAGAGTAAGGACACAAGCTGCCAGGAGGACAGTTCCAGAGGTCAGTGTGGTCTCTGACTCTACCCCTCCCCCAGCAGTGAGGGCAAGTTGCTGTCACCAGCTGTGGGGGTTTGGGAGGGTCCTTTCCACAGCATCTATGACACAGGGCAGTCTTTTTCTGACTGCAATGAGAGCTCTGGTCAAGGAAGACAAGAAAGAGCCTAGAAGAGAAGGGGCGCATCTGTGAAGGGACTGGAGGGGGCGTGATAGACTCCCTGCCTGGTGCCCAGAGGGAGCTTGGTACAGTGTGGGACAGACACAGACAAAAGCCTTGAAAGCTTGGGGGCGACAGAGAACATGGAAAGGGGGCTGTATGTGTGATTCCCTGGGTTAGTTATGCAGCAGACTGGAGAGGGAGGCGGGAGGGAGGGGACGGATGGGCTGGACAGTGGCAGGAAGGAAGTGGGACAGCTGCCAGTCTGTGCTCAGGGTAAGGAGAAGTTCAGAGGCTAGACCAGGATGGAGCCAGCCCCATCTTCTTCTGCCTGGACCTTGGGGCTCCTACACCTCTCTTCTCTTTTGCTTTGACCACCAAATGAAGGAAATAAAGGAGGCTGAGGGTCAGGTCCCTCTGCATACTCCTCTCACCCTAGGAAGCAGAAATAATGAAAATGAACCTAATAACGCGTGATAATGGTATTAAGAATTACAGTTCACACAGCATCTTTACATGCATCATCTCACTTAATCCCAGTTAATCACATTTGAGAAACATTGCTCTGGTTTGGAAATTTAGAAGCCTGAATTCTAGACTCAGACCTGCCTCTGCCTGGGCAAATCATTTCCCTTTTCTGGTCCTGAGAGTAGCCCTGTCCACAATGATAACCGTCCTGTGGTGGGTGCCAGAAGTGGGTGGAGCACAGCCAGCAGAGGAAACAGAGGAGAGGGAACAGAGAGTCCTGGGGGGAGGAGTGCTGCCTGGTGAGGACGGCAGGTGACAGGGGGGTGCTGCCTGGTGCCAGTGGTTGTATGCCTGAGTGCCTTGCCCAGCCAGCTATAGGTGTGTGCTGGGCGAGAGGGCTTACTTGCGAAACTGAGTGTCTCCTTTCAAGAAGTGTCTAGTTGCAAATCTCCCCTCTCCACGACAAAGGCCGGGGGCCCACAAAGGACTTTTGTTTCCTCTAACCAAGTGCAAGGCTAATCTCTGAGTCTGGGGCCCCCATGGGGATGAGGGTTGTGTACAGACACACGCACAGGTGTGCACACACATAACTGCTTCCCTCTTTGAAGATTCCTCCCTCAGGACAGAAGGAAATCTTTGACCACTCAATCCTTCTTTTTCCAGAGGCCATTTCTAAAGGAGCTGTTCTCTCGTTGACACTTCTCTGCCCTCCAGCAACAAGTCATGCCAAATCTTGAGGCCCAGCCCAGCAACTTGGGGGAATTTTCTTGAAGGGGAAAGGGAAGGCATGGAAATCAGGGCCCACCTTTCCCCTTCTTCTGGGATGACTGGTAGGGAGGACTCATCCGCTGCAGAGGAAGTGGATTTATTGCAGGTGTGGGAGGAGAGGGTCAAGGAAAAGCAAGATGTCCCTGGTCCTGCATAGACTTGTACTACTGTAGTCATACTGTTCACACTCAGGAGCGTGCAAACTCTGCACTTGAGGACAAGAAACTCCGGGATGAACACACACTTGCATACTAGCAAAACTGAATGTACCATTCCCAGAACCCCAAGGTTGGGTTTGTGCACTCCTCACCCAGGACCTGGGTACAGGCTCTCCAGAGCTTTCCACCCTGGCCCGCCTGCCCCTCCTTCCTCCAGCACTAGGTCCCCAAGTCTCCAGTTGCCGGTCTGTTGAAGCTGTGGCTCGAAGCCTCAGGGGAGGGGATCTACCAGGCTCCTGACTCCCTGACCCACTGCTGCTCCTTCCTGCGGGCTCACTGGTGCTGGAAGTACCCTTGGCCTGGAAGCAGCTACTCTGCAATGGGCTATGGTAAGAGGGACAGGGTGGGCCTTCCAAGATGGGCTGGGGGCCCCGTTGGGGAGACGGTGCTGTAGAGGTCCCTTGCTCAGGCCTTGCTACCACGTGGCAAGCTCTGCGGAGAGTGCAGCTCCACGGACTGCCGCCTCCGCACCTCGCGCTCCTCCCAGTCGGTGTCCGGCTCCAGGCCCTTCAGCACCGCCAGCCGCTCCGACAGGCTCTTGGCTGAGGGGAAGAGTAAGTAGTTGTAGAGAAGGGAGCCCACGATGGCACCGACCAGGGGTCCGATCCAGAAGACCTGTGGGCGAGTAGAGCACGCTGGGATGGTCTGGGGCTTGGAGAACGCTCTCCTCTCTGTTCCATGTGGGAGAGCAGGTCTCTCATAACACTAATACAGTAAAATACTTATTTATGTAATTAGCGACGACAACATGAACTGCCTGGGACAACCTGTTAGTGCAAGGGGTAGTGGGGTGAATTCTGAAGTGGACTGTCTGAATATGATACCTGATTCCACCTTGAATTTAGGCAAGCCACTTGCCTTCTCTGTGCCTCAGTTCCCTTTCATTGTAAGAATGCTTACCTCCTGGGATTGTGAAAACTAAATGAGTTCATCTTTGCAAAGCACTTAGAGCCTTACATTAAATAGGTGCTAAATAATAAAAATATGTGTTAACTGGTATAAATATTGCTATTTACTGAGGTCTAAGTGCCAGGCATGTGGTATCTCTTCTATGCTGGTAACCTTCCTTATTTTTCCCAAGAGTCCAGTAAGTCTTATAAGAACAATAGAACTTAAGCCAATAAGAACTATTGTTTTCCTCATTTACAGGTGGGGACAGGGAGGGGAAACTGAGTCTTTGGCACACAAGTACTAAAGGGTGGAACTCAAGGCTTCCCAGGGCCTCAGAAGGAGGAGTGTGTAGTTTGGGGCACAGCTAGGGAAGTGGAAGGCAAGGGTTTCAGCCATTACCCAGTGGTCATCAAACTTGCCGGTGACGATGGCTGGAGCCAGGGAACGTGCAGGATTCATGGAGCAGCCAGTGTAGTAGATCTGTGATGGGAAGGCGGGTCAAGGAGGGAAGGAAGGTGAAGACAGAGCCAGGTGCCCTTGTTCCCCTCCAATGCTTGACCTAAAGGGAATCTGTGTGATGGACAATTAATTTCATGATTTAATTACTGGGCTCTGTATTCATTTGAGGCTAGAGTGATATCTGTCCCTCTAGGGTGTCTGAGAATCAAAGCCTCTGGTTTCTGTGTCCCTCTTGGGGATTTTATGTATTTGTCCCTCTGGGGGTCTTAGCATCTGTCATTTTGGAAAGTTCTATGTGTGTGCATCTGTTTCTTTGGGAAGGTCTTTGGGTCTGTCCCTCTAAGGATGCTGAACCTATGGCCATAACCTACCCCAAGGAGGTGGCCCAGTGCCACAGAGAAACCGATGGAGAGAGCAGGACTGCCTGGATTGTCTCCATGGCGCTCATCAGTGGAGGCAAAGATGCAGAGCACCAGCTGCAGGGTCAAGAAGAGCTCTACGGTCACCGCCTGGCCAGTTGTTGTGTTGTGGTTGAGCTGGGAACAGGATGGGAATTAGCAGGGTTCACTGACAGATCATGCACCCCTCTCTGGCTCCATCTTCCTGCCCACCAGCAGTAGGCCCAGGGAGGTCCCTGGGCCGGGAGCCCGAACACCACTGGGACTCACCAGACCACCTTCCTCCTGGCCCCTGCCCTGAGGGAGGGGTGGACCCCAGTGTGCTCACGGCACCCAACCAGAGGTGGAGATCCATAGCCCATTAGATCTGGGGGCTGAGGTTGTGTGCCTACAGCACAAGAGGAAAAGAACGCTGTGACCCAGAGTTCCTGTTCCAGGACCACATGTGGGAAAAGGCTTCACCTGCAGCAAGAAACTCTGGGCCAGGTAACAGGAAGGCATTCCTCTCTAGACCACATGATTCTGATGCAACAGGAAGCTGGGCGTCTTTCCTCCTGCGGTCAAATGGCTTCCCTGGACAGGGTCTAGGGACTCAGGTCTGGAAGCTGGTCCTGATGTGCCCCTCCCCCATGAGTCCTGTGCGGGAGCCTCTCCCCTCGGCTCTGCCAGCTCCCTGTTTCTGGCCTTAGTTCTGCCCATGGGCTGCTGCCTGCACATCCCTTGGAGGCTGGGGCGAAGCCTTCACTCGTGGGGTGCCCTTGGTCCCACCAGACCCTGCCCTGGGTAAGGAGAGAACTTGAGGCTGAGCAAAGAGGCAGTTTCATAATTGGGCCACACCCAGCACTGGATATTTCTCTGGGTTTTGTCATCCTGTACGTACTCTGCACCCTGCCCTCTGGGCACTGCACTGGGTGAAGCTATGACAGCTCTCAACTCCCACGCTGCTTCTCCAGGCTCTGAGCCCCCACCCCTTGGTCCTAGATTTTAGGCAACACCTGGGGGTCCTGCTAGAATCTATCCTCACCCTTTCTTTTGTTGTTTAATGTCAGAGCCTCCAGGGGATCGTGAAAAGAGATTTGGAGGCAAACAGTTTTTGGAGGCCTCTGGTTTGCTGGAGGATCCTATTCACTTTGGCCTCAGTTTCTCCTGCTGTAAAATGGGAGTAACAAAACAGATTCTGGAAGACTGTATGAGGATTGGAAATGACGAGGCCAGTGCCACAGCCCCATTCCTGCTAGTAAATGACTGCGATGGTATGAATGATGGAATGGGTTGGTGTCAGATAGCTCTGGGGCTGTTTCCAGGTGTTGCCACTTACTCGTTCTGTGGTTTGTGTCAATCAGATGCTGAGCTTCAATTTGCTACTCAGCGAGGGGGGACTACAGAATTTACCCCACAGTGTCGTACCAAGGATGAGATGGTATTTGTCCTGGCACAGGGTAGATGTATAACTGTGGCAACTTCCTGGTGGCCAGGCTGGCTCTCAGTGTCCTCAAGTGTACCTGAGACAGCCTTGGAGGTCATCCAGCTTTCCCTAGCTTCAGGACAAGTCAACCCCACTACTGCCCCATTCCAGCCAGGCAGAGTTCTCTCCAGTTCCTCAAGATGGTAAATACTGGGAAATATCTTGAAGACCCTTCCCAAGCCCTTCTTTTCTGAGGCAGTAAAATGGTGGAGGAGAAGGAGTGAGTGTTCCCCAGGGTCTTTAGTGCTCCCAGTGCCCTGCTATTAGAGGTTTTTTTGTGGTGCTGGGGATTGAACCCCAGCCCAGAAAAGGAGTTTTTGCCATGCTCTCAGGAAGTTCCTCTTTCAGTCTAACTGGACCTCCCTCCACTGCAAAGTGAACTCATTTTGTTCTCAATGGAAATGGGCGCACTCTGCCATCACTTTACCCATTCTAGCTTTTCTTGACCCTGGGCTCCCAACCTCATCGTATCTTATATTTTGAAGAAGAGAGAAGTCCCCCAACTCTGCCCCTTTCATGAGGAAGACTCCTTCCTGAGCAGATGGAGCAGAGACTACAGGACTCTTCAGAGACATCAGAGCCCAGGGATGGAGTAGGCCGAGAAATGCAGAACACTGGGGCATGAAAGAGGCACTCACTGTCCTGGCTTGGGATGGGGGTGGAGAGTGGGAATTGTGCTGAGGGGACCAAGCTTGCCATGCCCCTCAGGGTCCCAGACCTGCACAGAGCAGGAGAGAGGAAGGGTCCTGATATTCCCTCAGCTCCCAAAGTTTCCAAGGTGCTTCTTCTGGTATTGACAGACTAGAACTCTTGGCCCCTCACTCCCCTTCCTGAGTTCCAGTTTCTGGGATTGTAGCACAAGGTTTGGATGGTGGCTCAGGAATGTTGATCAGGAGGAAAGAGCTTGCCTCTCATAGTCAAGCCCAGGTTTGAGGGTTGGGTGGCGCTTTCTTTCACTGAATCGCAGGCCTCACAACTTTAAGAAGTGAGTATGCCCATCTCTACCTGGCAGGACTCTTATGAGGTGTTAGTGGGTGGCATGTGAGGAGTGACCATCATGAGACCCAAACACAGTGGACAGTGAAAAAGGTCCTGTCCCTCTTCTCTCCAGAAGACCTAGTGGCTGCACTCTGAGGTTTCCTCCAGAGCAGAAGACCTGCCTACTCTGAATACTGTCCCCTGCTGAGTTCTGGCCCGGTCCTCACTGTAATGTGGGCATTGGGTTCCAACAGAAACCTTGATGCCATTCTTCCTCCAGATTTGGCTTAGAAGATCCAGCAGACCATCCATACCCTGCCTCTGCTCTGACACTTTCTTCCCTTATTCTCCTAGAGTGCTGTGTTCCTGGCTCCAGCTCTGTCTAGCTCTGTCTATCTCTGTCTGCCCACCCAGACCCCCATCCAGAGCCAGTCCTTCCCATCTCATCCTTTACAGGCGGCTCTCCAGGATCTGCCCCTTGTGGAAGGGGCCAAGTTCTGGTTACTCACAGCATTGACAGCTAGGTCCCCGCGGATTTCCACTGGTGTGATCTCATGGAGCAGAGCAGCCCCAGCCACAGCACCCAGCAGCTGGGCAGCCATGTAGAAGGCAGCTCGGAGGAAGGAGACGTGGCAGCCCACCAGGAAGGCTATAGTCACAGCAGGGTTGATGTGGGCTCCACTGACATGGCCCAGAGCCTGTACCAGGGTACCAATGCCTAGGCCAAAGGCCATGGCGATCTGCAGCACAGAGGGCGGGGCCTGTGGCCAGTTGAGGGCTGAGCCCAGGCCAAAGAAGACAAAGAGGAGTGTGGCCAGGAACTCTGCCAACACGGCCCTGGAGAAGGCTACAGATCGGAGCTCCCACATGCTGCGGAGCCTTCTGTGGGCTGCCCTGCGTCTTGGGGGCCAGAAGGCTTGTGGTTCTCTCTCTCTCTCTCTCTCTCTCTCTCTCTCTCTCTGGGCCCTTGGGTGACTGGGCTGTGCCCACTTATAGTGTGCTTCCATCCTGGATTTGGGCACGTGGGGTGGAGGTGGAGTTTAGGCCAATACGTTTTCTCCCCCTGGTTGCCCCTGCTCCCACCCCTGGCCCCTGCCCACCTACATGTCTATCACCCCATCTTTGCTTTCACAGCTGACTAATGTTCCCCATTAATGACCTCCAGATAAGGACTGACGTCCCCTGTTTTCCGTGTTTGTTCCCTCAGTTACCCCAGGGTTACTGCCCTGGGGCCTCCCCAACCCCCACAGCAATCTGCAAATGCCAGTCCTCTATAGGGCAGTGTGTCCAATATCCCTCTCTCACCCAAACTGTGAGTAAAGGCTGGGGCCACATCTCACCCAGAACTGACTATTAGATGTCAAAGGAACCCTTCTAGTGACTGGGAATTTCTTCCTGCTGTCTGACCTCCACTTATTCCTTCTTGAAGGGGATGGAAAACAACTGGTCGACTTGTGACAAACCAAGGCATAAGGTTTTGTGTTTTGTGCTTTGCTTGCTTTCCTGTAGTTAATCCCCCTTAAGTCATTAAGCTTCAGCTCCTCGCTGGAGCCCCAACCAGATAGCTGCTCCCATAGTCTGAAGGCAGGGGTGGTTTCAGTGGTACGGGGACCCTGGCTCTAGGTGATAGAGTCACCCAGAGTCGACTGAGGAAGCTGAGCACTTCCCTTCCAGCACCACCCTGCTCCAGCTCTGAGACATAATCGTTTGGTTCTTTCTCTGTAAAATGGGGACGATAAAACCTACCTCACAGGATTGGGGTTTGGATTAAAAGAAATAATGAATGTCAAGCCCTCAAAGCAGCACTTGGCCCACAGTAAACGGTCAGCTCTTACCGGCCATTACTGACAGTGTTATTTGTGCTCTGAAGAGAACAGGTCCCTAAACTTGGGGGCCCAGAAGCTGTGACAGGCTCTAGGCAACCCCCTGGAGTTTGGGGCCATCTGGCCACAGGGTGAGACATTTCTGTGGGGCAGTGAGCTGTGTAGACTCAGGGAGGCCATGATGCCTGATAAGAAACTCTCTGGCGCCATTCAGCCCAGCCAGTGTCCCCACAAGGCCACCCCATGCTATCACTGCTGCTATAGCTTTTGGGGTCCAGAAGGGGTCCTTCCCTAAGCCCGCCAGCCCTGACCCTTCCTTGGGGAATCCAAAGGCAGACTTGGGCTCCCAGTGGGGTCAGGAGGATGGGCTTCTGGACCTCCTGGCCAGTAGGTCCTTGGGCAAGTCCCAGTCCCAGTAATGAAGATCTGGAGGGGTTGGAGACTATAGAGTGGAGCTTCTTGTGTTATATTATAGGGGAGATGCTAAGACCCAGGAGGGCAAGTAACTTACACAAGGTGGTCCAGCAAGTGGGTGGCTGATCTGTGACTGGGACCTAGTCTGGAGAGCGTTCCACAGCACCCTCCACTGCCGAGTCACACTCCAAGCCTTAGTTTCCTTGCATACAAAACTGTGTTGAGAATGTAGTAAGGGATGGAATGGGAAAGTGTTTGCAACAGAGACTGCAACACACACACACAGACACACACACACACGCGCGCGCGCACGCGTGCGCACGCACACACACTTGGACCTGCAGCTCCAACTGTTCAGGAGGAGGAAGGGGAGGGGGGGGAGGAAGAAACAACCACAAATGACCCAAACAGAGGGAAGCTCCAAAAGATTGGGATTCTTGTGGGATTTGTGCCTAGGACGGGGCCTGGAACACAGGTACTTAGTACCCTAGTACTCTATCCTACTTGGGAATTCCAGAGGGAGAAGGCAGCCTGGACCCTGCCTTATGATCTTGGGACCCACCTTCAGACTTGGCATATAGAAAGAGACAAGAGTCCAGAGGGGTCTGACTGGGCAGCCTGCTCCCTCCCAGGGTCTGTGCTTCCCCCAATCTCTCCATTTGTGATTTCATGAATCACTTCTCCTGACCCTCAGACACACTGTTCATACCAACACATCAAGTTCCCACCTGAGCCTCAGGGGTCCCTGGGAAACTCTCCCCTGCTCTACCCTTTTTCATCCAGATGTTTGTGATCATGAGAGAGTGCCTCACTGACCAGTGGTTCTGAGCAGGACTGCCCATATCCTAGTCAGGTGTTGTGATAAACCCAGAATAGGCCACTCTCTGTAGCTCACAAGTTTCTGAGTGTTTATGGCATGTGTGTGTGTGTGTGTGTGTGTGTTTATTCAGTCGCACATCATACATTTACAGCCATAGGACTGGGGGTGCAGCTCAGTAGTATAGCAGTTGCGCAGCACCTGTGAGGCCCAGGGTCCATCCCAAGTACCACTGGGGGATAAAACAGAAAAAGAAACAGATGGAATTTTAGAGATTGTCTAGCCTGTGTATCTCATTTTACAGATTAGAACATGAAGTCTGGAGAGATTGTGACTCACTGGATCATGCAGTTTACCACAGCAGTCAGGACATTCTTGTCTGGCCTGAGCCTGGAACAAGGAGAAGGGGCTGACCATGACTGTGTCCCCACCTGGCCCAAGTTTTGCATGGGACTTTGCCTTCTGCAAGCAAGGAAGGTGTTCCTGTCACGGCCAGTGGGGCTCTTGCTGTGGTTCTGGGTGGGCCTTGTTTACTGCCACCACTAGAGGAACCTTCGGGAGTCTAAGGAGCCCAGGATACACCTGAGGTGCACTACCGATTAGAATGTGAAAAAAACAAACAAACAAAAACTTTCTTGGAGATGGATGCACACCTATGTGAATGCACCTGAGACCGTGCATTTAACAATTGTTAATATGGGAAGTTTTATGTTATATGTATTTTGCCACCATTAAAAATAATGATTTTTTTAAAATCAGAGAAGGAAACTGACCAAAAAACAAAACAAAACAAAACAAAACAAAAAACGGTCCTTACCAACCAACAATTTTGTTTTTTACTTATTAGTCTTTTAGATTTACTCAGGTATCTGTTTTTCAAGTCAAAATCACTCTTTTCTAATTAATTAATTAATTAATTAATTTTTAACTGGGGATTGAACCCAGGGTCTTGAGCCATATCCTAGCTCTTTTCATTTTATTTTGAGACAGAGGCTTGCCAAGTTGCCAAGGCGGCCCTGAAACTCAGGATCCTCCTGCCTCAGCCCACTGAGCAGCTGGGATTTCAGTCATGTGCTCCCACTCTTGTACATAATAAAGGAAATCACAGGCAAAACAATTGACCAAAACAGTCTCCAAGTTTCTTCACATTCAGAGTTCAACTTTCCTAATCCCTTTTTGTCTCAGTGTTTTTGAGCAGCCTCTGTCCATCAGAATGACCCATCTCTTAAAAGATTATCTGCTTCTTCCCAGAACTTCTTTACAAGCCCCAGATACTCATTCTTGTAAGCTTTATTGCAGGTGTTTTCTTGCTTCATGTGTGACCAGCGATCATTTTGTTCTTTCCTTAGTAATAAAACAACACCACACAGATTTCTTAGATCTTGTAAACACTTGGCTGCTGTTTTGTAAGAAAATTTGGAATTATAGTCATTCTTTAATGACAGCTATTTGCTTCACTAATATCAAATTCTTGCTTGCTCCTCTGTTTCCACGCCTTTCTGGATACACAATAACTGCTTAAATGCTAAACCACAGTATAACCTTTTTGAAAACATTTTAAATGGCAATTAAACAGAACCTACCCAGGAAATAAAAGGCACTTGAAACTTTCCTAAGCAAGTTAGGTTTGTACAGGCAATGACAACCACTCCCAGCTGCTGCGGGCTGATTACAATGAGAAAACAAAATATGCCTTAGGACTGGTGAAATATAGCATGTTTCAATTAATACAATATTAATATTATTATATTTATATTAATTAATTAATATCAATATAACTATTAATATAATATCAATATAAGATTAAATTAAACCTGTGTTTAGTGCCCACTCTGCCATGCACTGTTCTAGACATTCTTGTAAATCCTCACAGCCATGCTATGAACCAGAATTAAAAGATTTTAAAGATAAGGAAAATGAAAACAGAGAGAGTTTAAGTAAATTTTTTGAGGTCACACAGCTAGCAAGTGGAAAGGTAGAACAGGAACCCCAATCTGGCTTCTAGAGGATTTTTTTTAATTGTTTTTTAGTTTTAGATGGACACAATACCTTTATTTTATTTTTTATTTTTATGTGGTGCTGAGGATCGATCCCAGTGCCTTGAGTGTGCTAGGCAAGCGCTGTACCACTGAGCCACAAAACCAGCCCTCAAGAGGACATTCTTACATTTTTTGAAATGTGAAAGTGAATCCCTACCTCAAACTTTGAGGTAATCAAAATAAAAAAGAAGTGTGAGAGAGAGTGAGCGAAAGTTCTCTGAATAATGAAATGGATTGGGGTGTCCCTTGCTGAAGGATTTAAAGAGGAGGTTGACACCCTGGAAAAAGGGAGGTGGGAAGGTGTTTGTAGGGTGATGGGCCCATGTGATAGAATTTAGGAAACCCATTCTCTCTGACAGGGGTGTTTCCTGCTCTGTACTGAGATGCAAATACCCTCCACTCTTCCCAAGAGACATACTGCAGGATTTGGAGCTTTGCAGTTCCCGAGCAGAGTATGAGCCATTTGGTTTCTGTGTAGGATTTCCAGATAAAATACAGGACATCCAAGCCAGGTGTGGTGGGGCACGCCTGTAATCCAGGTGGATCAGTAGACTGAGGTAAGAGAATCACAAGTTCAAGTCCAATCTCAACAATTTAGCAAAACCCTATTTCAAAATAAAAAATAAAAAGAACTGGGATGTAGCTCAGTAGTAAAGCACCACCGGGTTCAATCCCCAAACAAAACAAAACTATATACAAGAAAATAATCTCAGATGAATAACAAATGATTTTTGAACTACGTTCCAAGCAATATATGTATATGGTACAGGTGATTGAACCCAGGGATGCTTAACCACTGAACCACATCCCCAGCCCTTTTTTGTATTTTATTTAGAGACAGGGTCTCACTGAGTTGCTTAGGGCCTTGCTAAGTTGCTGAGGCTGGATTTGAACTCTGGATCCTCCTGCTTCATCTTCCCAGGCTGCTGGGATCACAAGCATGAGACACTGCACCTGGCCCTAGCAATATTTGGGATACACTTACACTAAAAAATAAATGTTTGTTTTACTGAAGACTTAGGACATCTGAGTTACAAACCAAATCCTGATGAGGACTTTTGGGGATGCATCTTATTAGTTTCAATTTACACAAAAAAGATTATAGTAGTTATCCAAGATCACAAGGCTGGTAAGCAGCAGAGATGAGCTAAGAATATAGAAATTTTGGATTTTTCCCTACCACAGGTGACTGCTTCCTCCAAATCCCACCTGGAAGTTAGGGTGCTCTTGAGACCCAGATGAAGGCAGGGGATGACACAGACCCCCAAAGAAGGACAGCCTTCTGCAGTTTTTTCTTGCCCACTGAGGTGGGGACATGGATGAAGACATACCCTTGTTCCATTATAGGACTGGATCTTGGACTTGATGTGACCCTCTCTATCCCCTTCATCTCTGAACCCTGATCCATGTGCCTGGAATTTGTGTCCTTACCACCTTCTTATGGCTAAGTCTTCCTCAAACTCTAGGCAAGTGGTTCCCAAACCATTTTGATTGAGATCTGCAGTAAGAAATACATTTAATATCCTAACCCATAAACATTATCTCAGATAGATCCATCAATCGATGTAGCCAATATTTCAAAAAACAGTATTTCCTAAGTGTGATGTTTTCTATTCTTTTCTATTTCACCAAAAAGTAATTCAGGTCTTGACTAAATTGATTTCATTATCCATAACGGATTGTTACTCACAATTTGCTGAACATCCCAGTTGAAACAGCTCTTTCTCGCTGGGGGAGGCATCCCATAGCCCCAGTGATAGCCCCCACTCCAGGACCACCCACCCAGTGGTTCATCCTGCCTTTTTGTCTTCTCAGAGGCTTATGATGACCTGTTCAGCATCTGGCTTCTCCTCTGGACTCTGGCTTCCTGGAAGGCAGAGGCCATATCTAGGTGTGCTCACCACTGTACCCCCAGCACAGGGTCTGGCACATCACAGGTGCTCAGTAAGTATCTGTCTTGTGAATGAATGAGCAAACTGCTGACCCTTGCCCGCTTAGGCCCACCCTGACCCTAACCTGATCTTCTATGTCAAAGCCTATATGGTGGTCCTCAGGGACTTCATTCAGGGGAGAAGTTGATTCCTGGAACTTGGTGGAGAGAGGGAGTATGTGCATTCTGTGCTTTGGTGGCATAGTGAGGGGTCAGGAACGAGTTTGTCCATATGTGGCAAAAATTAGGTATGAGTGAAGGGGCCAGGAGCAGAGGTTTCTGGTAACCTTGCCTTGTGAAGTAATGAGTTCCTATTGCTTGGAGGGGTCCAAACAGGCTGAGCAAACACAGGACAAGTGGTGGCAGGAGTTCATGCACCAGGAGAGGCTGGACGAGCAGCATGAAGAAGCAAAGGCTGAAGGCTAATGAAGCATTCACACGGGAGGGCAGCTGGGAACCATCCTGGGCACTAGCAGGAGGGGCGACCAGCTGGAAGGAGATGGTTAGAGGAGGACATATTTCCTGTACTGTTCCTCTCTGAGCTGCTCTGCTTCTAGTCCTCTGATTCTTCTCACATCACATCTGGGGGAGGCTGGCTAGGTTGGAAGCCTGGATGAGCTGAGGGTACCTTGGTAGCTACTGTTGCCCCTCCCCCAAACCTCTGCTCCTGGGCTTCTGGGCTTCCTGGGGTTCCTCCTCTCCAGGATGAGGGTAAATTTGCCAGATGACCTAGGAGAGTTGGAAGGTTTGCCCTATAGGGAGAAAGGGAGGCTGTGAAAGCCAGAACCAGGCTGTACCAGGGTCATTACCAGGAAAGGGGCTGGTAACAAGCAACACCCCATGACCTTGTGTGCAAAGGTCACCAAGCCTGTTGGACTCCCCACTCAGAAACAACTGCAGCCACACCACCCTGGCCTCCCATTGTCTGCCTCCAGAATCCACGGGCTCAAGTTTCTGGGTGACCATTAGGATCCCGGGAGAGGGACTGCCCAGGGTCCCTCTCCCCCCATCAGGTTTCTTTCCTCTTCCTCCAACCCCTAGCCTACCCCCTCCTGTTCCTCCCTGGCTTGAGTGTACCACAGCCTCACATTCCTCCTTCAGGTCTGTGCTCCCAATTATATGGCAAAGTGGGTACAAAGTGGGTAAAAAAGAGTCTGAAGAACACTAGCTGGCCTCCACCTCCCCTGTCCTACCTATAGCACCATCTGCCACCTTCATCACAGCACACATCATGCTGTCTGGGATGATTTGCTTGAGCTTTGGGGACAGGAGCTGTATCTAATCCACTTTTGTTGTCCTAATACTTCACACATGATTGGTATAGAGTAGACGCTCAAAAAAATGTTTGTAGAATGAACTAAATGTTTGCCCAAGGTCAAGCAGCTAGGAAGTAGCCAATTCATCATTCATACTTAGATCTTCCTGGATCCCAACCCAACTCCACACCCTTCACCCTCCTCCAGGAAGCCTCTCTTGTCTTAGTCAAGGCAACTCCCCCACCCCTCTCCCAGGAATCCTGGGCTTTTGGGCATGTTCCTACCTGGACAGGCTCAGCCTGGCTCTGATAGCCCCTCTTTTTCCCACAAAATCCAAAAGGCTCTCTGCAAGTGCAGGATGCCCAGGCTGAGGGTGCCGAGTCCAGGAAAAGTCCCAGTGGTGTCCTTCTGCTTGCTCATGCCGGCTCGTCCAGCCATTATTTGGCCCAATACTGGGCCTACCAGCTCTCACAAGGGCCACTCAGCCTTGGTATTCTCCCAGGGTGGGTCCAGGTGGGGCACCTAATCCTCTGCTCATTTTGCTGCAATTCAATATCAGCTTCCAATTTGCACGCTCTGCTGGGTCCTTCCTTCTGCTTGGAGGAGGGGAGCAGTCAATGTATTCCCCACAGCAATACTGAGGGCCCCTTGGGTACGCCTCTGGCTGACCTCACTCCCAGGTTTGCTCAGGGCTGACCACTGGCCTTGGGATGAAGAGACCACTGTCTTTGCCAACACAGCAAGGCCTGAATGTCCTGCAGCCTGGTAGTGAGCTCCGTTCTACCTCATAGGCTACATGGCTGTGGAATCCAAGGCCAGGCAAACTTTCCCACCTTCTATGTTAATATATGTAACAGGCAGATATTCAAAAATATAAGTTGAGGCTTATTTAAGGGTTGAGGACCCTGTAGCTCTGGGAGGTCCTTTACTATATCTAACCATCCACATGCTGGCTGTAATGTTGGCCCATTCTCTCTGTTTCTAGTTGGTGGATGCCAGTTCTCTTGGGATTTTTAGGGCACTTGAAATAGTTCATTGTATTTATTTATTCATGCAACAAATAGTTATTGCATACCAACCATGTGCCAAGTACTATTCTGGGCTTTTGAAATTTATCAGGGAACAAACTGGCAAACATCCCTGACCTGGTATCACTTTATAGTTATGGAGTAGGGTATTCAGTTTAAGAGGCAGATTCTTAGATGGCCCCTCTTAGCCTGTTCTCCACTTTAAATGGCAAGAATGAAAAGAAATTGAAAATATTGGAAAATAACTGTGTTTACTCTCAGTGTTTTCCCTTGCCCCTGCCTTGAAATTGCTGCTTGCATTTAAGTAATGCAATGTAAAGTGCAATCACAAGTGGGTGCTAGGCCTTGAAAAGATAGTCACGGAGTTAATGTAGGCCCCCACAATTCTACTTCTAAGTACATCCCCCAAAGACTTGAAATCGGGTGTTCAAACAATAACTTGTACACACCTGGCCATGGCAGTACTATTCAAAACAGTGAAAAGATAGAAACAACCCAAATGCCCATCAGTAAATGAATGGATAAACACCAATGTGCTTCATCCACCCAATGGAATATTATTCAGCTATAAAAAGAATGGAGTGCTGTTACATGTTACTACATGGTTGAACCTTGAAAGCATTATGTTGAGTGACAGAAGTCATAAATAAAAAGGTCACATATTGTATGATCCCATTTAGAGGAAATGTCTAAAACAGGTAAACCCAAAGAGTCATTAAATAAATAGATGAGTAGTTGCCAAAAGCTGCCCACCACGCCCGGCTTGGGCTGTACATGTTGAGATGGTTAAACTGGAAAATTTTGTGTTGCTTGACAGTTAAAAAAAAAAATGTGGCTGCACCGGCCTTGCTCACACTGAATTTCTTTTGTTTTTTGGAGGACGGGGGTACTGGGGATTGAACCCAGTGGTACTTTACCACTTAGCCACATCCCCAGCCCTTTTAAAATTTTTATTTATTTTGAGACAAGGTCTCACTAAGTTGCTGAGGGGCCTTGCTAAATTGCTGAGGCCAGTCTCAAACTTGCAATCCTCCCCCCTCAGCTTCCCAAGCCACTGAGATAACAGGCATGTGCCATACCCAGCCAACACTGAATTTTTTGTCTCTTGTATTGGTTCCACTTCCCCCAGGGCCTTTGTACATGCTGGTCCTTCTTCCGGGGTTGTTGATCTCTTATCTCTTCTCTTAGTTGACACATCTTTGTCCTTTGGCTCTCAGCTTGACCCTCACTTCCTCAGAGAGAACCAAGTCCCTGTGTCACAAGCTCAGAGCACCATGTACCACTCCAGTGGAGCACACACATCTTGGTCATGACTATGACATTTTAATGAGGGATGTCTCACTCCTAAACTGTAAGCACCATCTTATGCCCTTATTAAGGGCATAAATTACTGTCTCTACAGGAATTCTAATAGAATACTTTCCCACAAGCCCCAGCCCAACCCATTTCCCTGCCATTACCACTATTGATCCCTGATAAGCACCTCAACTCCTTGTCATCACTGCCACCACCAGACCTCACTGACAGGTCAGAACAGGCCAACAGAAGGTAGAAATGACAAGGAGGAGGAGCAGCTAAACTTTCAGGTAGCTTAGGAGCAGAGATGGTGAAGTCCAGGTTGAAGGTGAGTGTTAGGATAAGAGAATTCAAGTGACGAGTGGAGCAATTGTCAGAGTGGGAAAAACGAACGTGAGTGAAATCAATCCTGCAAGGGTGGGCTCTCTGATAAATGCCTGTTGGGTGAATACAGGAATAAAGGATATGCTAGGACCTGCAGAGTAAATACCTGACCCATGGCAGAGCATAAGGATGGATCCTGGGGACGTTAAAAAGGAGCCTCAAGCTGGGTGCTGTGGTGCACACCTGTAATCCTAGCAGCTTTTAAGGTCGAGGCAGGAGGATTGCAAGTTTGAAGTCAGCCTCAGCAACTTAGTGAGTCTCTAAGCAATTCAGCAAGTACTGTCTCAGAATTCAAAAAAAAAAAAAGGCTGGGAAATCTCCCAAAACCAAAGGCTGAATGTTCTCTCTGATATGTGAATGTTAACACACAGTAAGGGTGGGGGTGGGAAGTCCACTGGACAAAGGGGATGAAGGGAAGGGAGGGGGATGGGAGTAGGAAAGACTGCAATGAATCTGATATAACTTTCCTATGTTCATATATGAATACATGACCAGTGAAACTCCACATCATGTTCAACACATAAGAATGGGATCCTAATTAGAATAAGTCATATTCCATGTATGTATAATATGTCAAAATACACTCTACTGTTGTGTATATATAAAAAGAACAAATTAAGAAAGAAAGAAAGAAAGAAAGAAAGAAAGAAAGAAAGAAAGAAAGAAAGAAAGAAAGAAAGAAAGGGCTGGGGATGTGGCCCAGTGGCTAAGTGCCCCTGGGTCAATCCTTGGTACCAAAAGAAAAAAAAAGTAGCCTTGAGGGGACATGGAGGGTGGTTGGATTGGGTTTGAGGAAGACGGAGGCATGCAGAACGACTGGACCTTCCTGTCCTGTAGGAGATGGGGAGCTGGGGACCCTGGGGGGAGTTGGAGGAGAAGTGGTAATGGGCGTTCTGGGTGTTCTGGAGTTGATGTGCTTCTGGCATGGGCAAGAGAAGGCTCTGGGGAGTTGTGGGGACCAGAAGGCTGTGGGTGGGAGCAATGGGAGGCCAGGGGGCAGTGGAAGTTGTAGGGGGTTCAGTGATGATGGGGGAACAGGTGAAGGATGCTGGCCGGAGAGAGGCAAGAGGGGATAAGAGATGGACTCCATTCCCAAGGAGGATGGAGGGGCCAGGCTTCAGAACACAGGCTGTTCCCAGCCCGGAAGAGGGAGGGCTGTGTTTCAGGAAGGAGGAAAAGTCAATCATGTGTGATGGTGAAATGTGAAGGTGAGGTGGCAGGAAGTTGGGGGACTGTCCATGTTTGGGTTTCTGCTTTCTTTGTGAACAAGGATGAAGGTCAGCTGCTCAGAGTGAGGCGGGAGAGATGGTACTAGGAGGCCTGGAGAGGGCTGGAATAGTTGCATCAGAGAACAGAGAGACTGGAGGGACAGAGAAGAAGGGTCAGTGGAGAGGGCCTATTGGAGGTCAGAGGCCAGACCTGTGTGGTGGCTTGCTGTTCTCCAGCATGGCTCAGTCACCCAGGGTGGAAGCCCAGAAGGCAGCCTGCTCTTTAGGCCCAGAGAGTGCTGAGGGTGCAATGGGTGCCAGGCAGGGGGTGGCAGAGAAGGAGGCCAGGAAGGCCAGAGGGGCTTGGAGGTGGAGAGAAGGCCATGGTGGGGTTCTAAAAGTCCAGGGGAATGAGACTGTGGGAAAGGCAGGCAGGAACGAGGACGCCAAATAGGGAACAGAGGGATGTGGTCAGAGACAGGTGTTTGAACTTTGAGAGTACAGGCGTTTTAGGAAAGACAAGCTCCAGGTGTGATCCTGGGAGGACCTGACCGAGGCGGAGAAGGGATGGCCTTTGGGATCAAGCAGAGGCTGGGTTGGGTTCTCACCACACAGGACAGCAGGGCTTCCAGGACATTCAGGAGATACAGAGGAAGTTCTAAAATAAATCTGAGGGAAAGGGAGTCTTGTCCAGAACTCTGCCAAGAGTGGGGAGGGAGAGAAGGAGGAGGAAGCAGGGCAGGAAAAGTCCATGGCCACATGTGCCCAGATGTTGGGTGGTGACGACTGGACACAGGTCTCTACAACAATTCCCTTGTGGCAGATTCCAATGCAAGGGGAGTGCAGTCCTCTCTGAAGCAGCCAGCTATGGCTGGGATTGCATTTCTGGGGAATCCAGGACTCTGGGGCACCATGTGCATTCTTTTCTTCTGGCCCTCAGCTTCCTGACTAAGATGTGACAGTTACACAAGACTTTGAATTTACTAAATGCCAATGAACTGGACACTTGGACATGATTGAATTGGTGAATTTTGAACCAATGAATCCATCCTCTGACCATAGAGACTTCTTTCCAGGCCCATCAAGTCCCTAGACTGCGGCCAGAGTAAGAGCAGCACTCCCAGCCTCTCCCGGACAGGACTTTTCCCCACTCCCTGTTATTTGCAGGTTGGGCTCCAGTCCCATCTCGCAGCCTCATTGTTCCCATACAAACCACACTTGCTTTACCTGGCTCCTGAGCTGGCCCGACTCTCTCCTGCCTTCAGGCTGTGCTCAGGTGGCTGCTTCTTCCTGAACGGCCTTCTCCACCCTCTAGTTGGCTCCTGCCCCCTGCCCACTCTTCCTCCAGGAAGTCTTCCCTGATGAACCAAGGCTGCCTCTCCTGGGTGTTCTAGAGTACTTTCAACTTCTTTATCATAGGGCTGTCACAGCATTGTAACCATCTCTACTCTGGCCTGCTTTTCCACTGTATGTACAGAGCTGGGTCTTGAGTCTCCAACACCTGGCTCAAGTGTGGATGCTCAATAAAAATGTGTTGAATGAATTGTCTGGTTTGTGGGATTAGCCTGGGCTGAGCGGTAGGAGGTCTATTTAGTTCAGAGGAACCATGTCTTGTTCCTTTTTCTTAGTGACCTTTCTAGACAGTTGCTCTTGGGAACAGACAGTGTCAGGGATGGATCAGAATTACCTAGAGGGCTTTTGACAATATAATTACTTCCCTCCCATCCACCATGGAGGCCTGCTGTTAAAGTAGGGTGGGCAAGAAGTGGTATATACTTGAGGAAGCTCCTTGGTGATGCTGACCCTCTGCATCTCTCACTTTTCAAGGCTTGTGTTGGGACTCTGTGCCAAGAGTGGGGAGGGAGAGAAGGAGGAGGAAGCAGGGCAGGAAAAGCTGATGGCCACAGGGGCCCATGTGTTGGGTAGTGATGCTTGGACACAGGTGTCCAGAACAATTCCCTTTTTCAGAACCCAGTCCAAGGGGATTGCAGCCTCTCCACAGTAGTCAGCTACTGACTACTACAGACACAGGGGTCCTGCTGTCTTTGAGGTGGTAACTGCCCCTAGGATTCAAACCAAAGTCTGCTGGACTCTGAAGGGCCTGCAGTGTGATGTCCCTGCAACAAGCACACCACCATCCCTACTTTCATGACTTGCACCACAATAAACTACCATCACATAAAGTTGGAAAATATCATGCTAAGTGAAATAGGCCAGGCCCCAAAACCAAAGGCCGAATGTTTTCTCTGATAAGTGCATGACGACATATAACAAGGCGGAGGGGTGATGGGGGGAAGAGAAGAATGAAGGAACTTTGGATGGTGTAGAGGAAAAAGGGGTGGTAGGGGGTGGGGATGGAAAACAGTAGAATGAGACAGACAGTATTACCCTATGTATATGTATGCTTACATGAATGGTGTGAATCTACAATGTGTACAACCATAGAAATGAAGAGTAGTACCCCATTTGTGTACGATGAATCAAAATGCAGTCTGTAAAAATAAAAACTAAATAATTAAAAAAAATACCATCACAGGGATGGACCACCATGCCCTCCTTATAGGGCTCCTTACCCCACAACCGTGACACCCTCAACACAGCCTAGTCTCAGGGACCCCACTCCTGCTAAAGCCCACATCCCTCTCTCACCAGTGATCTGGTTCTGCTACTGAGTCACACTGTTACTTCCCAAGGGAAGGCTTGCTCTAGCTGTGGTCCTTATTCTCAGGATTTATCTTTGCCCTGGAGATCAACTTCCACAATCATTGATGGCCTCAGGGCCTTTTGCGGGGTAGGATCCTACTCTAAGGTCCATGGTGTGTGTGTGTGTGTGTGTGTGTGTGTGTGTGTGTGTGTGTGTGTCTGAGAAACCGTAGCTTTCATTAAGGTCTCATGGGAAATTTGAGCCACTGAACATGTGCCTGCTTTGTCCCTCAGAGAATTCCTGTTTACCCATCAAAACTCCATTCAGACATAGCTGACTTTAGACATGTCCCCACTGCCTCCACAACCTTCTGGAGCTCCGTATCTTTATTGTGCTGAATTTACCATTATCTGCCTTCTCCCCTAGATTGTTAGCTCCCTGACGACAGTGCTCATAACTATTCACCTTTATGTTCTAGAGCAGCACCAGCCTATAGTGCATGCCCCAAACTGTGTCCATCTGTCTCATCTATCACAATGTTCCAGAAATTTCTCCTCTTTCAAGAAGATTACCCAGAAGGGCTAGCAGCCAAGCACTTCTTCCTCTTAGGCAATTCCCTCAATAGTCTTCCCACCTCACTTTGCAAAAGCCCAGAATGAGGCCTTGAAGACAGGAGAAATAGATCCTAGGCTGCACTGATGGCTTGTCTTCACTGGCCATCCAGTTATGTGTTCCTGAGTAAGTCTAAATAGCCAACCAAGACCTCTAGGTGTCTTGATATCAAGTTCCAAATCTTCAGCACTCAGGGCACACCACCTATCTCCCCTCCCCAACCCATCAACTTCTGGAAATTTCATTCCTCCAAAGGTGACCCTTGTGTCCCCTGCACAGCCTCATACTGCCTAGAATATTGCATGGAAAATGAGCAGGCTGTAACACCTTCTCCTGGGACACTCATTTCCTCTCCTTCCATATCCATGCATGAGTCTCCTTTTCCAAGATCTCTCTGACCCAGTCTCTCCTCTTCCATACTCCCTCCCTTCCTACCCCTAGCTCGAGATCCTTCTGACTTACTCTGGGTGTGGTTCTGGCTCCCCCTCAGAGGGTACAGCTTTCATCCTCACATGGACTTCACCACATCCTAGAGTCATGGACAAACATGGGAACAGGACTAGAAATTGTGGGAGCTCTTAGCAGCGCAGGAGGAGGCCATTCCTGGGGGCCAGGTCAGACTGCTCTCCTGAAGAGGAGCCCCAGATGTTCTTTCCCTGAAGCTGCAGGGAGCAATTATCAAGTGTTCTAGAAACTACAATTCCATCAACAGTTTCCAAATAGTCCCCTGGAGAAACGTGAGATAGTCCTCACCCCAGAGGACTTGTCCAGCAGGTGTGAACAGGTGGCCTGCTGTGGTAAAGGGCACAGGGTGGGGCTGGGGGCTGAGGTTAGGGAGGGATCCACATCCCACAACCCTGCCACCCACTCCAGGGAGAACTGGAACCTAAGACCCGTGGTTTATCAAGGAAAGTTAGATTATCTGTCTTGACAGTGGTTCCGGGGACCAGGTTGCAAGAAAGCCTGGGACGAGAGTTCTAAACTCCTTGCTGTATTTCACCGTGCGCACCAGGCTCTGAACATTTCCCTGACATGAGACTGCAATCAAGTAACTCAGCCATAAAAAACCTCTGCTTTGACTGGAATTCTATCAACCCAGGGAGGCTCTGCATGCTATCTGCCGCAGATCTGAGTCTGCTCCATACATCTTCCAGTTAACAAGAAATGGAGAAACAAATTAATCATTGCTTACACTCAGTCTCTTCCATCAGCAGCATTTTTCAAAGCCTGACATCCATGGCAGCAGTGGGGTGGGGATAAATAATAGAAAGGCTTTGGTGATGAAAAGGTAGAAAACTATTATTCACCCCAACTCTGAAAAGGATGCAACAGAAGTCCAGAGAGGGAAACAGATTTTTCCCAAGGTCACACAGTAAACTGTGAATGGATATCAAATTTGAGGATAAGTCTCTGATTCCTGGACTATAGCACTTTCCACTATCTACCTGCCCTCTCTACCATCCAGGGACTGCAGACACCCCCACCCCCTGCCCCAAGATACACGAGTTAGTCCATTTTACATTTGTAGATCCCTGTTCCTCATGAGAGCCTTCTGGTTACACAGATGTGTTCACTTGGTAAAAATGCATCAAGACACACACTAATGATGTGCATTTTAACATACGTTTGTATACATCGATTAAAATTTAAACTCTAAATTTAAGTGATCAGTAAACACTTGTCTTGATGGGTGGTTATTTCTAAGCAAAGCATTAGATACTGGACAGTTGCCTCACTGGCGAGTGGTCTATAGTGCTGGCCCACCCTGTCCCCATAGCTTGAACAGTCAGCGAAAGGCCAGCAGGACAGGTGGAAAATTCTGCATGTGGCAACCCCCAAGCTCCATCAGGATCAGTAATCTCTGGTCTGGTTCACGAGGGACCTCACGGGATTTGAGCTGCAGTGAGTTTGCAGCGGGTGAGGACCCTGAGGGGAACGCAGAGGCTGGCAACAGGGAGGACAGGCAGGCAGGAGGCTGCTGATGGTGAAGGCCCTCCTGAGGAAGGACAGCTGGAACCCAGACCTGGTGGGTCTGTGAGCTGTGGGCTGACTCAGGTGGATACCATGACATCTTTCAGTTTCCACCTGGCCCAGATCTTGGGAGGAGAATGTATCCCAACATGTGCATTTGTATTGGTACAAGTATATTCCTGCGAACTCGCCCTTCCTCTAGGTGTTCCCTCTGGCTGGAACACCTTGCCCACTATCCCAAAAGCCTCATCTTTGTCTCTTCCTGGCAAAATTCCAGGCAAGCTTGAAAGCTCCGTTCAAAAATGTGATGTGGCCGGATACCTCCCTGCCTCCCAGGCCAAATGAATCCCTCTCCTGGGCCCAATAATGTGACCCAGCGCTCGCCCTAGTGACTCCAAAAGTGGTCTCCACTGTGCACTGTGGGCTCCTTGAAGGCAGGGGCTCTGTAACCCTAGCTCTTCACTCAGGATTGTTTAAGGGAAAAATATGTGCTTATAGCTCTGGGAGCATGTACTAGAATGGACTAAGACCTAGAACTCTGAACAAAGAAAATCATTAGGAGATTAATTGAGAGTCCTGTTTGGAGTGCTAATTCGAAGGCTAATAATCTTTTAGCTTAAGCAAGATCCAATGCTTTGATAAGAACTGTCATTGTGTTAAAAAGTATTGATTGAACCTGGGCCCTGGCTGTTGAATGCCTGAGTGTGCAATTCATACATAATTCCTCAAGTAATTTGGGCACATTTTTCTCTTATTGACAAGCTTTGTAATGACTATAATAAACTAAGGAAACCTCAGGTGAAACAACACATGATTACACTAGTCAATAGAGGTGTAACCATGAATTTAATGAATGCATTTCCTAAGTCCTTCTTTGTTATGAATGTTTGCCCAGGTTCTGATCAGAATATGAACCGTGCGAATGACTCAGTAGCATTCATTTATTTATCTACTCACTCATTCATTTGGCATATCCTCAGCCCCACCATGGGAAATACTTTCAAGTGAGTGAGACAGGATCCTTCCCTCAGAGGGCTCATCTTCCAATAAGACTGGTGATCCCCGAAGCCTCCCTTGAAAAAGACCCTGTAAGAGAGGCACTAATAAGAGGTCCGGTGGAAGGCAGAGCCCCAGAGGAGAGTGTGGGGCAAGTTGCCTAGGAGGAATAGCCACTGGGCTGGAATGTGTTGAATATGTAGGATTTTGTTAATAGTAATATGTATTTTTGGGGGGCTGGGAAGATAGCTCAGTCGGTAGAGTGCTTGCCTTGCAAGCACAAGGCCCTGGGTTCGATCCCCAGCACCGCAAAAAAAAAAAAAAAAAAAAAAAAAAAAAAAATAGTAATATGTATTTTTTTCCTTCTTTGGAAGTAAGTAATGCTTCAGAATGACCAGAACAATCATGAAAAAGAAGAACTAAGTTGTAGGAATCATACTTCCTGATTTTAACACTCACCATAAAGCTTTGGTGAGACTCTGCATCAAGTACCATGATTATAGTACTGGCATAAAGCTAGGTATAATAGATCTATTGATGGAATAGAATTGACAGTCGAGAGATAAACCCAGATACTTATGGGCAATTAATTTTCAACAAAGGTGCCAGGACAATGGAGAAATTAGGAAATAATAGCCTTTTCAACAAGCGATGCTGGGACAACTGGATATCTACATGCAAAAGAATAAATTTGGACTTCTAAAAAAAATAACTAAACATGATCAAAGACCTAAATACAAGAAGTAAAACTCTCAGAAGAAAATATAAAGAATTCTCTTTGGCTTTGGATTAGGTAAATTAGCAATTTAGATATTTAAAGCATAAAACATATGTTTTTTTAAAAAAGATAAATTAAATTTAACCAAAATTAAAACTTTTGGGGACCAGGATGTAGCTCAGTGATAGAGCACTAGACTAGTATGTGCAAAGCCTGGATTTGCTTTTTTTTATTTTTATTTTGTCAGTTGTCAATGGACATTTATTTATTTATTTATTTATTTATATGTGGTGCCGAGAATTGACCCAGTGTCTCACACATACTAGGCAAGTGCTCTACTACTGAGCTACAACCCCAGCCCCAAAGCCCTGGACTTGATCCCCAACAAACAAACAAACAAACAAGCAAAAACTTTTTGTACTTTGAAGGACACCATGCAGGGGGGAAAAAAAAAAGCAACCCATGGAATGGGAGACAATATTTGCAAATCATATATCTATATTCAAGATACATAAAGAAATCTTATAACTCAATCAAAAGACCATAACCTAGTTTTTAAATGTGTAAAATTTTTTTGTTAGTTTTTGTTTTTGTACTAAGGATTGAACTTAAGCTTGCTGTACCACTGAGCTACATCCCAGCCCTATTTGTTTGTTTGTCTGTTTTTTTTTAAACTTTTATTTTGAGACAAGGGTCTCATTAAGCTGCTCAAGCTGGACTTGAACTGCAAGTTCAGTCCTACCTCAGTCTCCTACCTCAGCTTCCTAAATAGTGGGAATTGCAGGCTTGTGCCACCATGACTAGCTCAGGCAAAGGATTCAAATAGACATTTCTCTAAAATACATATGCAAATGGCCAATGAATAGATGAAAACATGCTCGATATTATTAGTCATTGGGAACATGTAAATCAAAGCCACAATGGGATATTACTTTACACTCATTAGGATGGCTACAATAAAAAATACAGACAATACAAATGTTGGCAAGAATGCAGAAAATTGTAAGCCTCATTCATAGCTGGTGGAATGTAAAATGGTGCCAGCCACCTGTGAAAAGTAGTGGGTGGTCTTTTCAACAAATGAAACATAGAGTTTACCATATAATTCAGCATTTCTACTTCTAGGTAATTCCCAAAAGAACTGCAAACTGGGATTCAAACAGGTACTTGTATGCTACGTTCATAGCACCATTATTCACGACAGCCAAAGGTAGAAGCAACCCCAGGTCCATCAACAAATGAATAGATAGACCCAGTTGTATATCCTGCAATTTAGCCTTAGAAAGGAAGGAAATTTTGAGACCTACTACAATATAATGAACCTCAATGATAGATGGTGAAGGGAAATGAGTAATCATAAAGGCCACATGTTTTCTTTTTCCATTATATGAAATACCCTAAGTAGGCAAGTTCACTAACAGGTAGGTTAGTGGTTGTCAGTGGTTGATTAGGGAGTGACTTCCAAAGGATATGGAGTTTCTTTCTTTCTTTTAATACTGGGGATTAAAACAGTAACCACTGAGTCACATCCCCAGCTCTTTTTTTATGTTTTATAGAGACAGGGTCTCACTAAGTTGCTTAGGGCCTCGCTAAGTTGCTGAGGCTGGCTTTGAACTTGTGATCCTCCTGACAGCCACCTGAACCACTGGGATTACTGCCATGTACCACCATGCCCCATTTGGAGTTTCTTTCAAGGGTCATGAAAATGTTCTGGAATTAGATAGTGAGGATGGTTGCACAACCTTGTGGAGATATCAAAAACACTGAAATATACACTTTGAGAAAATGGTGACTTTACATCATATAATCGTATCACATTGAAAAGGGTCATTTGGGGCTGGAGTTGTAGCTCAGTGGTGGAGCACTTGCCTAGCATGTGTGAGGCACTGGGTTGATTCTCAGCACTGCATATAAATAAAGTCCATCAACAACTAAAAAAATATATATTTTTTTAAAAAAGGTAATTCATGTTAAATAAATTATGTTAAATCTGGAAACAATTATTTCATAAAAGAAAAGAAAGTTTTCCTCAAACTCTCACCTGAAGGAAGGATGGGGTGAGTGGTAGCCAGTGTGGGGGTGATGTGCAGCATGGCAGAGGGCCTGAAGGCCAGCTCAGCCCTTGTGCAGGAAAGAAGCAGCCATGAAGGGCACAGGGGCAATGGGTTGACACTGTTAGGAGGCCATTACTGTGAGAATGTGAGCAAGATACAGTCCTTGCCCTGGCCAAGCTGGGACTTGATTTATAATACATCTATCTGTCCAAAAGCAAAGTTTACCTGCCTAGTAGAGTTGGTAATAGTGAACATTTATCAAATGCTTCCTACCTGTTATGCGTTAAGTGCCTACTGAGTCCTCTGAACAATCCTATGAAGTAGTTACCAGCATAATTACTCCCTCACATAGGTTAGCAACTCACCCAGGTTTCCCGGTTTGGAATTGATGGTACTTCCATCAATGAGCTGGCCTCCAAAGGTCAGGTCATGACCACCTTTATCAGCACAACCTTGAGGCGTGTGCTTACCTCCTTGACACTTGATGAGTTGTGGACCAGGAACTGGGCCAGGTGCTGGGGATGCAGTGATGACTAATGTAGGGTCTGCCCTCAAGTAAAGCACAGAACTGAAATGGGATATAGAGATGGATGTTGTTCTCATTGCACAAGAGAGAAAACTGAAGCTTTGAGAGGTTGAGAAGCATTTCTGAATTTTACACATGATAAAGCATGTCCAAGTCTTAGGAGTGCCTGACACATAGTAAAATTCAATAATGTCAACTGCTGTTATTATTTCTAAGGTTGCACTAGTCCTCAAATCCAGCTCTTCTGTTAGGTGCAGTGGTACAGACCTGTAATCCCAGTGACTCAGGAGGCTGAGGAAGGAGGATTGTTAAGTTTGAGGCCAGCCTCAGCCACTTAACAAGACCTAAAGCAACTTAGAGAGACCCTGTCTCAAAACAAAGACTAAAAAGGGCTGGGGATGTGGCTCAGTAGTTAAGTGCCCCTGGGTTCCTATCCCCAGTAGCAAAAAAAAAAAAAAAAAAAAAAAAAAAAAAAAAAAAAAAATTCAGCTCTTCTGGCTCAAAATTCTACTTCCTTTCAGAGAAGAGTGTGGGCAAGGGGCAGCCCCACTGTGCAGAGGTGAGTCCAGGTTGTGCGGGTCCTGAAGCTTGTACAATCTGAGAGGAGGCCTTTAAGAAAGAGAATACAAATTACATTGCTAGGGTCTCTTGCAAGGTCCAAGAAGGACCCACGCAAGCCAGAGGCACTGGAGCTTCAGCATCACAAGCTCCACGATAGCTGCCCCAGCTAGGGTAGGTGGAAGACCTGCCGCTAGAGTGGTGCACCAGCCTCCTGCCACTGAGGGCCTTCTGAGACTGAACTCGTGATTCTGTGTCCTACCGTCCATGCAGGAGCACTGCACTTAAACTCAGACCAGCCAGAATCCCACTTCCAGGGCCCTGCCGTATCACATGCACCCACAAATCAGTTAAGGAGCCTGGACACTCAGGATGCAGCATGGCCCCGAACCTAGGCATACACTCTCCTGACCAACAGCAATCAGGCCCCAGGGAAATACTTCTCCACATCTCCACCCTGAGTTCCAAAGCAAAAAACTGCAGAATCCTAATGACAGGAAGGTCTGTGGGTCATGCTCCTGCCACATGGGAGACAGACACTGCTTTCAGGGTGGAGCACAAGAAGGATCTGAGCACAAAACTGATTACTAAAAGACTAGTTCTGCTGGGAACAGTGGTACCCGCCTGTAGTCCATCTACTCCGGAGGCTGAGGCAGGAGGATCACTTGAACCCAGGAGTTCAAGAGCTGCCTGGGCAATGCAGTAAGAGTGTCTTGAATTTTAAAAATTTACTAATTTAATTAAATAAAAAAACAATTCACCATGCAAGCCTTTGTCCCAGAGCACATGAATGTCATAGACTTCTCCCTAACAAGGTATCATTTCCTGGAAATGCCAAATGTCCCTAATCTTCTCTTCATGTTCCAATTTGTAGTCCTGGCTGTATTCATGAATTAGGGCAGAACTGGTCAAAGTTGCACATGGCAGTTGTGTAATGTTTCATAAGATGAATTCTTATAAATCTTTTATTTGTATGTTTATAGATCTGTATAAAACCAACAGCACCATGCCAGTCCTTTACAGCGCTCTGTGGAACTAGTTATCAAAGTATGGCCTGAGAACTCCTGGAGTTCCCTGAACCCTTCCAGCAGGTCTGAGAACCCTCTGGAAATGGTCAAACTCATTTTTCTAATAATAACTGAGGCCATTTGTTCTTTGCACGTTAATCCTCTCAAGAGTGAGCAGTGGAGTTTTCCAGAAGCTACTTGATTTATGGTGTCACCACTGCTCTGATGACTGACAGAGCATGTGCTTTGGTGTTTGTTTTGTTGTTTCTGGTGCTGGGGATGGAACCCAGGGCCTCCAAAATGCTAGCAAGCACTCTACTCTGAGCTACATTCCCAGTCCTTTGTGTGTTGTCTTTTAAAAGTAATCAACTTGAGTTTCTAAAGTGGTAAATATTGATAATCATAATTTACATGACAAAACTCCTCAAGTTTGTCAATAATTTTTAAGGAATTCTGACTTTAAAAAGTTTGAGGGTGCTCCCTTCAGCAGCACATACACTAAAACTGGAGCAATACAGAGAAGATTAGCGTGGCTGCTGTGCAAGGCTGACACACAAATTTGTGAAGGGTTCCATATTAAAAAAAAAAAAAGTTTGAGAGCTGGTGATCTATAGATACAGATAGTCCTTTAAGAATTTTTCTTCTTTTTCTTTTTCTTTTTTTGGTACTGGGGATTGAACTCAAGGGCACTCAACCGCTAAGCTACACCCCTAATCCTTTTTATTTTTATTTAGAGGCAGGGTTTCCCTGAGTAGCTTAGGGCCTTGCTAAATAGCGGAGGCTGACCTTGAACTTTCAATCCTCCTGCCTCAGCCTCCCAAATTGCTGGGATTACAGGTGTGCGCCTGACTTGCTCTAAGAAATTTTCATGATGTAAGAAATAGCAGTTTATAGAATGAAATAAAAACACTTTGTAATTTTTGTGGGTGTGTCAGCAATAATTTATCATATGCCATCCCATTAGTGTGTTGTATATGATATATAAAATCAATGGTTTAGTTCTGTATCCAATTATTGCTTCAAAAATTATGTTGATAATAATTTGAAATTCACAAAGCACCAAGACTTGTAATGACTCAAGAAAGATTGTCTAATTTGGCTTGAGTGTCAACAGAATTTAAATTATGTACAAATATTGTTTATAATTACATAATTGGTGATTTTATTTTGACAAAAGCAATAAAATAATTTTATTGAATATGCAATCATGCAATAGTTTTTGAATTATGTATACATTTATTATTCAACTGAACATTGCTAGCATGTCATGTATAATAATAGTTCAATTTAGTCTTTTGATGTTATACCACATTTTAGCTATGTAAAAACTATAACTTTATATACATTTTTAAGTTTTGTCAATATAAAAGTATGTTGTCAAGGTAGGCAGATAGGACTTGTTTTATTTAACATTTTGTTTGTGTAATTGATGATGTTTCAATATGTAGTCACATGGTTTGAGAAGTTGCCTGGGTCCTGCAGGAGGTAAGCTTGGGCCTGGTACCAGGCACAGGGTCATCATTTCTCAAAGAAGGGGCAAGAGTTTGTAGAATGTTCGAATCCCACATAAGCTACCTCTAACTCAAGCTGGGAGTTCTGACACCCAGAGAGAGATGAAGTGGAAATAAATACCTCGTCTAGAGTCATGGTGCTCATAGTCTTTGCCACGGCTCTGGAATTGCCTGAGCAATGAGGAAATTCACGATCTGTACAGATGGGAACCCCTTGGAGCACACATTGTAGGCGAACATCTAACATTTGCAGACACCAGGGCAGGGACCCCACACGGGACCACTCCTCCATCCTGTAGCCTCGCTATGTAGGTTGCGAAGATGAATATGAAGTCCTGGGTGAGAAGAGCGCCTCGTGTTCAGGTAGGATGATCCTTACTGGTGGTTGACCCAAATCCTAGCAGGAGGCTAAAGTTTGGGACTGTGACTGGCTCAGACGAGCCCCAGGCCTGAGGTTTCCTGTGGCTTGGCAGGTGTGGCCCATGAAGTTTGGCTTGCCAGGTCAGTTTCCCAGCCCAGGTTGTCCATCAGGCCAGGAAATCTGGGTCAGAGGCCTTGCCCAGACCTCAGCTCTCTTTCTAGAGATTGCCCAGAAGAAGAGCAAGGTGGAGAGTGGAGAGGAGAGGGCACAGGGTGACCGCCCCTGGGAAGCCGGCTCGTGTCTGCATCACAGGAAGGCATGCAGAGGAAGCCCCAGCTCCTCATGTTATCCAGGTTGACCTTCCTGTCTGCCTCTCACTCTTTTCCCTCCTGGCACGGAAGGATGGGAAAGTGGGGAAAGAGTGATCTTATCAACCTCTGCTGGCCCCTCTGCCCCACAGAGTATAGAAACATGACTCAGTAGAGGGTCATGAGGACAGAGACAGCCATAACCACAGACCCTCCTTCTCCTCCTTACTACTAATGAGCAGCCCACACTGGATACTGCACACGGGTCAAAAGGTCATGCCATTCCCTAACCTCCAGGCATCACAGGGCTCAGAGACTTGGAGAACATGTGCCATCCCCACCCACTGTGAAACTCAAAAATATTTGGGAACTGATAGGACCAAGCAAGAGGGCCAAGACGGAAGGGTGGAGGAAAAGGCAGAGGGTTGTGCTGGACCTAACCCTGAGCGTCCTGGGTAATGGTGGGGCTCAGGTGTAGTGGGGTGAGGCCCGAGGGTGAGTCCATACCCTGTTGCTAATTCAGTTCTCAAGGACAGCTACTACTGACCCAACCTTGTTCCATGAAAATGCGTCCCTTTCCTCCTAATATGTACAATGTTTTCAGCCAATATACATTTATTGAACACTTACTGTGTATCTGCCTCGGAGATGGCTACCAGGATTTCAGTCTAATACAATTCTTTTTTTTTTTTTTTTTTACAGTACTGGGGATTGAACCCCTGTGTGCTCAACCACTGAGCTATATACAACCCCAACCCTTTTTATTTTTTATTTTCAGACAGGGTCTCACTAAGTTGTTGAAGTTGGCCTCAAACTTGTGATTCTCCTGCCTTCTGAGTAGTTGGGATTATAGACACTCGCCCCACTCCCTCCCACTGTGCCCAGCAGACACAAATCCAATTCTAAGGAGCTTACAATAAAGTGTAAGTGTCATGTGTGCACACAGTTTAAATACTAATCGCAGATTGGGGTAAGCCATTTAACTTTGAGAGGACTTAGATTTTCTCATCTATAAAACAAAGGGGGTGACTGTTTATAACTTATACCTTACCTGCTTCCAAAAGACTTTGAAAGTATTTCCAAAAAACCACACATTACATAATTTTGTTAAACTAAATTAGAAAACTAAAAAAGAAGTGGAAGGAGAGAAGCCAGTTGAAGGGAAGAGGAGAAAAAAGAAAAAGAGCTAAGATGTGGTTAGATTGGGCTGAGAAGTCAGATGCCAACTACCCTATTAATGTCATTAATTGTGGACCATTGAATGTGGTTCTGAGCTTTCTGGCAGCCAAGGAGAAAAGAGAAACAGAATGGTTTATATAATTACCATTCTGTGGTAACATGAAACATTTCAGGTCTTCAGGAGAGAAAAAAATTTTCCTGATGGTAAATGCTAAAGATTTTACACTGTGCAGGTTCTTCATTCATAAGTAACACAGACTGCCATAGCAGATAGTGCCTTTGGTGATAATTTTTCCAGGAAAACAAAGACAGGTTTTTTATGTGGTTATTTCTTCTGCCAACCACCAAAAGACTCTAAGGGTAATATTAAAATGGAAATTGCTGAAGGCATTTTTCTGGGCAGCTAAGTTAATGTGGCTCAAATATATAGTTTTCTGGTGGCATGAACTAATTCTAGGATAGAACAAGGCATATGAGAGGACCAGCTATTTAAGTAAGCTTTCATATTGCCAGCCCCGAGTATCAGCAAATGTTTTCATTTTTGCCAAACAGAAGTGAAAAAGTGATGTCAAAATTCCAGTTTTATTTTGCATTTCTTGAATAATGAGTGATATCAAACATCGTACTGTATCTTTATTGACCATTTATATTTCTTTTTCTGCAAACTACTTATGCATATTCTTTGACTATTTTTTGACTGCATCAATGTCCTCCTCTATAAGGTAGAGATAATAGCACCTATTTCATAGAGTTAGTTACTGTGAGAATTAAATGAAATAATACATGTATACTTAAAATAGTGTCTAGCATGTAGGAAATGGTCATTAAATATTAGCAATTACAATATTAGACTTTTTATGCATTAGTATGAGTTTATTTGTAAATTAAGGAAATGTCCCTTTGTATATTTTCTGATCTTGGAAATTTTTTTTTTTCAGTGCTAGAGATGGAACCCTGAACCTTGCTCATGGTAGGCAAATACTCTTGGAAAAACCCCTTTAATAAAATATTTTTATGGTAGATTTCCATATAGAAATTTAAAAATAAAATTGTTATGTGATCTTCTGTATCAATCTTTTCCTTATGACCCCTGGTTTTTCCATCCTGATTAGAAAACTCTTCTCATTCCAAAATTATAAATTGATTTGCCCACATTTCCTGCTAGAACTTACCTGACTTTATTGCACTTAAATCTTTCCTCCAATTGGAATCTGCTTTGGCTTCACTTTTTTTTACCCCCAACAATAATCCAGGTATCCCAATACCTTTTATTGAATACTCTCTTTCTCCCATTAAGTGGAACTGTTTAAATCTTCCACTAACTTTTTAGATCCCTTTCCTTAACTTTCTTTCTGTTCCTTTGGGTTCTATATTATGTCAGGAGGGATGCCAACCCACTGGATGACACAGGTGTAGCTTCACAGTGGTGGACAGAGCCCTGGACTGGGAGATTCTAAGCCTCTGAATCATCTGCTTAAAGTATGGTTCTAACAAATCATTTATGCTTGCTGTGTCTTTGTTTCTTCTCCAAAAATAGAGGAGATAAAACTAGATGTTTCCCAAGGCCCTTTCCAGCATTAGTATGGTTTGACCCTACAAATTATAGAGCAAGACTCTGGAGGCTGAGGCAGAAGGATCACAAGTTTGAGGCCAAAAACTTATCAAGATTTTGTCTGAACAAAAAAACATTCCTGTGAGGTTCATTCTCTGGGTGACTATTACCTTGTAAATGTTGCCCAGGTTAAGTGGTGGAGCAGGCGTTTGAACCCAGATCTGTCCCACCTCAAAACTTAAGTAATTTGCCCTCTTTCATGTGTCCACATTGTGGGAAGATGTGTGTGTCTACATTTTCTCAGTCTTGTCCTACCTTTGGAGAGAGGCTTGCAGCCCTAAACAGGTCCTCTTCTCTTGGGTGGGTCTGGGTCCCTGGAGACAGTGCTCACACAGGGCTGGACTCTTGGCGGTAGCCTGAGCCAACTCCTTCTCTCCCTAATCAGTAACCTTTCTTGGACTTTGTCCCTCCTGCCAGGACCAGGGTCTCCTGGGATGGCAGGTGACTGCTTCCCAGGACCTTGGGCTTTGGGTAGGGAAGTGTGGTCACGGTGAGAGAGTCACGACTGTCAAGAAAGGGAGTGACAGCTGGGTGTGGTGGTGCACGTCTATAATCTCAGCAACCAGGAAGGCTGAGACAGGAGGATCACAAGTTGAAAGCCAGCCTCAGCAACTTAGGGAGGCCCTAAGCAACTCAGCAAGACCCTGTCTTAAAATAAAAAAAATTAAAAGGGCTGGGAATGTGACTCAGTAGTTAAGCACCCTGGTACCAAAGCATTGGGGAAGGGACAAAAAAGGGGCTGCCTCCATTTTCCACCCCCACTCCCTCACTCCTGTATTCATTCTATAATCTTTTTTCTTTCCTTTTATTTTCCCCCCTGCAGTACTAGAGATTGCTCTACCACTGAGCTACATCCTGGATATCCTCAGCACTCTTTATTTTGAGACAGGGTCTCACTAAGTTGCCCAGGCTGGCCTTGAACTCATGTTCCCTCAGCCTCCTGGGTTAGACATGTGGCACTGCACCTGGCTCACTCTAGTTCATTCTTAGTAAGCCTGTCCTACTTAGTAAACCTAGTAGGACGGGTGTTCAGACACGGAGGGAAGAAAGTCTGATTCTGAGGGATTCGCTAGCAAATAAAGGCTTAACAGGATCTTGTGTGGTAACGATCCCACAGCCCCAGGGGGAGTCTTAACAGTGACTCATCCTCTTGTTCCTTCCTTCCATTCTGTTCCAGACAGCCTCCGCAGAGCCCTTTCTTGGCCTCACAGCCCTGTAATCCCCAGCCAATCAATAAGCTGCCATCAATAAGGTTGCCAGATGAAATCTAGGACACACGGTTAAATTTGAATTTCAGGTACACAACAAATGCTTTTCTAGTATAAATATGTCCCAAATGTTGCATAGAGCATACTTATTCTTAAAAAAAAAAAAATTTTTGCTTGTCTGAAATTCAAATTTAACTGTGTGTCCTGTATTTTTATTTGCTAAGGTTGGCAACCCTAACTATTGATCACCCATCACAATAAAAGCAACAGCTTACATTTGTGAAACACTTGAATGATCATTACATCAGTTGCATGCTGCCCTTTGCAGACAAGATCACATCCATTAGCTGGTATGAGCTTCCTTTCAACAGGTATGATCAGGTAGCATACTTGACACCACAGTGAGAGGATGTGCAGACACTGCTGAGGGGAGGGTCCAAAGATGAGGAAGGTGGGGACCAGGCTTGTTGGAAGTGGGCTAGAGCCTGACTCTGGGGAGCCCTCAGTTAACAATAGCATATATTTGCCCCCATTTAACATGCAAAGAAACTGAAGTGCATTCCTTTAATAAGTTCGTATTGAGTCAGTGCTTTTCAAAGCCTGAAGGAGAGGTTAACTGATTTGCACAGGGTCCTGCAGCTGGTCAGCAGTGGCCAGCTGAATTCTGCAACCCTGCAGGGAGTGGTCACATCCTTCCTCTCCACAATGCTAGTGCTGGAGGATCCCGAACAGCACATCATATGTGAATTAGAATTTTCTGGGTATGTGTTTATTTCTTCCCTTACCCAACTCCATTCCTCCCACCTCACCCCAGTAGGGAGCTCCAGAGGGCAAGGGTATTCTTGTTCACCTTGGGGTTCCTGAGAAGAAGCTCAGAGAAGATGCCCCCAGTTACAGGGAAAGCTATTGATGGAATCCTCACTCTCTCCCCTATGCTTCATCCTTAGCCACTACTTCCCTGGGACAATGGGGAAGATAATGGCCACATGCTCTCCAGGTGCCCTGTTCCCCTGCCTCCAGGTCACAGATACCTGGGGGCACCTGGAAGAAATCAGGAAGGGCAGGGCAGATGCCTGGGTGGGACAGGAGAGGCTGAAGACACTGAGGCTAAAGGAGCTAAAATACATTCCTATTCAAATAACATTGCTCTGGTATGGCGGTTCTGGCATTTACTGTGATGGGTGGGTCCTTAAAGTTAAAGGTGAGTGGGGAGGGGTCAGGGCAGGGTCAGGCTCATCAGGGTCAAGAGCAGGGTCAAGACACTCAGAGCAGTGCTTGACGTGTCTTAGAATGTCAGCACATAGAAACAGCATTCCGTGGCTGTCCCCGTCTCACCCTGACTCTGGGCCACTCAGTTCGCCACACTGGACATCTTGTAAGTATGCTCCTCCATCAGGACCCTTGTCCTTGCCCTAGAAGGCCTAGAGCACTCTCCCCGATACATCCACTCGGTGGCCTCCCTCGCCTCCTTTCAGAGCCCTTCTCAATGAGGACAGACCCGTCCATCACCTGCGTCCTATAACTGTCCCCACCCTGCACTCCTCATCACCTTGTCCCAAACCACTTTCCTCTTTCTATAGCACCTCTAACCACCAGAAACTTTATTTACTTATCTTGTTGTTTGTTTGCTGATCAATCCCCAAGACTGCAGAACCACACCTGGCATAGTGAGTGCTCAATAAACACATGTCGTATCGAACTTATTGAACCGAATTTGGAATGACCTGGTAATCTGGTTGTTTCCAAGTGGGTGTGCTTTCAGAGTTCCCCTGTGGAGCTTGTTAAGATGTACGGGCCAGAGTCCCTTCCCTGGACCTGCGTCAGCTTGAAAAGCCTCCCAGGCTTTGAAAACTAAAACACTTCTCTGACACAGGCCCCTCACTGAGCAACTGTCTTGCCAGGGACTCCCCGCATGGCCTGCCCTGTTCAGGGTCACAGGGTAGTTAGGGGCTAGCAATCCTGCAGTTCTCTCAAATGAAAGTCTTTTCTAGCTCTTTAGGCAGAGGAGGGGACACCTCCTGGTCCAGTATAGGGCCACTCAATTCAGAATACTGGTTCTCAGGGAGAGTACTTGGTGCTATTGTTCTCTGTCTAGTTACCTCTAGCCCAGTGCCTAGCACATAGCTGGAGCTCAATGAATGTTCTTCTATTGCTTACTGTCATATTCTTGGTAAGCAGAGATGTCTGGGCCTGGGCATCATCTTCATCCCCCACTCCCCAGTGAGGCTGAGCAGGAGCAGCCAGAGAGATCAGAACTGAAGGATGCCCCTGCCTTCTTCATGAAGCCTGACTTTTAGAGCAATGTCCTGTAGTTGCTGCGGCAGTTTATTACTATGTCCTGAGTAGGTCTCAGGACCATTCTGAATATGTTTCCTAATGTATAAAATGAGCTAGCTAGCTGGCACAGTGGCACACATCTGTAATCCCAGCAGCTTGGGAGGTTGAGGCAGGAGGATTGTGAATTCAAGTTCAGCCTCAGCAACTCATCAAGACTGTCTCTAAATAAAATATAAAAAAGGGCTGGGGATGTGGCTAAGGGGTTAAATGCCCCTGGGTTCAAACCACAGTACAAAAAAAAAAAGCTAACTCCCAGGTTTCCACAAGAATTCCCCCAATAATGAACCTTTGGAAGTTCCTTGTAAACCACAGCTCGTCATGCAACCTGTCACACTCTTCATGGCCCACTTAACGCCTCCAGCGGTGACCTCTACCCAATACAAAGCTCCAGCTTCCTGGCCTGGAACCCAGGGTTCTTCCTTCTTGGCCCCAGCCCCTAATCCCTCCCCACATTTGCTGCCACTCCTCTGTCCACACCCTTCACTGCAGCCACCGTGTTAGTCACCAGCCTGCATCCCACACCGGCTCACACCTCACTCTTTGCACAATCTGTTCCTTCTGCCGGAATGCCCCCTCCCCTGCTGCCTTGAGAATTCCTCCATCACAGGCCTCCCTCTCTCTGCAGACCCTCCCTCTGCAGACCCTACTCCACTGTGCTTGATGTGGAACTGGGCAGCTGAGTTAGACTCTTGCTGGCTGAGTCACCTCAGGCAAAATTGCTTAACAACCCTTAGCCTCAGTTTTCTCATCTGCAAAATGGAGAGGATAACAAGCCCCACCTCCCATTGTGAGGGCATTGTGAGGGTGAGCTGAGATAAGAAAGGGCAGGTCCCTGTTGGGTGAATTGGGAAATGGTGACTGCCACTGCTACTCTTAGGGTTCTTATCCACAGCTCACCTTCCCCACTGCACCTGGGATCTCTGTCCTCTAAGACCACTCAACACCCCCACCCACCACCGCCATCGCCACCAACTGACTCTGGAGAACCAGAGGGAAATTCCCTGCATCAACCTTGATCCATGGAGCGATAATGGCAGTGACAATGGAGCTCACCAGGAACAGGTAGCTCTCAGGCAAGGGTCTGGGTCATAGCAGGTGAGGTGGGAGTCTGGGGAGGGGAGGAGCAGCAGCTGCATTAGGGGTTTCTGGGTCTGCCCTGCTCTTCCCCTCTGTCATCTCTTTTGCCCCATCCCTTACTCCCATGATGGTTCCTTCTGCAACCACTGAAACTCTCACTAATTAGCAACCACTACAGGCCAGCACAATGACCACAGTGCTACACCACAGCGCTGGCTAAGGGTGTGGACTGTGGAGTCAGGGCCTGTGCCTGGCATGGTGCCCAGGGTGCCACAGCGTGTGCTGAGTGATCACCATCACCCTCTCACAGCACGGTCACAAGAGGGAACAGTGGGCTTCACAGTCAGACCACCCTGGGTTCAAGTCCAGGCTCCACCACTTTCTAGGTGTATAACCTTGGAGAAATTGCTCGATCACTCTGACTCCCACTTCTTCCTCATCTTTAAAATGGGGATGACAATAATAGCTCCCACCTCACTGAGCTGATAAGAGGATTAAATGTCTTCATGTCTTTGAAGCATTTAGTGTAAAGCTTAGAAGACAGCAAGCACTCAGTAAATGTTAGTCATTATTAACTGTTTCCCTATTTGGGGGATGAGGAAATAGACGAAAAGAGAAGTTAAGTAACTTGACCAAGGTCACCAGTTCATAAGTGGCAGAGCCAGGATTCCACCTCCGGGCTGCTTAACTCCAAAATCAGAATCCTTTCAAACCCCTTATTCCATGTCGCCCCTCATTTTTATTACCCTCATTGCCTAAAATTAAGCCAGAAAAATTTATTTATTTAATTTTTAAAAAATTTTTGGTAGCAGAGATTGAACCCAGGGCACTTAACCACTGAGCCACATCCCCAACCCTTTTTCTCGCTAAGTTGCTTAGGGCCTCACTGAGGCTGGCTTTGAACTTGAGATCCTTCCTGCCTCAGTTTCCTAAACTGCTGGGATTATAGGCATGTGCTGCCGAGCCTGGCTCAGAAAAACATTATTTTTTAGTCTTACTCAATTTTTAAAATTTGTTCTTTTTAGTTATACATGACAGTAGAATTTTTTTTTTTTTTTTTTTTTTTTTTTTTTTTTGTAGTACTGGGGATTGAACTCAGGGCCTTGTGCTTGCAAGGCAAGCACTCTACCAGCTGAGCTATCTCCCCAGCCCTAGAATATTTTTTGACGTACCATACATACATGGAGTATAACTACCCATTCTTGTGGTTGTGCATGATATGAAGTTATACATGAACATAAGAAAGTTATATCTGATTCATTCTACTGTCTTTCCCATTCCCAATTCCCCATCCCTTACTCCTAGCCACCTATTGTGAGCATTCTCATATCGAGAGAACATTCAGTCTTTGTTTGTTTGGGGGGATTGGCTTTTTTCACTTAGCATGATAACCTCTGGTTCATTCATTCACTGGCAAATGCCATAATTTCATTCTTCTTTATGGCTGAGTAATATTCCACTGTGTATGTGTATCACATTTTCTTTATCCATTTATCTATTGAAGGGTACCTAGGACGGTTCCATAGCCTAGCTATTGTGAATTCAGCTTCTGTGAACACTGATGTGGCCATGTCACTATAGTATGCTGATTTTAAGTCCTTTGGGTATATGCCAAGGATTAGGAACTGGGTCAAATAGTGATTCCATTCCAAGTAGAAAAACTTTTTTAAAATGCCCTAATTACATTGGCAATAGGTTGAAACATTTCAAATATATTTGAATCCATGAGTTCTTGATAAGAAAAAAATCATTGATCACTTTAAGAGATGCTAGAAAACTAGTTCATTATTTTGAAACTATAAATAAAGGGAAAGAAGCACAGATTCTACCTTTCTTGTACTATTTATGAAAGTTGACTCACTGTCAAGGGCAGTGGCTCACACCTGTAGTTTCAGCAACTTGGAAGGCTGAGGCAGGAGGATCAAAAGGTCAAGGTCAGTTTCAGCAACTTAGTGAGACCCTGTCTCAAAATGAAAAATAAAATGGGCTGGGGATATAGCTCAGTGGTAAAGCACCTCTGGGTTCAATGCCTGGTACAAGGAAGGAAGAAAGAAAGAGAGAGAGAGAGAGAGAATGATGGAAAGAAGGAAGGAAGGAAGGAAGGAAGGAAGGAAGGAAGGAAGGAAGGAAGGAAGGAAGGAAGGAAGGAAGGAAGGAAGGAAGGAAGGAAGGAAAGGGAAGGAAGAAAAATGGAGGAAAGGAAGGAAGGAGGGAAGGAAGACTCAAAACTCAAAACGATTAGATCGTTGAGAAAGGAGATGTCTGTTGGTAAAAGTGTCTCAGCTACTAAATTCAGGAGGAGTGGTAGAATCCCACTACTTAGCAACCAACCCCTAATAAAATGATGGGCCCAAGCACTGAGCCTCAGCAGCTGCTCACGCTGCGCTTCTCCTGGTGGAAGTACAGCAACACTGTGGAGGAATCGTCCCCACGCCTGAACCTGATCCCATGGAGCTCTAGATGCAGGAACCAGTCAAACTCCAGGCTGGGGGAAACTACCAGAAAAATGATCTGGTTCCATCAATAAATAAATTGCAAGAGAAAAAAAGGAAACTATTTTTAAAAGATTTAAAGGGTATCAATCATTAGCAACATACAGACTTTACCTGGACCCTGGTTTACACAAATTATTTTAGAAATGAGAAAATTGAAGAATTAGAACAGTGGCTGAGTATTTGATATTAATAATTATTGTTCATTTGGGGGTATAATAATTGGGTGGCTATTTTTTAAAGTCCTCTTCTCTTAGAAATTACATGTTGAAATATTTAGTTGAAATGCACAGTGTCTGAGTCTTGCTTCAAAAGAACCCAGAGGGGTGGCAGGGTTTGACGAACCTCCACTGACTGAGCTGATCGTCACTGAAGTGGGGCAATGAGTACGTGGGGGTTATTATATCATTCTCTCCACTGTTGTCTGTGTTTGAGATTTTCCATAATAGAAAAGACAGAATAATATAAAACTATATTGTCTTTCAAAATGTGTCCAGGTGCAGCTCCTATGAGCCTCACTTTCTGCTGCCAAGGGGCCTAATCCGTCAGAGACGTGGATCACTGTCACTGAATGCTTACGTGCGCCAGGCGCTGTTCTAAGCACTTAACTTGTTTTCAATCACCAAATCATAGGCAGAGGACTTGCATTGTGCCTGTTTTAGAGGTAAAAAATCATTAAGATTTTAAGAAGTTAATTGGGCTAGGTGTGTTGGCACACGCCTGTAATCCTAGCGACATGGGAGGCTGAGATGGGAGCCTCGATAAGTTTAAGACCAGCCTGAGTAACTTAGGGAGGCACTGTCTCAAAATTTTAAAAAGGGGCTGGGGATGTAGTTCAGTGGTAGAGTGCTCGCTTGGCATGTGTGACACCCTGAGTTCAGTCCTTCAGAATCCTAGCAGAAGGCGGTGACAGTATGCAATAGGCTACCTGTCAATATGCAGAACCAACCATCCACCCATCTGAGCCACTCTGGTGTCCTTTCTGTATTCACACCCCCCTCCCACCCCCGTTCCTGCTGCATCCCTGCCTTGCCCACTATGGGGCCAGAGGAGGTTGGCTGAGGGTGGGGACTGGAGGAATTTGCTGGCGGGACCCCACCTTGAGAGTCAAGGTGTGTGAGCAGCATGCTCCTGAAAGTCACTGATCCATGAAGTGGCAAGGCTGGGGCAGCGCCAGACTGGGGCAGCGCCAGACTGGGGCAGCTGAATGTTTCCTCTTTCTCCCCACAGCAGGAGCAGCCTTTACCTTTTACCACCCTGGCCTGAGTCTTGAAAGACCTGCTGAATATTTTCCCAGGGGTGTGCATGTGTGTGTGTGTGTGTGTGTACACTTGCGTGTGCGGCGCACTCCAGGGGAAGGCCCAGGCTGACTGTGGGAGTGGGAGAATCTGCTCTTTTAAAGCGGGGCAGAGAGGCGGAGGCTGGACGCGATGACCTCGGGATTCCTCACTACCTGTTTCCGGCTGTCTTCTAGCCACCCAGAAGCACATATGTGGGTGTAGGGTTTGGCTTTCCTGCTTTCTGGGAGATTATAACCCAAAGGATTTAAGGATTACAGTCTCCAAATACTCTCAGCCCTGGAGCCATCCAGGCAGGCCTGGCACCATCTCAGCACAGTTCCTTGCTGTCTGATTCTCTCCCCATCCTATCCCTCACCTTGTCATTAATTACCCGCATGGTTCCTAGCACTCACTCCATGGCGGGCCCTGTGCTTGGCCCTGAGGATGCAAGGATAAGTGAAGCCTGGTTCTGTTTCTCTCAGGTTGCTCACAGCCTAGTAGGAGGTGAACACCTGAGCAGAGAAATACGTGGGTGAGAGCAAAAATCCCTGTCCCATGCACCCTTCTTCTCAGGGGCCTCCTAGGGTTAGCTATGCACCCTCTTTGCCTCCCTCCCCACCCACCAGGTCTAACTCCAAAGCATCACAGGCCCTTTCCTGACACTCCCCACAACATCTCCCTGTGGGCTTTTCCTTAAAAGAGTGGGGAATGGGGAATGGCGCACTTTTCAATAGAAAGAAATAGAACACGAGACACAAATGCAAGTCACATAAGTAATTCAGATTGTTTTAATAGTCCCATTTTTTGAAAAAATAAAAAGAACAGGTAAAATCAATTTCAGTAATATATTTTATTTAATCAAATATGCCTGAAATATTAGTCCTTCAATATGTAATCAATATAAAAATTATGAATAAAGTATTTTGCATTTGCTTTTCCCAGTGTCTTTGATCCCCAGTGTGTATTTTACATTTACAGCACATTTCCATTTGGACCAGTCACATATTAAGTGCTCAGTTATCACATGTGGCCAGTAGCTGTTATACTGAATGCTGTAGATATACATTATCCTGAGATTTGGTCTGCTTTACTGAGTTTTGGAGCTGGAACTCAACCCAGTTGCCCAAGAAATAAGCTCTATCTCCCCCGAAGATGATGCCCAAAAGTCTCCCACTGGGCTGCATATCTTAGGGCTCTACAGTCTTGTTCCCTCTCTTTCTCTTTTATCTATCTATCTATCTATCTATCTATCTATCTATCTAGACTGAGGATTAAACCCAGGGGTGCTTAACCCCTGAGCCATGTCCCAGTGTTTTTCTACCTTTCATTTTTTTTTTTTTTTTTTTTTTGTTTCTTTTTGCTAAGTTGCTTAGGGCCTTGCTAAATTGCTGAGGCTGGCTTTGAACTTGTGATCCTCTTGCCTCATTTTCCCAAGTCACTGGGAGTACAGGCATGCACCACTGCACCTAGTTCCCTCTTTTTTAATTAATTATTTTTATTTTTTAAATGGATACGTAGATGTTCCCTCTTCTTGCTAACCCAGTCCAGCAACTCTCCTCCTCCAATATTTAAAAATCAAAACCCTTAAGCCAGAGGACACCTGGAGAGGTCACACTGTCCAGATTCCTCCCTGCCTCTGGGTAGGTTATGTGCTTCCTCCAGCTGGGTTCAACCTGGAGAGGCTAAGGGGTGTTCAAAGTTTCCCAGAGACAGTCAGATCAACCTGCCCTCCATTCTGGCCTCAGTTCCTGCTGTGGGACACAAGCAGTTCCTTTGTTTTTCTTTTCTGGGTTCTCTGTGGCCCTTCCGGGACCTCTAGTGTGACAGAACCCTTGGCACAGTGCACAGTCTGGGCTTGAGCATACAGGTGGAGGAGCCCGTGGATGGCTAATGCATGTTGGCTGGGCTGTGGTCTCATTTGGAATGGGACCCTGGGCCAACTCATGCTCTGGCCTCTCACCAGAAAAAGTCTGTAAATCTGTCTCAGGCCAGCAACTGTCAGCAATTCCACAAAAAAAGTCTTTTTTGGAAAATGCGCTGATCAAACACTTGCAACAGGCCCCAAGACGTCTCCCAGATCTCACTCTTCAAGTGCTGCTGAGAACAGGCTTCACAGCCTCCACCACACAAGCACCACTGAAATATTTACGAGGTTCCTGGCTCGTAAAACAGCACTTTCAGCTCAGAAGAAAGGGAGGAGACTCGGTCCTTGTTGAGTGCCTACAACACACCACACCATGCAGACAGCCTCCTGGTTCACGAAGGAGCTGCCACTAACCCCCATTTAACTGTTGGGGCCCTGAGCCCCTGAGGTACCACTGCATGGTGGCTGAGAGCTGGGCTCTAGTGTCTGACTGTGGGGACTGGGAAGGTGGCTCCATCTCTTGCCAACTCTGAGTGACATTGGGCAAGTCACTGAACCTCTCTAAGTCTCAGTTTCTTCTCTGTAAAATGGGAACAATAAGAGGGCCTATCACTGTTGTGAGGCCTAAGTAGAATCATCCGCGCAGCGCACTAGCAGTGCCTAGCCTGTGTGGTGCACCCCCTCAACGTTAGCCGTTGTTACTAATGGGCGCAATCACATCGCACAGCTGGAGAATGAAGGGGATGGCACCAAGGTCACTCCCTACCAACGGCAACACTCCAAGAACTGGCCAGGCCTCCTCTGTCCTCCTCATGTCCAGCTATCCAGGTGCTCAAGCCCAAAACCTTCCCTTTTTCTCATCTTCTACTGCTAAGGCAGTCCTTCATCAACTCTGGCCATTTTACCTGAAATAACTCATGAATCTGTGAATCTTCTCCACCTTCACGACCCAACCCAAGCCCAGGACCTTGGCCATGGTTACCTCCCCTGAAGGCATCCATGGTATCCTCAGTTTCTTCTCTACTGCTGTCAGAGGTGCCTTCTAAAACTAGAATCTGCATGGGTCACCTCCGCCTTCAACCCCTTCCCATAATTTTCCAATCCTCCCCAGCCCACAAGGCCCCCTATCTCAGAGTTCTGAACCCTCTTCCACTGGTTCTCTCTCACTGTCCTTTAGGGCTCCTGGAAGCCTTCCCTGAATGCAACCCTCCCCCATCTAAACCACTGCCCTCCCTCTCCCTCCAGGCAGCTGGACTTTTGCTTCAAGGCCTGGCCACATGTGATCAGACATGTGTATAAGCCTCTTTAAGGTCTGCTTCCCCCTCCACACTGCAAACTCCGGGAGAGCAGGGATGGGTGTTTCTCGCTTATTATTCCCTTCCCAGCTCATTGCAGGAGTACACAGGCCATGGCGAATCCAACTGGTTCAGTGAATGAGTTCTGGTCTCACCCAAGCACAATGCTGCTAGGCCAAATTGCACTGAGAAATGGCCTTGCCGTATGGACTCTGCATTTCCCACCTCCATAGACACAGTGGGAAGAGCTGAGGAGCCCTGGCTGAGTTGTGGGGGCAATGCATGGGGACAGCACCAACATCTACTCATCCTTTCCTAGTGACCAGCGTCTCACAGCCAAGGAGTGCCCTGTTGGTTGTAGATGGCTTTTACAGTTGAGGTCACACGTGAGACCCAGCAGGCCAAGGGCTCTGGCCCTCACTGGCTCTCTACTGTTCCCCGGTCTCTTTTGCTCACCATTTCCTCTTTGAACCAGACCCTCCTTTATTGTCATCCATCTGGTTATGGTTTGTCCCCTATCAGGGCCCCTTGGACTCTGAATGCTTGCACAAGAAAATTAATTTCTAATGTAAAATTTTGAACCTGGCGTCGTCTTGGCCAAGAGTAGAGGACAGGGAAGGGGGTCCCTCAAACCACACCTGCAGGTGTGAATATAGCTGCCTTCCTGGATCAGCCTCTGGTCTCCCCCTGGGATAGGCCCTCTTCCTCCTCGGATTAAAGCACAAAGTTGGTGCCTCATGTTTTCCTTCCTCTGCACTCTTCTTTGTGTACCATTCTGGTTCCCTAAAGGGTCTCCCTCTCCCCCACCCCTCATCTCTGTTGAATTCTATTATTTTCTTCAAGATACTGTTCATACCAGGTACAGTGGCAACAACCTGTAATCTCAGCAGCTAGGGAGGCTAAGACAGGAGGATCTCAAGTTTGAGGCCAGCCTCAACAACTTAGCAAGGCCCTCAGCAACTTAGCAAGAACCTATATAAAAAAATAAATAAAACATAAAAAAGGACTGGAGATGTAGCTCAGTGGTAAAGCACCCAGGACCAAAAAAAAAAAAACTGTTCAAAATCACCCCTTCTCTCTCCAATCCTTTCTGATCTCCCAACCAGATATAACCTCTCCTTTTCTCTGAATCCCCCAAAGCACAGTGCTGGTAATTGTCAATCATGTATGACTTTTGTCTGAAAGATACTGGGGGACAAATATTATCTCTGCTTACCTGGCATCCTAGAATTTTATGGTTCTTTGCAGCATGCACAAGTTGGTGCTGGTTATAAATTTCAGCAATGATGAAGAGGGTGCCCATTTTGACAATGGCAGGTATACTGCACTGTGGGTTCTTTGAGGGAATGGCTTGGTGTTCCACATCTTTGTCTCCCTAGCACCTAGCATGGTGCTGCTGCACGGCAGGTTCTTGATAAATGGTTCTGAAAGATGTTTACAACAACAGCTCTAATTTGTCAGGCCTACCATGTGCCAGGCACTTGGCTGAGCCCTGTGTGTATGTCATCCCACTAGGCCCTCACAATCACTCTCTGAGACAGGCACTAACAGCCCCCACTAAGAAGTAAGCCCCACAGGCAGGGATTCCTGTCTGATGTAGTCACTGTTATATATACATCAATGCTTGACGTGTAGTAGGCCCTCAATAAATATTCATTGGCTAAGTGAATTAATTAATGAATATCCACTTTACAGATGAGGAGACTGAACTTAGAGAAGTTTAATGACTTGCCCAAGGTCATTCATCTCATAGGCAAAGAACCAGAATTTGCACCCAGATTGATCAGATTCCAAAGCCTCTATTCTTCGCTATTGAACTCTACCAGGAGAGTCTGGGGATATAGCTCAGTTAGCAGAGTGCTTGCCTAGCATGCACAAGGCCCTGGGTTCAATCCCCAGCACCACCAAAAAACAAAAACAAAAAACAAGAATTCTACCAGGTGCAAGGGATAGGGCAGGGACTATAAGGATTGAGAGCCATGGTCTATGCCTTTAAGGAACTCTCCATCTGGTGGACAAGCAGAAATGCACATACAAAGCAGCCCAGGAATTGGGCAGGGCAGACACCAAAACACAGAGGAAAGAAAAAACTCTAGGACCTCCTGCAAGTGAGTGGTCAAGTCTGGACTGGAACACCAGTTTGTGTTTTTCCATGATTTTACTTTCCAAGGGACCTCAACCAGGCCTATGAAGGAGCGTTTTGGCACTGCTGGATCACAGGGGGCTCAATGTGAGGCTGGGAATGAGGAGCCCAGGCAGGGGGCAGGCAGGAAGAAAGGGGAGGGAGGCAATGTGGTTCCACAATTCACTGAGCAATCCCCGCAGTAGCTAAAATGCCTCAAGATGTTGACACCTGCCAAGGCCTGGGCTTTGTGTCTTGTTTTGGAGACTGTATCTGGGAAGGTGCAAGGTGTCTTGGGATGAGAGGGGTTGCTGGGGCAGGAATAGAAACCCCAACAAAGAAGAGTTGTGCAACCAGGCTATGGTTGACCAGGACAGGGGTGTCAGTTTGGGGTTGTAAGACTGCTGGGGGAAAAGGAAGGGAGGGAGGGCCCCTGTGAATAACAGTGAGGAAGGGAGGAGTCTACAGAAGAATGACAGGCTTTGAAATTTGTTGGAGGGACAACCAAGGCAGGTCTGTCCAGGAGGATAGTCGGTCGGAACAGCCTGATGCCTGAGCTGGCTTGGCCCGCCTACATCCTGTGGCCCACCCTGAGAAACCTACCCACTGGGAGCAGCTGGGCTCTGCCCTGCCCCTGCCTCCCATCACTGTTCTCACTCACTCTCCCTTCACCCAAAAGGGGGTGGAGAGTGTGCAGATTGTGTACATGCACACACACGTGCGCTAGGATAGCTCTGATTCACCAGTCTCGAGTCTGAGAACCCCCAACTTCTCCTTCACCCCAACCTACATGTGATCATAGAAACCCCATGGGGAGGGTCCCAGAGCTGTGGTCAAATGCCCTCTTAACGCCCTGCTCTCAGCAGGTCATGTAACTTTGGGTTAGTCACTCATCCTCTTTAGCCTTGTGTCTGTAAATTGAGAGTGTCCTTTGTTCACAACTTCAGCCCCCTCCCTTCCTGGCATTGCCCCCAAACAGAGCTGGCTGGCAACCAGAGCAGAACCAGGAGTGGGATGGGCTGCCACGGTGTGGGCCTGAATGGAGAAGAGAGGAAATGACTGGGGCCCACCGCCTCCCCGTCCTCCAGGAAAGGTCTGAAAATACTCACACGTGGCCTTGGAATCTCTCTGCTCTGGACTTGTTTTTGAAGATGATAAGGGGGATTCCAGAAGGAGGAAAGAACTCCCCTTCTGTCTCCCTGGGCCCTCCAACTGCTGCCCTGGGCCTGTTCTGACCCTCCTTCTTGGCTTCACTCTTCTGGGACATCCTCATGTACTCCGGGTTCAGCTACTGTCCACACACTAATAAGCCCGAGTTGGCTGCCCATTGCTTAACTCCATGAGGACCTGAACTGGGCTCAAGGACAGGAAGGACACAGCCTTCCCCACAATATGGTGCATGGCGCCTCTTGGAGCTATACAGGAGGCCCCACCTACTCTCTCTCCTGGGCTCTAGGAGTCTCCAGCCAGTTGCCTACAGACACTGCCTCCTGACAACCCCCACAACTCAAACTCAGCCTGAACACAGCAGCTCTTCCTTCCTTTTAATAGTGTCACTGGTATCCAGGGCCTCCACCTCCAAACTTCCATCCCTTCTGACTCTCTTTTTCTTTTAATCCCACACCTAGTTCTTCCCAAGTCCTGTCAATCCTGTCCCAATCTGTCTGCTTCTCTTCATATTTTCTGCCCCCTGGTTCACTTGTATTTTAATTATGAAAGATGCATAGAGTATTTGTTATTGCGTGACTCTGTCTTAAGTGCTTTCCAAATTCTACCTTCCTTAGAGAACCTTTGGCATAGAGATGAGGAAACCAAAGTACAGAAAAATTGAGCATCTTGCCAGGGCCAGGATTTGGGACCAAGCAGACTAGTTCAGAGCCTGGGCTCTGAACCTCCCACACAAGGACTGTGAGAATCTGCAACTTGTCCTGTACTTTCAATCTCTTTCTCTTTCAATTTCTCAGACAGGATACTAACCGATGAAACCTTCCTTTCCTATTTCAGAAAATGCTGGGCTGGGTTTGTAGCTTAGTGGCAGAGTGCTTGCCTAGCACGTGCGAGGCACTGGGTTCAATTTATTTATTTATAAATAAATAAAACAAAAGTCCATTGCAAACTAAAAAAAAGTTTTAAAAATAAATCATTTAGAAATAATAAATAAATAATATTGTGTCCATCTACAACTAAAAATATTTTAAAAAAACAAAAATGTTTAACAACAAAATTATTACAATAGCTTTATCTTTCCAAAGCATGATTTTGAATGTGTCATTACTCTGCTCATAAAACCTTAAAACTCCTCAGACTTCCACATCTCCTGCAAACAATAAAGTCCATCTGTGGGATGGAAATTCAAGAATGTGACCTCACAACCTCCTAGTTCCCCTGGGGAACCCTTCACCATTCCCAGCTCCCCTCAGGCACTCATTCCACTAGCCATTCTGTCTATGCCTGAGCCCCTCCAAGCCCCCAGGTCTGCCCACCTCTTCCCTGCAGGAAGAAGGGCGGAAATAGAGCTCGAGGGGACTGCACCCTCCTTGAAGCTTCAAGCATGTCATTCTCCTCTAAACCACCAATGCGCCTACCTGAGTGTGTCACACATAGATAATCACAGTAGGCACAATGAATGAATGAACACATGCATAACTGTGGAACTGAGTTGCCTGATGAGGGTGGAAAGTAATTATTTCACTAACCAACATTTGTGCAACCCTTAAGGTTAACACTAACAGTTAACGCCTCGAGCTTATTGTATGCTGGCCTCTGTGTTGAACACGGTGTCATTTAATCCTTGCTGCATACAGACCCTGAAGTCTGTGCTATCCCTCTCCCCCATTTTACAGACGAGGAACCTGAGGCTCAGAGGGAAACTCACTTGTCAAACAGCTTCCAAATAGGGGAGATAGGATCTGCCTCTGTGGCCCATGCTGTGACCACCATGCCTAACTGCATCCAGATGCCAGAGGAGTGCCACAGGATGTTCCAGCTTTTCAGTGTCACTTGCACAGACAATATAAAAATACATGAGGAATATAAGGATTTTGTTTAAAGAACTTTACTCATCCAAATACTTATTAACCTATTACATCCACTGGCAGGGCACTATGGCGCATGCTTATAATCCCAGCAATTTGGGAGGCTGAGGCAGGAGGATTGAAAGTTCCAGGCCAACCTTAGCAACTTAGCGAGACCCTGAGCAACTTAGTGAGATCCTGTCTCAAAATTACAAGAACTGGAGATACAGCTCAGTGGTAGAACACCTGTGGGTTCAATTCCCAAGTATTGCAGAACACAACCAAATTTAAAGAACCCCTACCACATCCAAACCAGGTATTGTTTTAACCCAAATATATAAAAAGTATAGCTGTTTATACCTGACTGTGTAGAACAATGACAAGATACCCCCAAGTTGCTTCCCTCCTGTAGCTGATATTCTAGCAGGAGATGGAGAGAGTGTGTGAGAGAAAAATGAAACAAAAAATAAAAGTCAGAGGTAACAATTGCCATGGGGAAAATAAAACAGGTTAGGAAGAAGGGACAGTTCAATGTGCTGGGTGGGGTATGCAGGAGGCACTTCCACTGGGCACAAGATGAGGAAGACCTCCCTGTGAAGGTGATGTCTGAGCAGAGCAGCGAAGCAAGTGAGGAAGGATCCATTCAGTGTTCCCAGCTAAGAGTTGCTTGGCCCAGAGAAGGAGCAGTCAAGAGGCCCGTGCGACTGGAGTACAGTGAATGGAAAGAGAAGAAACAGGTGGATTCGCAAACATGAAAATGCCGAGGCCTATATAAAGTCAGGCTCTTCATGACGCCACATGTCTTGGAAATATTAATAGCTACAATTTATTGAGTGTGTTCCACACGCCTGGCACTGTACTCAGTCCTGCCAACACAAAAACTGCTACCGGCAGGATCCTTTGAGTCTAATGGGAGACAGACAAAGATACTCCATAGTGCCATGTGATAGGCACTACCTCAGGGTGATCTGCAACTACAAAACAGGAGCATTTAGCCTAGATTCAGGAGAAAAGAGCCTTCCTGAGGAGGTGGCACTTGAACCATCAAGTAAGAGAAGGAAAACACCTTGAGAACACAGATGTGGAAAGGGAAGGCGGGTCAGACCCGGTCTGGTTGGGGAACAACTCAAACAGCAGTGCTGGGACCCAGGGATAACTCACTGGAGGAGGGGCTTGGGTATGTGGGACTAAGTGCATCTGAAAGTGGGGGCCCAGGCTTACGTGTGCATGTGGCAAATTGGTTATGGCAGGGAGGGTGAAGGGTGAGATGAGATAGAATAAAGACTTCCCTAATTTCCCTCATACTCAGGGTCCTCCTTCTCTATGGTCTTTGAGTGGGGGGATCTAGCTGGGAGATGACAGGAAATCAGAAAGTAAGTGGCCACTCCCACTATGTCTTGGTTTCTTACTCCACTCTCAAAGGTTCAGACTCTCTTTTAGTCTGCTCTGAGTCTTCACCCCAGGGCAGCCCAAGGCATTGGTAGGAGATTCCTCAGTAAAGAAAAGTTTACATACTGGCAGTACTTCCTGGTTTTCAATGTGCCGCCCTGACCTGTGTGACTTACAGACAATCTAGGAAAACAGAGCAGAGCTCTGCTCTCACCCTCCCTTTCATAGAAGATGCTGCAGCTCAAAGAGGTTAAGGGCTTGTCAAGATTAGACAGCCAGTGGGTGACTAAAGTGGAACTCCAGTCCAACTCTTGAGATTGCAGACCTCACAGTGACACTGCAGCAGCTGCTGCAAATGGAACCTGGTGGTGACTAAGTCCCAAGGACAAGGTTGGGGAAGGTGGTGGATTGGTCTCTGAAATGGGTGTGGGATGGAGACTGAGTGATGGAGACTGAGCAGAGGCAGGAAGACAGGAGAGACTTTGAGACAGAATTATTGATGTTTCCAGAAAGACCTGGTTAAATGACCTAACTGTTGAAAATAACAGACGTTGCATCCCTCCAAACACATCTCTGTGAGACAAGAGAGGCAGGGGCCTATCCTATTGCTGCCATCCCATAGGTGAGAAAACCAAGGTAAGGAAAGGTGGCTACATGGCCTGACTGAGGCCCACAGGAACTCAGGGCCCAGAGGCCCTGTAAGAGGCAGGCAGAGTAAACAAAATATCCAGGATTTTCCCCCTCTACCCTGGATGATGAAATAGATGATGGAAACAGAAATCAGGGCCGTGTCCACACAAAGGGAGGGAACAAGGCAGGAGCCTGGCTGGAGCCTAATTGCGGCATTGATGGTGGAGAGATGAGGCCCTGACACAGCTCTGGTTACGAGCAGGCCAGCATCAGCTGGTCGGGTGTCACGGAGTGCCCGCGCCTCCTCCCGCCCCCACGGACCCATCCACTTGGGCTGCTCCGCAGCACCGAGCTCCCTAGTCCCGGGGGAGGGGTGAGGGTACAGGGGAGGGGAGAGCGGAGCGGAGGAGGGGGCGGCGAGCGCCTCCTCCCTGAGCTCGCGAATCCGCAGCGTCCTCCGCAGCATCCTCCCAGGCCCGCCCCCCCGCCCCCACTCCCCCCCCCCTCGCGCGGATGGTACGCTCCGGTCCGCTTGGCCCGGCTGCAGTGGATGTTGCTAGAACCCACGCGGAGGAAGGAAGAGACGCAGGCAGGCTGCGGTGACCCAAGCGGCCGCCTCTGCCTCAGGGACCCCTTCCCCGAGAGACGGCACCATGACCCAGGGAAAGGTACCGGCATCTCCCCCACCTGCACCATCCTCTATCCACCGGGCTCCCGGTTTCCCTGTCATTCTGAGTAAGCTCCCTTGGACCACTTTAAGCATCTCTCCCTTGGCTCCAGGGCAAAGGTCCTCTGTGATCCTTGCTGAAGTCAGAGGGCCAAAAGGCCCATCTCAAGAAATGGCTGGCTCCTCTCTGGACCCAAGGGCTCTCCCCCCTTCCCCTCTTTTCCACCCCATACTTTGGCATCACAGGACTTCACAGGGCCAAGGCCTCCGTAGCCAGCTGGCCTGTGTGTGCAGCATGACTGTATCTATGTGCGTGTGTATATGTATGCCAGGGTGAACCTTGAGGGGCAGTGCTTGTGGGCATCCCTCCAATTGCAGACCCAACCATTTTATGGTCATCTTTCACACCTTCCACAGAACCCCTCTCTCCACCCCCATCTCCAACTCCCTGTCATTATTTCACAGCTGGATATCTGGATAAGTATGCTATGGTTGGGGGTTACTGTGGAAACCCTGCATCAGGATGCTCTGGTTTTGGTTTTTTTTTTTTTTTTTTTTTTTTTTTTGGCCAGGCATGAGACTAAATGGGATCTGATAAAAAGGTATTCTCTTATTTTCTAGTTTTAGGCTTGAATTGTAGGGGAGGGCTGGGCAGAGACTTGGCTGGCCCAGTAGAGTTATGTAACATCAACAGCCTGTGGAATTATACAACCATTAGGGCCTAGGGCAAAAGAGGAGGGTCCGCCAGTCCTCTGTTTGGAGGGCTAAGGATTGGGCAGAGAAAACAGGAGAAGGCCCTCCCTTTTCTTAGCTTTGAGATGAGCTCCTGAGCCAATGGCATCCCTCCCTGGGCCCTCAGTCCCTCCTCTCCCTGTTTTTTAGACTCTTTGGGACTCAAAATGATGTCACTGGGTGATACCACCTCCTGCAGTTGACCAGAAGTCACTTGGGAATGCCATATGTGTGTGCGTTGGGGGTAGGGCCCAGAAGGCTCTGGGGAGTGAGTGTCAGGGTGGGGATGAGATAGGTTTTCCTGAGCATGACCCCTGTGGTCTGCATGATGAAGGGGATTTGGGAGGGGGAGAAATGCAATCCCACAGGCCTGGGTTCCTGGTTCCTTCCCTAAGGGACCTGGGGACATTGAGCATGGTGAAAATGAAAAGCACGCCTTTTGTGGAGCCTTCACTTCTGCTCCCCAACTCACCCCTCACCAGTATCTCTACAGGTACTGCTTTCTGGCCTGGGGTGAACTTGCTACCTCCTGCCTCAATCCCTTGCCCCATTTCACCCACTGGAATGGACTAGACTTCTCCAGTCCAGTAGTTCTTTGGGCTAGGTAGGAACCAGGAGTCTTCTGGTGTTCACCCATCCTGGGCTGCCTGGGCCAGACTTCCAGCTCAGGAGCCCTGCAGTCTTCCCCAAGACCTATCAGCTCCAACTTGGTCTTTTGGAATCAGACCTAAATGCCACTTTCTGAGTTCAGTCCTTTTGTCGCTCTTTTGTTTTCACATTGCCTCCTCCACACCAGTCTTTCCTTCTCTGGCCATGTTGTGGAGACCCGCACAGCTCATAGTCTCCCAACAAAACTAAATGTGGGCATGAGGGGGCTGGGACATATCTGAGGATAAACAGACTTGAGATCTTAACTTGCTGTGAGCGTCTTTTCCTCTGGGCCTCAGTTCCCTCATTTGTTAAGTGAAGGAAGGGACTAAATTAGATGTCTTCTGAGGTCCCTTCCAGTAGTGACATTCTGAAATTCTGTCTGTTTGGGGGAGAAGATGAGGTTCCCATAGGATGAAGTCAGAACCTAACCAGGGCTTACGCCCTCCCTGCACCCTGCAGTCTCCATCCTCTTTTCTCCTTTCTCCCTCTCCTTTTCCCTTTCTGTTGCCCTCTCTTCCCCGTCCCATTCTCCTTGTGTCATTTCCAGCCCAGCCGAACGAAACCAGTCCCAGTGCATGGAACTTAGGCTCTGGGCCCCCCACCCCCAGGCCTTGTGTGGCCCTGTGCCCATGGATGAATCACTCCTCTGTGATCCCCAGTTCCTTCATTTTTTAAAACAGGGATCAAAATACAACCAGCAAGGTAGTAGGAAGATGAAATGAAAGTATCTTTCATCCATTATTTTTGAGTGACTACAATGGGCCAGGCCCTTCTCAGGGAAACAGTGGGACCACAGAGACCCAAGGCTTGCCCCAGGGACAGTGACCACCAATGGTGGGCACTGCTAAGAATTTTCCCCTTCCTGAATTCTTATCCCGACTCCACAGTCCACCCATGGCTAGCCCCACCCTCCTGGAGCTCAGTTCTGCCATCTATAAAATGGGGAGATTCTTGTCTACACACTGCCCTCCTAGTGCAGGTGAAAACACCCAGGGATGTTCCAGGAATTGGGCTGGGAAGGAGGGGTTTGGTGGAAAGCTCTCTTTCCCTGGTGACTGTCTTTCTGCCTCCACTCCACAGCTCTCCGTGGCTAATAAGGCCCCTGGGACCGAGGGGCAGCAGCAGACGAATGGTGAGAAAAAGGAGGCTCCAGCAGTACCCTCAGCCCCACCTTCCTATGAGGAGGCCACCTCTGGGGAGGGGCTGAAGGCAGGAGCCTTCCCTCCAGGCCCCACGGCTGTGCCTCTCCACCCAAGCTGGGCCTATGTGGACCCCAGTAAGTCACTCAGCTCCTGGAGACTGGAGCATTGTGGGAAGAGGTGGGCCTACATGGAAAACCTGAGTGGGAGGACGTTGCCCAAATGCCAGATGCATTGTGTGGTTGTTATATGAAGTTGTACCATCAAAGACTTAGAATTTGGAGGACTGTTCTAAGGGTAGATTGAAGAGGATTCATGAAAAGGGAGAGGAGATGTCTGTAGTCAGGTTGCTCTCTGATTGGGAAAAGGGGATTTTTTTTTTCCAGGTCATCAGGCTAGACCAAGTGAAAGGGATAGATATAGAACAAAAGCCAGGACCTGGTTTAGAAAAGCCTTCCTAGAAGAAATACAGTATGAGATTGGTCATAACCTTAGCTGGATCTGGTTCCCTATGAATGGGGGAACAACATTTACACATTGACAGATCTGAGACCTTAGCAGGGACCGGTCTCCATGGAAACCCCAGGGTTGTTGGGGATTAGGGGTCTAGGGATCTACATCACCAGTTGCTCTCCTTATTTCCCTTCACATTCCCTAGCCTTTGTGGGAGGTGTGTAGAGACCAGACTGGGCACAACTCACAGGCACACCTAATGCCGACACCAGCTCCTGCTGACCAAGGATTCCTGCAGGAGTTCTCCTTGGGGCTGGGAACAGGCAACTTCCCACAGGCTGTAATGAAGAGCCCCTCAAATACTCTTCAACCCCCTCTGTGTCCTCCAGTAGCCTCACCCCTCCCCCATTTTGCCACCTCCCCCCACTTCTACCACCTGCAGAATTCTAGAAGGGAGCACAGGGACAATGCTCCAGACAGAGCCCCTGTTTATGGGGAGTGACCACCATGGTCCACAGCTCCCGCTACCAACCCGCTGGACCTGGAACCCAGAAGACTCATTCCGGTGTGACCTACTGGAATGTCAAAGGTCCGGTGTTTGTGAGACCCTATTCACTGCCCCTGACACTCGCAGGCCTGCTTTCCCTCTCCTTTTCTCCCTCTCTGAGGCCTGGCCATTTGGGATGGCAGGGGAAAAAGGCAGAATGTGAAGAAGTGAAAGATAAGAGGGTGAAGGTGGCCAGGTCCCAGGTTAGGTTTACAGTGAACCTGCCTCTCTACCTCTTCTTCATTTCTCAAGTCTCGGTTGCTAGAGAGAGCTGCTTTACTTTTTAAAAAAAAAATTTTTTTTTAGTTGTAGATGGATACAATATCTTAATTTTATTTTTAAAAAATTTTAGTTGTAGATGGACACAATACCTTTATTTTTTATTTATTTATCTTTTTGTGGTGCTGGGGATTGAACCCAGTGCCTCACATGTGCTAGGCAAGTGCTCTACCACTGAGCCCCAGCCCCTGGGCTGTTTTACTTTAAGGAATGTTTTCCAAGGAACAGTCAAAGCAGGAAGAATACTCCTTTCAATCAGCAACTGACACACATTTCCTAGGTGTGTGCCAGGTGATGTCTGGCTCTTGAGCTCATTTCCAGGGATGCAGGAAACTGCAAGGAAATGAATGACTACTACCCAGAAGCACAGATTGAGTAATAGAGGCCTGGGCAGCTCACCTAACCTAATCTGCGGGGCACAGAAGGCTTCCTGGAAGAAGGGGTATCCATACTGAGTCCTGAAGAATGCCAAGTGTGAGCCTAGGGAAGAGGTAGAGAAGTGAGTGTTTGAGACTGAAAGAATAGAACGTGCATAGGTCCAAAGTCAAGCCAGTATGTGACTGAAAAAAATGTACTCAGGCCAAGAAAAGTGGGAGGGAGGGATATGCAGGGGAGCTTGGAGGACTCCATTCCTGAAGGTGATGGAGTCTTTGGGTGATGAGCAGTGGGGAGCCATTGAAGAGCTTGAAGCAAGGTGGTGTCAGTTTTAAAAGACCAAGAAAGAGGGCTGAGATTGTGGCTCAGTGGCGGAGCGCTTACCTAGCATGCATGAGGCACTGGATTCAATACTCAGCACCACATACAAAACTAAATAAAATAAAGTCATAAAAAAAAAAAAAAGACCAAGAAAGAGGCTATTGTTGGGGGGTGACTGAGAGGGAGATTCTGGAGACCTGGTGGGGCCAATGAAGGGAAACAGAGTGGAAACATTTGAAGACTTTGGAATGGCCCTGAGGGAGGACAGGGTATTGTAGTCTCCATGAGGCATAGAGGACATAGGCTTTAATTTTTATCTCATTTGGTTCACATGAAGTGAGTATCACCAACCCATAGCAGAAGAAGCTCAGAGAAGGCTGGTGACTTGCTTGAGATCACACAGTCAGTCCTAGAAAATGGATCTCTTTGACCATAGAGTCCATGCTCTTCCAAAAGTCTGAGTTCTGAAACCAAGCCCTGAACCTTTATCCCTGCCCAACCACCCCCCTTCTTGCCCTTGTCCTGGCTTTATTTCCCCACCAGGCCCCCATACAGCCCTGGTTTCCAGCTGGAGCACCAACAAGTCTGACCCATCATCCCTCCAGTCCCCAGATCCCATCCCAAGGGCCTCAGAGGAAGCCAGAGTCAGAATCTTTGATCCTGGAATATGCTGAGTTACCTGGAGAATGGTTGTCCCTTTTCTGATCCTTGACCACAAGGAAGCCAGGGTGCCCAGGGAGGAGGATGGGGACACAGACAGAAGGGACATACCTGTATGGCAGAGCTCAGCCCCCAGAGCCCCAACCAGGGTAGAGGGAAAGGTTGGGGAGATGACAATTCATTTCCAGGACCCAGAACAGTAAAGGTAAGAAGTGACCAGGGAGAGAGATCTGACTGTGGACTGGAAGGGGTTGTTTGATAACGGAGCTGTAGAAAAAAACTTCGTGGGGTCCAGAGAGCCAGCTTGACCAAGCAGATGGTCATTTGGGATGTTATTTCTGTGTACGGAGCCCTCATGACCCTCCACCTGCCCACACAGGCAACAGCTCCAGCTATGACGGTGGTTTTCCCACGGGACACCATGAGCTCTTCACCATCTACAGTTGGGATGACCAGAAAGTTCGCCGGGTCTTCATCAGAAAGGTGAGTGCCTCTCCCTGGCTCTCCAGAATTGGGGTCTTGATTAGGTGAGCCTTCAAAGTCCCTTGCCCTGGTCTCTGCTTGCAGAAGTCAACTTCCCCCCTTTCTTGTGATTCCAGCTGACTGACATCCCTAATAGGAAGTGCTTCTTGGGTTTCGCCCAGGCCCCTGTCGCACTCACCTCTGAGTTCCATGGGTGACTCTGGGGCACCTGTACTTCCCTTTCCACTTGTCCTGGATCCATCCCAGTGATTCCTGAGAAGGAGGGTGGAGATTTAAGTGAGTCCCTGGGAGGCAAGGGTCTTCCTGAGCCTTGCTGGGAGCCTGAGTCTGCCTGACCCCAAACAGGGATTCCCAGACTGAGCAGAGCCCTTCTATCCCCAGGTCTACACCATCCTTCTGATTCAATTGCTGGTGACCTTAGGTGTCGTGGCTCTCTTTACCTTCTGGTGAGTTGGCAGTGTGGACTGGCACTGTCCAGGGTGGTTGTGGTCAAGCCTGGGGCAGGGGGATTCCCAATCAAACCTCATTTGGAGTGTTCACCAGAGATATTTGGGAGGACAACAGATCTCCTTGTGCTGGGAAGGAATCTTAAGAGTGCACAGCTCCAGGAATCTTCTATCCAATGTAGGGTGAACTTGCTGACCTCTGGGCCTACAGGTGTCTGTGAGGCAGTCATTTCTCACTGATCCACCGGCCACAAACTCAGGAACCCCCTGGTCCCAGCTTGGACCTGGGCTATAACTTCCTGAGTCTCCAGAGGCTACATCCCTCCTTCCTCCTTCTGGAGTTTTGTGAACTGTATGTGACAAATGCAAATGTTGAACCAGAAATAGAGGCCTATGGTAAATTATGACTCTCTCTCTCTCTTCTTCTCTTCTCCGCAGTGACCCTGTTAAGGATTATGTCCAGGCCAACCCAGGATGGTACTGGGCATCCTAGTGAGTATACTCCACCCTTGAAGTCCCCTCCCAGAGAAGATCTAATGGCAGTAGGAGGGAATCTCTGCGTTTCTGTTGATAGATCCAATCACATGACTTCCCCATACCCCTGGGGACTGTCCTCCCAGATCCCCCCTGCCTTACCCCATTCTACTGGCTGCAGCACATGACCAGAAGGATTTGTCTGGAGTGTTGAGGTCTGACAGGGCAGATGCAGAGGAGGGTTGATTCTGATACCTGCATAACTTGGGAAGGGTGGGGCTGGGGCCATGGCTGGAGAGAGCCAGTATCTTGGTCCTAACAGAGGAGGGGGCTGGAACACCTTGACCCATACTAATGATAATGTTGCTACTCTTATTAGCATTGCTGTTATTAAGGCTTATGAAATTATTAATCATAATAGTCACCACTTAAAGAGTACCTAATAAGGGCTGGGCATTCTTCTGTGTACTTGATGTACAGTATTGCATTTGATCCTCGAAATACTGGGTATGATTACCTCAGAAAACGAAGGCTCAGAGAGCTTGAGTAATTTGCCCAAGGTCACACAGCTAGTCAGTGATGGAGCTGGAATACAAACCCAAGATTCAGGTTAAAACCTGTGACCTTAATCCCTCTGTTTGGCAGTCTCTCTTTAGCCCTCAAGTCACCTGACTCCTGCTAGTCCTGTACTCTTTTAAAGAACATGGCTAGTAACTTGGGAGAAGAGGTTTGGAGTTGCAGGTGATTCTGATCCTCCTTTCTGGGTAATAAGGAGTTATTCTGGATAATTCCAGGCCAGAACCACACTAGGACTCAGGGAAGAAAGGCTCATTTGATAGTGTTCCTGAGCCCCCATCCCTGTACCGAGGCTTTCAGGGATAAGACAATGGTCAGAACAGGCAGTATGCTAAGATATTCAGTGGAGGGGAGGAAGGAAGAGTGAGCCGGGCACCAGGACTCTTCAAAAGATGGGCCCAGAGGACTAAGGGCATTGTTGCTGGGAGAGGAATGACTGAAGTGAGAACTCAGTGCTGCGTTTGGTCAAGGACAGACTGGACTGGCAAAGGGCTGAAAGGACTTCTCAGGGAGTTGTGGGGCCCTAGGGGTCACGGCTCCCATCACCCGACTAAGGGACTTGCGCACTGTGGCTGTCCCGGGACTGTTCCTGGATAGGGATATGGTGGAGAGGTAGGCTCTGCCCAAAGCACCTCGACCACCTTGAGCCCAGAGCAGTCTCAAAGTTGGACCCAGCATTGGCCCAAACCAGCCAAAGATTGGCAGGAGACTCATCCTAGCCTTGGGCTTCTTGAAGAAGTTGGGCTACTTCTTGAAGGTAGGGGTCCAGGGGAAGAGATTTTCATACTCAGAGCTCATCCTAGGTCACAGAAGAGAGGCCCTGTCTGCAGAGCAGGCAGGGAGGCATGTGTCTTGGGAGATGAGAGGCATTATTTGCTAAAGCTAATGAGGCCCCAGGGACTGCCACTCCAGCCAGCCCACACAGCAGGTTGGCATGGCTCCTGACACGTAGTCACCACTGCCTGGCAGCCTCGGGCCCCCTGAGAACTCGGGAGTGGAGTCCTTAGGTCCCCCTCTGGTCCTTCTGTGGGAGGGTCTGCCAGATCCTGTGCCCCGAGCAGATGGTGGCCAGAGGACAGCCTGGGAATGAGCAGGCTCAGGAAGTGGGGCAGAGTCCACTCCATGGTGTGTGTGCACGTGCGGAGAATGGGACTTGGGGGAAGAGAGGTCAGAAGAATCTGGCCTCTGAGTGGTGAGATTTGGAGCCCTCCTCCTCACCATCTTCAGGCTTGGGGGTGGAGTACAGGTGGAAAGAAATCAGAAGTGGGCGTGGGCAGTGTGCTTTTCACGGGGTGCCGCAAAGCATTAAAGGTGCTTAGGAGTTTCAACAACAGGATGCTGTCCTTTCCTCCAGAAAGTCCACCTGGGGTTCTGCTCTGCCCTTTCCTCACCTTCAACCCTCCCAATCCTGTGCCTGAGTCTGTTTCCTGATTCCAATGGATCTCACCAACTCCAATACACCAAATGCTTTGAGGGCTCCATCACGGTCTGTTCCTTTTAGAGTAGTAGTAATAGCAGTGAGAACAAAACTGCTCTTTTTCTGTGCCTGAGACACTGTGCTAAGCACTGTACAAATAATTTTCATTCATCCTTCCACAACACTACCAAGTGGGTACTATTATTATCCCCATCCTACAGATGAGAAAATTGAAGTGGAAGGTCATTGCTTCCCAAGCAGCATAGCCTTGATAGAAACCCAGGTCTTTCTGATGGTGAAACCCACGCACTTACCCTTTTTGCTGTGCTGCCTACACCGGGTTCTAGAGCAGGACAAGTCGGGGAGGAGCACTGGGTTTGGCTGGCCTTCACCTGAGCCTCACTCCCTGTCCTGACTCTGTAAACAGACCATCCCAGGCCCTGGGGCTCAGGCTCTGAAGTGCAAATCAGCTGTTCTCTCTGCCTTCTCTAACTCATTCTCTGCCCCCTGGGACACCAGCCTTGGCTTTCTCAAGGTCCCAGACTCCCTCCGTGGGTTCTCGCCTTATTGTCTGATTGCTCCCACTGAGCCATGATGTCTGCAGCACAGCTGAGGAGGAAGAGTGTGAGGCGAGAGCTGGGGTGGAGGTGGGCTGTCCCGTCCGTCTGTCCGTCAGCCAACTTCTAATTGCAATAATAGCAGCTCTGGTGGAGGAGGAGTCCGAACTCTGCGCCAAACCCTGTGCTGACTGCTTCACCTGCATTCTCTCATCAGGCTTCCCGGCAGCCTCCTATTTTACAAAGGAGGGAACAGGGACTTAGCCATCAAGGAGCTCATCTAAGATTACAATGGTAGTGGCACATGAACGCTGAGTTGGGCCCCAGAGCTGCACCATAGTCCTGGGTCTCGGCTCCCTCTGCCTGCCCTTCTGATGCGTTGTCATGAGGCTTGAGGAGTAGGGTTCAGAGAGAAAAGGAGACAGGGCCCTTGCCCTCAGGGAGCTTCTAGTCTGGCCAGGGCGACAAGACCTACACCAAGGATACACGTAGACAAGGGTACTATTATCATTGTTGAGGTGACTGGCCAATGACTCAAGGCAGAGCAAAAGAGAGCAGATGCCGGAATGTTTCTCAACTGGGGCAGGACAAGTGCTGCTGGGTGTTCAGCAGGTCTGGCACCTGGCACCAACTACCAGCAGAACCCCCCAATTGCTGTGGCAATGGCTCCACATTATTTGAGATCCACTAAAGAATAGAAAAGGGTCAAAATGGAGGGATCCTGTTCACCAAATCCAATATGGCGTGTCTTGACCCCTGCATTGCCTGTTTTTTATTTGTGCATTGCATTCAGAAATATTTAAAGAGCTCCTATCAGGTATGAGGACCCATGTTAGATGTGGGAGTGCAAAATGAATAAGTTCCAGTCTGGCCCCCAGATGCTCCATCTGCATGAGGAGTCTGGTGAGCTGGCCCAAGGGGTGTGGGGGTACAGGCTTCAGCTGAGGTATACCCATGATGCACAGAGGAAGCCCCTCTGGAGGAGGAAGCCTTGGGTGTCCTTGCCATTCTTTACAGCAAGAACAGTGTGATGAGCACGTTTCCAGCATGCAGAGCAGGTTGCGATGAGAAGGGTGGAGTGGAGGGGCGGAGTGGGGTGAGAGCAGGGCTGGAGAGGTGGGCGGGGTGGACCATGCATTGCCAGGCCTTTGGGAATTTTATACAGAGGAGTCACATGACCTGGTCTGTCTGTAACTTGGAAGGTGGAAGCCAGGGCAGGAGACAGTAGGATCAAATGTACTGCCATGTAGACCAGGCCAGAGAGAGAGAAAGAGGTGGCCCAACCTCAAAGGGTGGTGGTGGGGATGGAGGGAAGAATGCAGATTTGAGAACTGCCAGAGTAGGAGGATAAACAGATCCAGGTGATTAATTGGGAGTGGCAGAGTGAGAGTCAAGGATGATGCTGGAAGCCTCTGGGTAGGTGGCTTGGCGGGTACATGGTGTCCTCTGCAACAGGGGATACAGAAGGAACAGAGAGGATGGAAAGATCAGTTCTACCCTGTTGAGCTTGACACGTCTGAAGAACCACATCAGCCCAATTGGTAGCTGGATGTTTCCATCTGGAGTTGAGAAGGAAAATGTAGATCTGAAACATGGGGGTGCAAGTCCGGTAGGTTAGTAAGCCCACCTAGGGGGAGTACGAAGGGAGGAGAGTCTGTGTTGAAGGAATCAAGCATATTCAGAGACTCCCTGAGGAGACTGAGAAGGAGTGGCCATGGAGGGCGGAGGGGACCCAAAAGTGTGTCATTGTGGAACCAGGGAAACAATAGGGGTGATCAGACATGGAGAGGTCAGGTAAGGACAGACAAATGTCTTGGACTCAACAAGGTCACCCTGATGTAGCAAGCCAGCTCTCATTAAGTAGAGTTGTGATGGGGCTTGCTGGTTGGGGAGATGGAGAAGAAGACACCCAGAGTGGAAACCATTTTTTTGAGAAACTTGGCTGTGAGGCAGTTGGAATGGCTGTAACTAGAGCTGGGGAAGATGTGAGATAAAGATGGAGAATGCCTGAGGAGGTTTGTGCGGAAGGAGAGGTGCCAGTGGGAAGGTTAAAGTGAGAGAGACCAGGCAGTTGAGGGGGTGGAACCCAGAGGCCAAGCTGGGGGAGATTGGCCTGGGATGGGAGGAGACACAGGAGGACCCATAGCATAAGTTGGCAGGTGGCAAGCCAGAAGCCAAGGGAGCCCCACCTCATTATCTTAGATCTTTCTGGAACACAACCGGCAGACTATGCTGGAGAGTGAGGCAGCCTGGGAGATTTGGGGAAGGAGGATGTAGTTTGGAATTGCTGCTGTGGAGTGTGGGTAAGAGAACTTGAGGAAAGAAAGGGGAAGGGATGGCATTGTCATGTTGAAGCCTCATGGCAGTTGGAGACCATGCATTGGTGGTAGCACTAACCCCATCCATCTTTGGGTCCTCAGCCCTCATCTCCCACCTCCTGGACTGGCCTCTGCCTTCATTGCTCTCCCAAAAAAAACTTTGATGTGCAGTTGCTGTCTCTGGCCACCTGATCCAGACATTCATTCCACAGGTGCCACTTCCTGCTTATGCCAGGCACTGGCAGGACACAAGGGCCCTGCCCATGCTGAGTTCACAGCCTAGTAGGACAGACCAATAATAAAGTAAAGATCATTACACGCAATGATGAGGCTGAAAGAAGCAGTGTGGGGTGGTGGTTGTAAGCAATCTCCCTGGAGCCAGAGCCTGGGCTCCAATCATGCTGCTGCAATAGGGTATGCATGACAGACATGTCACCTGACCTCACTGGACCTCAGCTATAAAGTGAAGAACATATCTCAAAAAAAAAAAAAAAAAGACAAGGATCGCATAAGTTAGTATTTGTAAAGAACTAAAAACTCTACCACATAAAAAATACTGCACATGAACTTTTAAAATAGCAAGGTGATGTCTGGGAGGTCACTGTGGCTTGGCTGGTCAGGACCAGCTGTCCCATGGCACCCAAGATTCAAAATTATTAGAAGCAGGTTTGTCCCATCCCCCTTCCTCTTCTCTGGGATTGGATCTAGAACCTGCCCATTGCCAGCTTCCTTCCTCCCCACCCCCATCATCCTGCCTCACATTTTGTGGGCAGGGGTAGCCAAGTGGATGCACCAGGGGACTAGGAAGAGCCTCAAGAGGGACTGACTGACTTATCCATCCATCTGTCTCTTACAGTGCTGTGTTCTTTGCTACCTACCTGACGCTGGCTTGCTGTTCTGGACCCAGGTATATTAATGACTTGAGGATCAACTTGTTGAAATATGAGCAGGACTTTGACAGTCTTGACCGAGTCCTGCCCACCACCAGTGTACTGGTTCAAGCAGCCTGCCCCTCCCTCCTTCACTTGGCACCTCCAAGGTGTGGGGAAAATTGGTAGACAAATGGCATTTGGAGGGGTGGCTGAAGGAAAAGGTTCCAATGAATGCGGAGGAGGGTAGCAGAGACCCCCCTCCCCAAGTCTGTGACTTGCCTTACAGGAGGCACTTCCCCTGGAACCTGATTCTGCTGACCATCTTTGTAAGTAATTGGGGTGAGATGGGTTGGGTGCTGAATGGGGGTGGAGGAAGGGAAGCATGGGCTTTGAGAGCCAGGGAGTCCGGTTGGGGACATTCAGTGTGAAGTCCCTGGGGGCAGGGATGTTTTCACCCCATCTCTTCTACCAGAAGCTTTCACCTTCCGTTTCCAAATGGGCTTAGCCTTCCCCTCTGATCCACTGTCTGCTCCTTGTGTTTTTGTTCTTAGGAGGTTCCTATGGGTGTCCCAGAGCATGGATAATGAAGAAGAAAGGCTCTTACTGGGGGAGAGCAGGCTGCCTAAGAGAGAAAGGGACAGCTGACCTGGGAGATACTGTGTAGCTGGACCTTAGTCCTGTGTAGATGTTGAGGGGCATATGCATGGAGTAGAGGCCTGAGCTGGATCTTGAGGGTGCCTGGGTTCCTGCAAATCTGAGTACTCCAACATTCCTTCTCCTGCCTCTCTTTTCAGACCCTGTCCATGGCCTACCTCACTGGGATGTTGTCCAGGTAAAGGAGACAGATGATAGGAGAGGAGGGCCAGGCCTGATGCCAGGGACTGCCCACACCTGAGGGAGCTGTCCCCAAACCCATCCTTCCTGGAAACACATGGGTTGGAGAGAAGGCTCCAGCCTACAACCCTCTTCTCAGGCGCTCACCTGGCCAGTGGCTCCAGGACCTGGCCAGTTTGGGGAGGGCAGAAGTGGGGGATGGTAGGGAGTAAGGGGACTCCTCTCAAGCTGTGATACAAAAGACCCCAGACTCATATTCCTGAATTTACCTGTAAACTATAGAAATCACTCTCACCCCTACTTCCACCTATTTAAGATCCTTCTAACATCACGAGTCTAAGCATGAGGGCTCAGGAGAGACTCTGGGAAAGCCGAGAGAGGGAGGGTCGGGAAAAGGAACAGGGTTGGTATGAGAAATCAGGTCCTGGCAGAAGGTGGCCTACAGGGAGGGCTAGGGGAGAGCAGAGCCCCTCTGGAACTGACCCAGGTCCTTGGTCCTCAGTTACTACAACACCACGTCTGTGCTGCTGTGCCTGGGCATCACGGCCCTAGTCTGCCTCTCGGTCACGGTCTTCAGCTTCCAGACCAAGGTCAGTAGGCAAGGGAAGGCACACAGGGCAGGGCTCTAAACGGGGGCGGTGGGGGTAGGACTGGGGAGAGGTAAAGGGATGAATTGGGTCTGGGGAGACCTGGGGGAAGAAGGGGAATGCTGGGCTCTAGGCGTGAGCTCAAGACCTTGGGCCTCACCCTCTGGTCAGCACACAGCCTGAGTGGGCTCCATGCTGCCCCAGCCACAGTGCTGACAGCTTTCCTTCTTGCAGTTTGACTTCACCTCCTGTCAGGGTGTCCTCTTCGTGCTGCTCATGACTCTCTTCTTCAGTGGACTCATCCTAGCCATCCTCCTGCCCTTCCAATATGTGAGTCTCTGGGCAGCAGACCCAGGGAGGGACCTCTGCCTGGGGTGCTGTCCCCTCCTGTGATCCCTCCTGCGATTCTCTCGTGTGTCCTAGGACTAAAACCCCACAGCCTGCCACCCTGTCCAGCCCCTGCTGGCACCTGCCCAGGGCATGTTGGCAGTATAAGCAAGCAAACAAGGAGGCTTTTCTTGACAGGCCTGGGCACCTGCCCAGCCCCATGAGCTGCATCCGGCTTCACCTTTTCCATCCTCCTCTATAGGATGGAGGGGAGGGTAAGGGGAGAGTGTGGAACAGGGGAGGACTTGCTGGGGCTCCTTGGGCCCACCAGGCCTTCTGGGAGATCAACCAAGTCCAAAGAGGCAGAATCTTCCTGGCCTAGCTGGTGGGAGGTGGGGCAGGGGGCCCAGTGCAGACCTCACCCCATAGAGCACCCACTGACTGGAGGTCAGTTTTTAGCTCTTCTAGGGATGTCCAGTCTGCCCTAGGAATGCCAACTAGACCACGCAGATTGGAGGCATCATAGGAGGCCTTGAATTTTGAATCCTGTAAAGCCAAGAGAGGAGGCAGTTTGGGCCTTGGTGGGGACTCATTGCTCAGACCCTAACCATATTTGGTACCAGGTGGAAGTAGACATAGACTTGCACTCAGGGTTCCTGGTCCCGCATTACCCTTTGTCTGCCAGGACTGGGAGAGTATTTCTCACTGCCCCTTCCCTCCCTCCATCCTGCCCTACCCCAGCCTCAGGCATTTGGCTCCTATTCCCGACATCAAGATTGATTCTGGCATTTCCTTGGCTCTTCTCAGGATCCTGTTGACGAAGGGAGGAGCCGGAGCTGGCCTGGGGGCCCTCTGTGTATCTAGGATGGAGAGGGGGGTTACAGGAAGGAGCCCCAGAACTTCAAAGAACACTTTATTGACCCAGGTCTCACTGATGGGATGCCTTTGTTTCCAGGAATCTTCTGGAAATATTCCCAGGAGGCCCCACAGAGAGCAGGGCTAGTGTGGTACCTCCTGTGTGAATGATTTCCACACACGGTTGGGTGCCCTTTTGACCTGAGGGAGCAGAGATTGGGACAGAGTGTTGTTCTGGCTGCTACAGGCAAGCCCATCGTGCACAGCTGGCAGGCTCCAGATTCCCCCACATATACTGAGTTCAAATCTTTGTCCCCTTCCACCTGAGTCCCTTACCCCTAAGGCAGAGCCAGGGAGCTCCTTGACAGAGGGACAGACAAACACCAGATTGGACAGAGATGAGAGGCAGGAACAGCCTCAAGCCAGACCCAGGCTAGGAGGATGACAGGGCTCCAATAGATGACTCGTCCTCGCCCAGCCTGAGCCTAGGGCTGTGTGTTGAGGGAAGAAGTACCAGGTTGGCTGGGAGCTCCCTGCCAGCTCTTCCATGATTATCTTGGGGTACCTACCCCCACCCCCAAGAGAGAACCCAGAGAATCAAGGACCCCCTCAGCTTCTTAGGGAGCACTGGGGAGGGCTACCCTGCATCCTCCATTCTCTGGACTGCCCTCCTCCTGCCCCCTCTGCCTGTTGCTGCTCTAGCCATGCCTAAGCCATGCTTCCTCTGCTCCACAGGTGCCCTGGCTGCATGCGGTCTATGCAGTGCTAGGAGCAGGCGTGTTTACGTTGGTGAGTTTGGCCCCCTTCCCTGGGGCCACCTTCTTTGCTTTGTGATCTCCCCAGCCTGCTCTGCGACCCTTGTCTTTCTCACAGTCCTCTTCCCAGAACTCTTTTGGAGTGCCTGTGGGTAGGACTAGCTCAGTGCTGCATGCTGGGAATTCTCTCTGGTGTCCAAGACAGACTAGCTGACCCGGCAGGGAGGCTGGAAGCTGGTAACCTCAGGATGGAAGCTGTAGACAGAGGCAGAGCTGCGAGGAGTCGCCCTTCCCTCTGGAGAGGGCCAACACTACTAGTGGAGGTGGAAATGTGGAAATGTCCTGCTGTGTGGACTGTTAGTGTTGTTTCCCTAGGAATAATGTGAGAATAGGGAGATTCCAAATACCCTGTGAAAAAGACACGGTCTGAGTGATCTTGTTCTTTGATGTTCTCACCAAACTGGGAGTGTTGAGGATGATGACAGTGGTTATGATAACAATAATAGCTAGTATTTGTTGAGCACTTGCTTCCCCCCAGCAAGCTTTCCATGTGTGTTTAATTCTTACCCTAAGTCTATAAGTTCTATTGTTATTAAATTAAGATAAGGAAACCAAGGATCAGAGATGTTAAATAGCATGCCCAAGGTCGTACAGCATCCCAAGAAGTGAGTGGTAGGGCCAAACTAGGAACTCAGACTGTCTGGCTCCAGAGTCCTGCTCAGGGTCAAAAACTAGGTGGGGAGTGCCTGGAAGCAGATGCCCCAGAGACAAGAGATGACCTGGGACAGACATCTGCCCACAGCAGTCCAGTGCATACCTTTTGCACAGATGGGCTCCAAGTATCTGAATGTGATAGCACCCCAGGGTCCAACTGGGCAAGCCCATTGGTGACATCTTGGGAAGACATCCAAAGTAAACATCCCCTGCCAGTGAAAGCAGTGACCAGACTCCCCTTTCCCTTGGTGGTACATTCAGCTCAACAGAAGGGCCAGAGTTCCCAGCTTAGTCACAGATTTTTAGGGCTTATGGGTGACAGAATCTCCACCACAACTGGAGGCAACACTGGTGTTGTAAGAATTGCCTTCCTCATCTGAAGCCCTGGATGTTAAGGGACTTGCACACAGTCTCGCTGCCTGTAAGGAACACACCTGGAACCAGGTGTCCTGTGTTCACCCTAATGCCATCTCCAGTGCCCCTGTGGACACCCTTAAAGAGGACAAATTTCTTTGGCTTGGGGTTGGGAGAGAATGTGGCCCCTCCACCCACCCCCACTCTCTTTCTCTTAACATGGGGAAAAGGACATAGGTCAGAACTGTGAGCAAATGTTAGAGGGATCAGATAAGGATCAAGCCAGAAATAGGGGTGTGGAGGTTTATGCATTCATCCTTTCTGCAGGTCTTTATTGAGCATCTACTATGTGTGAGGTGCTGGGCTGCAGGCCTGGACACTGGGGTCAACAGGAAGAGCACAGTGTGTGGCACATAGTAGCACTTAAAATGTTGTAGAATAAACCAATGACCTCCAGCCTTTAAATTTGATGGCTGGAAGGATTTGGAACTCCAAGTCCTCTTCTTTAGATGAACAAACCAAATTTCAATAATTAGTCCAAGGTTTTCTGGCAAGATAATGGTAAATCAATTAAGTGTGGCCTTGGTCAAGATTAGGGTGCCAGTTTATCCTAGTCTACCTGGAATGTTCCTGGGTTTGGCACTGGAAGTCCCACTTTTGGGGGGAACCCCCAAATCCTGAGCAAACTGGGATAGCTGGTCATCCTAAAGATACTCGCTTCTCCTGACTCTTCTCCTGACTCCAGGTCATACCTTCTAAAGAAAAGGATGGGGTGGGGAATTGGACTGGAAGGAAAGAAAGAGGGCTGCATTCGGGAGAGCAAGCCTGAGCAGTAGCATCTGGAGGCCTCAGAGGACAGCATTTGCCAGGGACAGAAGAACGGTCAAGCCAGGGAAAGTGGGATCGATGGAATTGGAGGGAGGGTGAACATCCATGGAGAGTCAGGGCATTGCTTGGCTTGAGGAGGTTCAGGTCACAGTAAGTGTGGGGCTAGGCAGGGAGGCTGCACACACAAGTAGGGCTGGGTGAATGGTAAGCCCTTAAATCTTCTTAATAATCCCTTGCGTTATTAGAATAATAAAAATAATCCCTGTCATCCCTTCTACTCCTTAGGTTCTGCAAAACACTTTCACACCTATTAACTTATTGGATTGCCACTATAGTCCAGGGAGGGAGGCATCACTGATGTTATTTTAAGAATTGCCTTCCACATCAAAAGCCCCGTAGGTTAAGGGGTCAGCACAATCCCATGGCCGGAAAGGGACAAATCTGGGACCAGGACCCAGAGGTCCTGTGCCCAACCTGCTACCATTTCCAGCACTCTTGTAGTTATCCTCAAAGAGAACAGCTTTTGTTGGCCTGGGGCTGGGGAGGAACTAAGAAGGGCTCTCTGGCTATTTTTCTTCTCTCTCGTTAATACCATCAGGATTGTCCTCCCTATGGGATTGTTCCCATCAGCATGGTGTGCTATAATTTTTCCCATCTGAAGGAAAAACCTACATAATACTCTTGGCCCACATCCCCCTAAAGCTCCTGCCCCATCCTCTACTCCCCATATATAGCAAAACTCCTTTTAAAAAATCTGCACTCACCACCCCAACTCCTGTCCTTCCTCTGTCCCTCCCCTCCTTCCAGTTCATTCCCTTAACCCTCTGTGTGTGAGAGAGACTAGGGATTGAACCCGGGACCTCTGCGTGCTGAGCAGGTGCTCTGCTCCCACTAGTTCTCAGCACTCAACCTGCCTCAACGTGCTCTCATTCAGCCAGGCGCAGTGCCGCACACCTGTAATCCCAGTGGCTCAGAAGGCTGAGGCAGGAGAATTGTGAGTTCAAAGTCAGCCTCAGCAATTTAGCGAGGTCCTAAAGCAACTCAGCCAGACCCTGTCTCTGAATAAAAATATGAAAAGGAACTGTCACTCAGTGTTTAAGCACCCCTGGGTTCAATCCCTTGTACAAAAAAAAAAAAAAAAAAAAAAAATGCTTTCATTCATGTCACCAGTGGCCTTCATGTTGCCAAATCCATCTTTCAAGTTTCAGTCTTCCTATTGACCTTCGCTCAATACCGTTTGATGCAGTCATTCATTCCCTCCCCTAGAAACATTATCTTTCCTTGGGAGTGTCCAGGCCAGGCCCCTCTCCCTTCCTAGGAGTCTCAGGTAGCCCCAGTGCTTTGAATATCATTGTTTATGCTGGTGACAGTAAATTTACATCCCCAGCTTGGATCTTTCTTTTGAATTCCAGACTAGAATATCCAATTGCCTAGTTAGTGTCTCCATTTGAAATCTATCAGACACCTCCAACAGTACGTGCGACACTGACCTACTGCTCTTTCCCTGGGTACCTACTTCTCCCACAGCCTTCCCCTTCTTCACGTTGCTCAGGACAGATGCTCTGGTGACAGCCTCAAATGTTCCCCTTTCCTTATACCCCATTTGGGGCCCAGCAGCAAATTCCCTGGCTCTCCTTCCTATCCCAAACCTGACCATTTCTGTCCACCTTCATGGCTCTCCCTGGTGCCAGTCACCATTATCTGTCACTGAGTTTGTCGCGATGGCCTCCTGCAGGCTGCCTTACTGGGCTCACAGGCTGTGCACCATGTGGCAGTGAGCTAGACCAAGTCAGTCTTCTCCTTGGCCTCGGGCAGTTGCTTCCCACAAGCCATCTCTGACCTCCCCCAACCCACTCGGCTACAGCCAACCTTTCTGGCCACCTGAGCACGACTCATCACACCTAGGACCCTGCTCGTGTGACTTCTCTGTCCCCAGGTGTCTTCTCAACATTTCCCCCCTCCTTCAAGAGTTCACTTCTTTTACAACACTGTGTGCCTGAGCACTCCTGTGTTGCTCTCTCACACCCCCAAATTTAATTCTCTCTTTAGCACGGGTCTTCTTCAGACACACTGTATTGTTTTCTGATCTGTTGTTCATTGTTTTTTCCCTTCTAGCAGAATTTACTTCCTTGAGAGCAGGGGTCTTGCCTGGTTTGTTTATTGCTGCAGCCCCAACACCTAGCGCAGGCACCCATAGGTGTTTCTGTGATGAATGGATGCCTGAGAGGTGTGGCCAGGGCAGAGCTGGGTCCAATGAGGTGCTAAGATGGCACGAGTTGCACAGTTGAATTAGGCATGGCCTCAGCACTCGCCTGAGTCACGGGGGAGGAGAAGGAACTGCAGTATCCAATTACCCGTTAATGTCTTATTAGATTAATACACCAGAAGAGCTTGGTTAGGATCATCCTGCGGGTTGCATAAACCTGGTCGAGAGCACATGGGTGGATGCATCTGATCAAAAGAGGGAAAACAGGGTCTCTGGATCTCGTGGTGCAGGGGAAGGCTGAGGAGAGGAGCCTCCAGGTTCATTCTGCTCTCTTCCTCTTAGTTTCAGGTGGACAGGGACCCTCAGAGTTCACCCCATAGAACTAATATCCCCAAGTCTTTGCATTAACCTCAACCTAGAGGCACACTCTGGCCTTGTTCTGATCCTGTTTCCAGCATCACTCTATCCTGTGGGACCTGTGGTCTTCCGGCTCCAACCCAGTGCCTGGTCTCCTCCTGTCCTTACTGTCATCCCCAACGCCAGCCTTTAGGGGGTGGATCCTCAGCACAATGGAGGGCTGTCCTAGCCCTGCAGCTAGGTGAGAATTGCAGAAAGCACTTAGTATATCCTTGCCCAGTTTGCTGCCTCATCAAGGATATGCAAGAAAGAAGTGAGGAGAAGCGTCAAAAGGGGCTACAGATCCCCAGTGGGATGCTCCTTCCTACTTCCCACCAGCCTGGACTTTAAAGGGGCTGGGAGAATCCAGTGATTTTTCTCTCTTAGAAACCTTAGCCTTTGCCCTGAGACAATCTGCCATTTTTTGAGGGCAGGGTTAGTCAGCTGAATTGTGTTGCATTCAGGGGGTGGAGAGTCGAGGCTTCTTAGGGCTCTGGTTCAGCCTTGAAGAACAGGCCCCTACTGGGCTTCACCCACATCCAGCCTTGGTACATGGTCAGGAAGCTTTGAGTTTTCAGCAACCCCCACCTGGCTCTACTACTGGATGCCAGAACTCAAATGCCAGGAAAAGTGGGTGAGTCAGCTGAAAGGCACCGACCTCAGAGTGGCTGCATCCTCCTCTCACCTCCTGGTGCCCTCTTCTTGAGTGCTTTTTTTTTTTTTTTTTTTGTAGAAACTCATGGGCTGGTCTGGGGCAATGGGACAGTATTGAGGGACTGGAGCAGGAACTGAGAGGAGTGGGACCAAGGACCTGGTCAGCTGATTTCTAGTGGCAGTTGGCTAATCCTCCAGATCACATGACTCTGAAGGATGCTCCATGTAGAGTTGCACCTTTTGGGGGTAAGCTAAGACCTCTGAGCCACCCAAATCAGGAAGCCAAGTCTGAGAGATCTAGAGAAGAAACTAAGCATAGAGATTTAAAAATCAAGTGATGGGCCCATTTGGAATAGAATCCTCCCCTCCCCACCAACCTGGTCAGTTTAAGAACTCTGGGAGCCACTGAGAGTTGACAAGAAACATCCTTGTCAACACACTACAGGGAAGATTAGTGAGAAGCCAACTGGATCAGTCAGAGGTTGAGAAAACAGAGACCAGATAGAAAACCACAGCAGTGTCCCAGAGTCAGGGACAGGGTAGCAGGGAGTTTGTGTGTGGTCACAGGATGCTATGAGACCTGATAGAGAGGCAAAACTGGGATGGGAAGATGCTTTGTAGAGGTGCTAGGCCTGACCAGGAGGTAAATCGCAGCCAGCTCTCCTTGGCCCAGAGAGAACAGGTACACACACACACACACACACACACACACACACACTCACACACAGAGTACTAACAGCCACATTGGATGAAAGCCCAGCTTTCCTGACTCTTAGCTCAGCATCTCTCTGTCCATTTCAAAGATGTGAATACGGAGGCCTAGAGAGATTCTCTAGACCAGAGAATCCCTCTCAATCCCTGTAACCTATAATGTGAAGCTTTTGACAGTTACTTCTATCCAGTCCCAGTAGAGAATCAATGTTCCCTGCCCATGACCTGCTTGGGCCCAACCCACAGCTTCTGGAAGATTTAAGAAAAAACACTCCAGTCTCCCCTTAGCCCTACTACACCAGTGAGCTGTGATGTACACCCAGCCTCCTATGCAGAAGTAATGATGGCTGCACAAGTCCAAGGCCACAGGATAATCTTAGGTGGATCTCTTTCACTCAGAGTTTAGAGGCTCCTTTGCCTCCAGGGTTTACATAAGCCTAAAAGATCAGTGAGAGCCTTCTATCAGTCACCCACCCTCACCACTGAAAGAAAATAGCTCTGGGCCTCACTGAGGCCTCACCTACATCAAGTGGAGGTTGAGTGGATTCCTCAAGGGGTTGGGGCTGGACTGACTTGGGTGCTGGGTCCCCCTCCCAGGCCTCACCTCAGCCTCACCTTCTGACTGCTAATCCTCAGAACCAACGCCCTGCTCAAACCTGGATGGTCAGGACAGCCTGATAGGGAGGAGGAAGCAAAAGAGCTCCCCTCATCTCCAAGGGCGGGGCTTGAGGGAGGGATGAGGCCCTGTAGGCAGCAGGCAGGTAGCATCCTGGAGGCAGTTCTCCAGGGCAGAGCCAGAAGCAGCTATGGACAGGGTCAGGAGGCATATGGAGTTGGGGGAAGCTCTCCAGCTGACCAAGAAACCTCACCAAACTGCATTCAGGGCCTCACTCATCCTTACCACTGTGTGACCTTGAATAAGTTACTCGTTCTTTCTGTGTTTCTGTTGCCTCATCCTTAAAATTGGATCAATATTACCTACTTCACAAGGCTGTTGTAAAGACTGAATAAGATGATATGCAAAGGAGAAGAAAGGAAACCTAGCACCTGAAACATGAAAGATGGTAGCTTTTACTCTTTTGTAAATGTTAACCTTTGTACTTGAAGCACTAGGTTTTAGAGCCAGGGACTGGGTTTAGGGTACTTCTGTGCCACATTCAAACTATATGTAGAGTGATTAACCTAGGTAACATCTCTGTGTTTCAGTTTCTTTATCTGTGAAATGGGGATGAAAATAGTACCCAGCCATAGGTAGTTGTGATTTTTATGTGAACTGATGTATGTAAAGCACATGGGCAGTACATGGCATATCATCAGTGATCAATAACTCTTACCCATTAGGAGCAGTGAGTTGCCTAAAGTCAGAACCAAGATTTGAACCCAGGTCTGCATGTCTCTCCAGCCTGTGTTCTTAAGCACGACCTTGTGCCCAGCCCCTCTTATCTGGCCACATGGGTTCTTTCATACACATTTGTACACTACTCCATTTTCATCCTGGACCAGGCTTTTGGACTCAAATGCCTGCCAGACTTGCCACTTCAGTAGCCCTCCTGAGGGTGCAAATGCTGTGTCATTTAAGACTTCTTACCCTCAGGTCAATGAAAAAGAGAGAAGTACCTTCTGTTGGCATCAGGCAAAAAATGGAATCCAGGCTCCCACTCAGTAACCTTTCCTCACTCCCCTGCTTCCTCACACTGTCCTGAAGCCCAGACCGGGGCACCAGGACTTATGGCTGGCAGTGTGTTCTCTTAAGACTACCCAGCTGGGCACTGCGGCACATGCCTATAATCCCAGCAACTTAGAAAGCTGAGGCAGGAAGAACCACAAGTTCCAGGCCAGTCTGGGCAACTTAGACCCTGTTTCAAAAGCAAAGGGGAGGGGGAGAATGAGGCTCAGTGGTAGGGCCATGGGTTCAGTCTGAAGTACTGAAAAAGGGAACAAGAAAAGAATCCTCAAGACTCAAGCCAACCCTCCAGTTGAAAAAGTCGGGGCAGGAGGGCCCAGCATTCTTCATTTCCCAGGAAGCCTGTGTTCTGGGCCATGAACTCAGTTTGCTTCTCTTCCAACCTCTTTTTCTACACACACACACACACACACACACACACACACACACACATGTGCACACACACCACATTTGCTTCTCTTGGGCTTTGGGGTCAGAAGACTTGAACTGTTCTCTTACACTCTGCCTTAGTCTCCTCAGTCAATGACAAAAAAGGTAATGAAACACGGGATGCAGAGGTTTGTGGTGAGCATTGAACAATGGAGTTCATAAGCGCCTCCTTTAAATTTCCAATTTCATAATTATAAATACATCTATTAAGGTATTTTATTTTTTAAACTCTTACATATGGATAAAGGAAATGTCATTATGACCATGTCTCTTATGACCTTCCCCAGAGGTAACCTCGGGGGGGAGGCAGCTCTCCTTCCAAACCTTTCCATATGGATAATTTCCTGTGACGTGTGTAGCTTTGTGAGATCATATAATATGGATTTTTTAAAATGGAAAAAATCAACTCGCATTTTTTCTCATAAGAGTAAATATCAAATATGTTTCCACCTCAATACTCCTGCCAGTTTACTTAACTGTCCCCTGTTGATAGTTTGGGTTGTTGCCAGCAAATCACTGTTAGAGCAAACGCTGTGAGAGCGGCCTGCAGTGGGCCACTCGGTGCACCATGCTGGCATTTCTGTGGGACGGGTGTGGCCCACGTGTTGCTTTTAATGCTGGTTCAACACACTGCACCTCCCGCTCTTTGTGTTCAGTCTGTCTCTTGGTGGCCCTGAGCTGGCCTTTTCATGGTGTGGTGCTCCTAGAGCACCTCAGCCTCACCTCGGAGGCTTCATTCCAGGTCAAGTCAGGTGTGTGACCAGGGGGCTCTGAGCAGGTGCAGCCCTTGGCACTGAGGGAACCAGGGAGGTCTGCTGTAGCTCTTCTGCTCCCTGCGCTGGCCCCTGCAGGTGTCCTTGTAGGCTTGCTCTTCCCCGAGCCCCACCAGAATAGGAAGTGGGTGATGTGGTTCCAGTGCTAGATAAATGATCATCAGCAAGTCACTTGCCTCTCTGAGCCTCCTTGCCTCATATATAAATAGTGACAATGCCCACCTTCCAGGGCACATTGAGATAAGATAGAGTATTAGCCCTGGTGAGGACTATTCCTATGTAAGTTAATAGCATCCTAGTCCCACCCCCACCTCCTGCCCCCTCTCACATAGTCCTTCTAAATGTCTATGTACAGTGGGTCCTAACTCAAGCACCACTTGTCCTTTTAGGTGTTAGCAGTCAACTCAGTTGTTAGTTCTCAACTAAAATCCTAGTTGCCTGCTAAGATGTTAACCATAACCAAGATACCTGCTCTTAACTAAGACACTAGTTAACAGTGCTTTCCATCACCCAGAGAGATACCAGCAGACAACCTTTCCCTGTAATGAATACACACTCATAACAAAATCTCTGATAATGTCTTTTCCCCCATTAGATTGTCAGTTCTGTGAGGGCAACTTCACCAGCACATAGTAGGTGCTCAGTAAATATTGTTGAGGATAAATGGGTGACAAGTCTCATTTGACTCATAGGGTTGAGGTTGTGGTGATGGGTGGTACCAGTAGAGGGTTGAAATTTGGGGCAGGCAATAGAAAATAGTACCAAGTGGATAAGTATCCATGGCCTCAGGCCAATGGCAGGGGCAGAAATCCTTCCACTCTTCTCTCCAGGAGAAAAGCCAGCTGGTTGCAGAGACCTCGTTGGTTGGGTGCTCCTTGGAGGAGCCAGCCCCAGACCTGATCAGGTCCAAGTCTTCTAGGTTGAGAGATTCAATTTCATTAGCTCACCCAGGGGTGACCAGGCTCTGGGAAGTCAACCAAGCAAGCTCCTGATTGATAAGGCAGATCAACAATTTATTAACTTCTGCTGGCAGCTGTGACTGCTAAATAAATAGCCTGTAGCACTTGAGTTGTTCTCTCTGCTTGCTTGTTCTCTCTACAGAAGAAAAATCTACTTGGGAACCCAAATCAAATTCTGCAGAGTGGAATAAAGTAAAATGAAACTAAAGAGTAATCATAGCAGGGGCTGGGGTTGTGGTTCTGTGGTGAAACGCTTGCCTGGCATGTGTGAAGCATTGGGTTCGATTCTCAGCACCACATAAAAATAAAATAAAGGTATCATGTCCATCTACAACTAAAAAATCTAAAAAAAAGAGTAATCATAGTTGATAGTGCCATACAGTGGCCCATTGTAATATTACTGTCCTATTTTGTAGATGAGGACACTGAGGTCATATGAAGGTATTACCACTGCAATCCCACAATCATGGGTGTCCTTCCTCAGTGCTGCTGGGTTCAGGAACCTGACCCATGCAGGCACCCCTCCATCCTGGCTGTGGTTCCCCATTTTCCTTCTGTTAAGGCCACACAACTTCCCCTAGAAACATTTCTACCTCCCTGATGAGAAGCAGGAGCCACTTGGGTCTCATCAGCAGCGTCTACATGTCCTCAAGAGGCTCCTCTCCTTCTGCAGATAATAACAATAAAACGTTAGTCATAGCTACGATTCATTGAGTGCTGACCGCGTGTCAGGCTCCGTGCCAGGTGCCTTGCTTGCTCATCTTACTCTTACGACAACCTCATGAAGCAAGTACTCCCATCTCCCTTTCACAGCTAGGGAATCAGGCTCAGAGAGATTGAGTACCATGCTCGGGTCCCCCAGCTAGTGAGTGGCAGGCTGACATTGGAGACTGAGCTCATAATAACCCCCACCACCTCACCTTCAAGCGCGTGACTCCATGTCCCACATTCTAGAGTTGCTCCCTGTTGGAGCCTCTGGTACCTGTGCACTGGGGACATCAGCAGGGCTTCTCTCAGGATTCCATGGGACTAGATAGAAAGCAACTCCAAGGAATAGGTCCTGGGAGTCAAGGAACCTGGCTAGGGTGAAGGAAGGTGCCTCCAGAGCAAAGTTCAAGTTCAAGGGCAGGCCCCAGCCCCTTTGTCCTCTTTCCCTTCCCATATTGTTCCTGCCACATTGAATTCCTCACCAGGCACCTCAGGTCCTCAAGGCTCCTCCAGGTCTTCTCAGTCTAGCAAACTCCTACTCATCCTTCAAACCCCAGGTAAAATGTCACCACATCTTCCTCCTGACCAATCAGGAGCTCCCTTCTCCATAGCCCCAATTATAGCATGTCCCAGGTTTTCTTGTAGTTATCTGTATCCCCCTCTAAGCTGTGAGCTTCCCCAAGGCAGGCACAACTTTGTGTCCCTTATTGTTTCTTCAGCTCTCAGCAAGTCCCTGGCATGCAGCTGTCACTCCGTGAAAAGTGTTTGTATAATGAGTGAGGTTCAGAGGACCATAAGCACACAAGTATTCCATACACAAGTGATGGGAGAGCTGGTCACAGCCCAGTTAACAAGAATGTGAATGGATTTAAAGAATTCCAATCCCACGTGGACCAATGCTTCTTAACTTTTGAGACACTGTGGCCTTTTTGGTCTCTCTCCCCAGAAAGGTGCACATGCTTACCAAATTCCATATACTGTTACTGGGGAGTCCTGTTATGTAGGCTTGGACCCCAAAGGAATTCTATGTGGGAGGAGAGGGAGTTGCTGGGGGCAGTGGCAAGACCTGGTAGGGGCAGCAGTGGCAGAGAGGCACTGACCCTTAGGGATCTGTTCAGAGTCCATTAGGATACCAAGGTGCCCAGGGAGAGGGTGTTTCTTGGGAGGAAATGCACTAACCCAGATGCTACCAGTGAGCAGCAGAGCAGAATGGTTAAGCCTAGGGGCTCTGGAGCCTGCCTGCTTGGGTTCGAATCCTGGGCTTGCCACTTCCAGCTGGGTAAACTTGGACAAATTAACATCTCTGACCTCGGTTTCCTCTAGGGATGACAAGTCCTATTGGGAGGGGATGTTAGTAGGTCTAAATGGGCTGATGTTTGTAAATAACTTAACAATGCTCAATTCCTGCTTTTATTGCCTGAAGCATGAAGACCAGGTTCAGCTTGAAGGTCCTCTCCTTCCCTAACTCCCTGCCACACCCACATAGGTCTTGTAACCCTTTTTAGTCACACTCATCACACTAGCACTTCCTTCCTACTGGACATAGAGCTCTCCAAGATCAGGGATACTGTCCCTCTTGCTCTTTGCAGTACTCCTGTGTCTGGAATGTAGTAGTTGCTCAGTAAATAGGTATTGACTAGAATTAGGGGGGGAAGGTATTGGAAAAGTGCAAGATTTCGTGCTGACAGCAGGGTCACTGCACATCCATGCAGCAGGTAAGGGTAAAAAAAGTCAGAGGTGGTCTGAGTGTGGCAGCTGGACTGTCTGAGTGGCACATTAACTAGACCTCTGACCTCTCTCTCTCCTCCCTTTCCCAGTTCCTGGCATTTGACACCCAGTTGCTGATGGGCAACCGACGCCACTCGCTGAGCCCAGAGGAGTATATTTTTGGAGCCCTCAACATTTACCTAGACATTATCTATATCTTCACCTTCTTCCTGCAGCTTTTTGGCACCAACCGGGAATGAAGAGCTCTCCCCAGTCCCACCTTCCTCCAGAGAATGCCCCTTCCCTGTCCTTTGACCCTCCCTGTACTCCTGCAAAACCAGACATAAAACCTTGCTGCAGTCAGCCTGTGACCAGCTGCTCCCTCCCTCAGCCAGCCTCACCTGACCCTCTGCAGCTTGTACATATGCCATCCTTTGGGGCCTGAGGAACTGAGGACACATCATCCCCTGTGCCACCCCATTCCCCCCAGTTACATCTTCCAAACTGGGACAGTCAAGGATGAAGGCCTCTCTGGGTTTGAGGACCCAAGGGACAAGTGGGAGGAACCCAACAGAATCTCAGAGTGAGAAGGAGACCCTAAAAAGCCCAACCGAGACCTGTACCCCTACCAGGATTGCTCCCAGGGCTGTCACAACCAGGTGACTCTGAGGCAGCCCTTCTCTCTCTTACAGGTCAAGCATTGACACTTTATAAGAAAACGGGTGGGGAGCACCACTGGGAGATGAAGGAAAGGTGTCCCAGGCTGCCCATCTCTCAACTGCAGGACCAATGGCTCGATCTGGGAATGGGCCTCGGAGCTGAGGGCAATGGAAAAGGGTTAGGAAGCCCAATGCCTCTGCTACTTGCCTTGGTTTACCCTCTTGGGAGCCCCGTGGGGCAGAAGATAGGGGCAGGAGGCCCTGCTCCTGAGGGCCTGTCCTGGGTTCCCAGGAGGTAGGGGCAGAAAGGTCGACTGGGGAGACTGAACTGTGCAGTACGGGCAATCTACCTAGACCCGGGTCCACTAAGGAGTAGGTTTGTGATACTAAGACTCACATCGTCTCGCTGTCTTCACTCCCCGCTTGCCAAGGGCTTCCCCACAGACCTGTGAAGGAGTGAGGTGTGCCTGGGCCCTCTGGCTGGATGTTCTGGGGAGCAGGCAGTTCTAGCTGCCAGGTCAGCCCCATGTGGAAGGATCTTGCCCTGCCCCTAGCCCTAACCTAAGGTCATGCCCAAAAGTCCCTTCTGCACCTCTTATTTCCTAGGCCCTACCCCATCTACTGCCACTTGCTGGCTTATCCCCAGCCAAGCCACCTGAGGCCTTAGGAGTTGGCAGTGCCCATGTCCCTTCCCCCAGCTTCCCTGGCCACTCACTCAGCCCAGAGTCCTTGAACCCTCCACCCCCACCCTTATCTGCACATCTCTCCAATTTGGAAGCTGTCCAGCTGATGCTAACAGCCAGGGCCAATAGCTCAAGCTGGTCCCATGTGATGAGGCCAAGGTTCCTTATCAGCCTCCAGGTGGCTGGGATCTCAGGCAGGGTGTGCGTCAGCCACCCAGCCCCTGGCTGGGTGCCTGCTGGGGAGGGCAACAGGGGGCCTTACCTGGGGCAGCGTGCAGCCAGCATGTGCGCAGGGCCAACTCAGAGCCAGTGGAAAGTTACTGGGTGGAGGTGAGGAGACTCTGAGTAGATACCAGGACCCTCCCTTGGCCTCTCTCTCTCCTGGGCTCTATGCTGTTAGCCCTTGGAAGAGGTGACTAGGTGTACTACCTATCCATTCCCAACCCCACCCCTCTCCACCCTTCCTACTTCTAGCTTTCAAGAAATATTGCAGAAACAGAGTTTTTTTCCATTTTGGGTATTTGAGGAAAGAAGGAACCAAGAACCAGCAGGTGGTGTGTGTGAGGTAAAGGCAATCAGGGCGGGGGAAGTGGGTGCCCACTGTGTGCTGGTCTAAATTAATCCATCGCAGCAGTCCTACAAAGGCAGTCCTCTGCACATCCCTACTGCAGAGGGCAAAGCCAAGATGCTCAGAAAAGCTTGATAATGAGTCCAAGGTCATACAGCTAGCAGTGGGTGGATCTGAGGTTCAAATCCATGGCTGCCTGGCTCAGAAGGCATCACTCTTTCCTTCCAGCCTGAGTCGGGGCTGAAATGAGACTGCATGAGAGCCCATAAAGGTGGATGGTCAAATCCCAGCATCTCTGGGGATTTGTGGTCCATAGTGCCATGCATTTAATATCCCCCTCCCCGCCACCACTAGATTGTGCACTCTGAGGTTTCCAACGCCTGGACACCACCTGAGAGACAGGATTTCTGGTTTCTGATCTTTAGCCTTACTGCCAGTGGGCTCATGATCACAGGCAAGGCTTTCAATTTTCCTATCTGCAAGGTAGAAGTCTGTGGCAGTGTGGGGTAGGGAGAATCATCAGAATACTGATTTCCCTGACTTTCTCATCCACTTGACATCCCTCTTCCAAGGTTCCTTGGGTTCCTCTCCTAATCTCTGGCCTTTAACCCCTCTTCCTAGTTATTGACCTGCCACTCCTACACTGGCCAGCTTCCCAGAATTTACTTGTCCAAGTCCTCCTCTTCCTGGGATAATGTATGCAGAAACTGGGGATTGAGAAGTTTTTCTAAGGTTGAGCTCCAAAAGATTGGGGGAAGGGCAAGCCCTCAGCCATAAATAATGTGTGTGACCCAGGCACGAATCACAACAAATCAATGATGGCTCCTCTGAGGAGGTGGGGAGGCCCAGCAGAGGATGCTGCAGTCTTCTGCCCTGGGTCCTGAGGTGAGATCAGGGCATTGCAGAGCTGACAGCAAGGCCAGAACTGAAGCCTGTGTGTACCACTCCCCATCTGGGCAGTGGGGAGTTCCAGGAACACCTGGATGAGTCTTGAGAGGAGAAAGGGCAGGGAACAGAATGCTGGATTATGAGACATCAAAACCAGGCAGGTGCCATAAGCTGTAGAGGAGGAAGGACTCTCCTGGCCTCTCATATTTTTGGCCTGGGTGGGGCTGGACCTGGGAAGGGATAGGTTGCATTTTATAAGGTTAGAGGAAGCCAGGAATTTAACCATCTGTGATGTGAGGCCAGAAGTGTCTTTGATGAGGGGTGACAGACAAAGAGATCCTCTCCTGGAGGCTGCAGATCAGAGCCAGGGAGGCACATGGAAGTCCTAGGGCCCCACACCAATTGCTGGGTACATGTGTGGCTCCTTCTGTATAATTTCGGGAAGCCCAAGAGTCTTGGTTCTTCAACCCTCTATTCTTCATCCTGGGGGATTCAGGATCCAACAGACCCCTCATTCAGAATGTTGTGCATTTCCTTCCCTGGCTCACCTGGGATCAAAGTGGCCTGTCTGCCCCCGCCCCATGATGAGATTTACACAAGCACTTTGCTGCTCCCCAGTGGCTTCTAGAGGAAATGTGGGCGAGAAATAGGGTGGCTATGGCTGGTGGTGAGGGACAGGACATGCGTGCTGGCTTTCCCAGTTCTCAGTCCTCCCAGACTTGTCTCCTCAGCAACCACCAGCTGTTCCCTTTTGACCAACGACTGTCACATCTCTCAGACACTGCTTACCTGTCTACTGAAAACCACCCCTATGCCGCCCTGAGCTGAGCTACTCCCAAGGTTCTAAGGGCAGACTCAGCACCAGGGATGCTGGCTTGTCTGCCACAGCCCCAGACCCAACTGCTGCCCTTCTGGCCTCAGTTGCTCCAAGGTCCCTGGCCTGCCCTGTCCCCTTCCCTGGCCACACTTTCCCAGGGTCTGTGATTGACTGGAGATAAGAATAAAAGCAGTTATGACATTTGAGCTGTTTCCTTTGATTATCTTTTGTTTGCACCCTCTGATGGCTCCTGGTGCCCGTGTAAGGCTTCACTCAGAGCAATGGGAAAGCTCTCATGCAGTGTGTTTCTCCCTGTAGTTTGAATTAAGTCCCCACCTATATTTACCTGAAAAAAGTGACTGCTCCTTCTTCTCAAACATACAAACAAACAAAAACAAACAAATAAAAAACATTTCTGGAGGACTTAGGTTCACAGAGCTGGAAGGACTCCCTAAGAGGCTTCTCTGCACCAAGGCTCACCCCATCTATGGAAGCCTATTCTTTTGTGGACAGTCCTGTTAAGATTCTTATTTTCAGTGAAAATCTGTTTCCCTAAAAGGAAAGCCTATGGTGCTTTTGGACAGATTCCCCCATAGTGGCAGCTCTAAAACTATAAAACTTGAGCTCCTAGGAGCTATCTTGTTCACCTAGAATCCATAGGATATATAGCACACAGTCCCAGAAAGCAACGCCCGCCCCACTCCACCCAGTGAACTGGGTATGAATCCAGGGGCACTTTACCACTGAGCTACACAACCAGACCTTTTTTTTTTTTTTTTTTTTTTTTTAAGATGTCATCTCACTAAGTTGCCAAGGCTGGCTTCAACCTTGTGATCATCCTGCCTTAACCTCCGAAGAAGTTCAAGGCAACTTTTTAAAAAATATTTTTTAGTTGTTGATAGACCTTTATTTTATTTATATGTGGTGCTGAGGATCAAACCCAGTGCCTCACACATGCTAGGCAAGTGCTCTTCCACTGAACCACAACCCCAGCCCTCAAAGCAACTTCTGAATGCAGAAAGGAAGGAATCTACTCCAACCTTTTCCTTTTACGTAGGAGGAAACTACAGAGCAGAAATTGCAGTGACTTGTCCAAGTTTATGCACAAATTACTGATTGGGAGTAGGATTGGAAGACACATGAGTGAATGATTATATCGCCAGGTCCCTGTGGCGAACTTGAGGCTGGGGGCATTATGTGAGAGGAGACACAATTATACTGGAATAGCGAGGGACATTATCCTTTGTCTCTGATGAGACTTTGGTATAAATTCAGCTACAACAAGAAAAGAAGCAGAAACAAGAGTGAGGGGCTGAAGAGAGAATAAATAACTTTTATTAAGCACCCAGTGTATACAAAGGACTTCAATAGGTAGCAAGAGATAGGAGAGGAAAAGATGCCACCCACTTCACAAGACAGAAAACACAAGAGTTTGAAACCACATAACCTAGTGTTCCAAGTAAACACTCTTCACTGTAGCCCCAGTGAACAGTCAGTGCAGAGATGTTGAAATGGGGCAGGGAGAGGCCTCTGAATCAGGGCCTGCTCTGTGAAAGATGGAGGTCAGGAAAGGGTGGAAAGGAAAGGAATGTGTAGTGCAAATCGTGTGGAAGTGACTCTGGGCTCCAATCAATGCCTCATCCAACTTCTAGAGTCCCTTGGCCTCCCCTGTCTCCTACCCAGTCTATTAGTTCCTGGGGGTCTCCCCTAACAAATCACCACAAACTGGGTGGCTTAAAACAACGTAAACAATATATTCAACCGCAGTCGTGGAGGCTAGGTGCCTGGAATCAAATTGTCAACACAGCTAGTTTCTTCTGAAGACTCCAATGGAGAGTTCATGTGGTCTCCTAATCTCAGGCAGCTCTTGAAAATTCTTAGTATTCCTTGGCTGTGGTGCTCTCCGGTCTTGGCCTCCATATACATGAGGTCTTTCTCCCCAAGTCTTTGTCTCAAATCTCTTCTTTCTCTTAAAAGGAAACCTGCCTTTGGATTTAAGGCCTGTGATAAATCCAGGATGATGATCTCAAGATCCTTATTTTATTTATTTATTTTTCAGTACTGGGTATCGAACCCAGGGCCTCATACACACTAGGTAAGCACTCTACCACTAGGTTATATCCTCAGCCCTTTTAATAAGTTTTATTTTGAGCTAGGTGTGGTGGCATAAGCCTGTAATCCCCAGCTACTGGGGAGGCTGAGGGAGGAGGATCACACCCTTGGGTTCCTTCCCAAATACCACTAAATAAATAAATAAATAAATTTTATTTTATTTATTTTTTATCTATTTTAAAATGTTCTTTAATAACTTCCATGTTTTTATTCCCCCCCCCCTTTCTTTCTCTCTCTCTCTCTCTCTCTCTCTCTCTCTCTCTCTCTCTCTGTATGAGGGATTGAACTCAGGGGCACTCAACCACTAAGCCACATCCCCAACCCTATTTTGCATTTTTATTTAGAGACAGGGTCTCACTGAGTTGCTTAGCACCTCACTTTTGCTGAGGCTGACTTTGAACTCAAAATCCTCCCTTCTCAGCCTCCCCAGCTGCTGGGAATAAACTTTATTTTGAAGTACCATCTAATCAAGTTGCTCAGACTAGCCCAAACTTGACCTCCTAAGTGGCTGAGATCACAAGTATGTACCATGGTGCCTGACTTCAAGATCCTTATTTCCAAAAAGGTCATATTCACAGGTACAGGGGTTTAGGATTTTGGCATGTCTCTTTGTGGAGCTACTATACACCCCACTACTCCATTTACTACCTTCAAGTAGCTACTACCCAAGTTGTGACCTTCATGCACCTTTTTCCCCACCATTGGGATTGTGTTCACTCTTCATTCCCATTTCCTGACCCCCATTGATGCTGGAGAAATTCCAGAGCTGAGCCACCTCATCCAGCTCACATAGGCCATCTGTCTTTACTCAAGTCTGCTTACTCCCAGCAAACCTGTTTTCCCTCTCATGGATTGTGCCCACACACTCACACACACCACAGATGGCTAAGATACTTTCTTCCCAGCCTACAACCCCAACTCCTTTCCAGGGTCTTTCTTTTCTGGAAAAACCCTGTCAAAAACAATGAGCCTCTCATTGTCCATCATAACCTCAATTCCTCTTTGTTAACTTCTTTTTCCTCCTGAGCCCAAGAGAAGCCCAAGTACCCTGAGGCTGTCATGCTGGAGAGGCCACATGTAGATAGTTGCCAAGAAACCCAGCTGAGTCCAGTCTTCCAGCAGTGCTTACCAAGTTGGTCACCGTATGATGGAAAAGTCACTTTGGAAGTAAATTATCAAACTTTAGCTGTTCCTGTTATGGTTCAGATCTAGCATGTCCCCCAAAAGGTTCGTGTGTTGAAAGCATGGTTCCCAATGCAGCAAGGCATTTAGGCAACTGGGTCATGAGCGCTCTAACCTCATCAGTAGATTAATCCATTTGGTGAATTAATCCATTAATAGCTGAATGAACTTTTGGGAGGTGGGACCTATTTGGAGGAAATAGGTCACTGGGGTCAAATCCTGGAAGGATTTCTCTTCTCCCCAGTTCCTTTATTTTTGCTTCCCAGTTGCCATGAACTGAGCATCTTTCCTCTGCAAAACTCTTCCCCTATAATGTTCTGCCTCACCTCAGGCCCAAAGAAATAAAGCCTGCTGACCTTGGACTCAAACCTTTGAAATCATGAACCAAAAATAAAAAATCTTTCTTCTAAGTTTTTCTTATAAGGTAGTTTGGTCACAACAGTGAAAAATTGACTAACACAAACCCTCAGCCATCTGAGACTAACCAGTTGATGTCTAAGCCATGGAGCACAGAAAAATCTCCCTTCAGTGCCCTGTTCAAATTCCTAATCTATAGAATCCATGAGCATAATAAAATGATGTGGTTTTATGCCACCTAACAGAAAACTGGAACAGAATTTGGCATCGGAAATTCAGGTACTTCCATAATAAATCTTAAAACATATTGCACTAGTTTTGGAATCACATGGTAGGAGATGGCTACAGGCCTCTATGAGACCAGAAAAGCTGAAAGCACCTTGAGGAGGCTGCAGGTGAAGGTTCAAGGGAAAGTCAAGGATAATGTTATTGGAACTTGAAGGAAAAACTCTTGTTATACAGTGATGGAATGTTTAGCAAGATTTTTATCTGCACCAATGTGAAAAGCAGAAAAATATCTAATTAACTGAAGACTGGCTAGGATTTCCAGGCCAAATGTTGGAAGTGTCAGTTGGCTTATTTGGCTTTGTATCATAAGATACAGATAGTGTAAACAAACAAACAAACAAAGAAAAACTCAAGAAGGAATGATTCTGTTCTTAAACAGCATTTAGAGGAGGTATAAAAAGCTCAAAACAGTCTTTCTAGATGTTTGTCCTGATTAAATAAATGAGCAAATACCAAAAGAAAACAAGAATGTCCATTGAAGTACTACTCCTAAGAGTGAAAGTTGGAAAAAAAATAGTAAACAATAAGGGGTTGTTTAACAATTGTGATACACTTATTCCATTAAATATTTAGCAGCCACTTAAAAATGATGATATGGGTAAATATTTACCTAGTCACAAAGCTGAATAATATTAAACTATAAAGCAAATTACAAAGTACTATGAAGAGTATAATTCCATTTTTTTGGTCTTTTTAAATAGATTTTATGACTCTTCCTTATAATAAAATGCCAACTAATGTAGAAGGAATGATAGAATTAGAAAATTAGCATTTTGTAATAAAGTAATAACTGATTCAGGCAAGAATCATCAATGAATGCTAAAACTTTTAGATGAAAGTTTGATAGAAAACAATATATACTTTCAACTTATCTCCACATGAATTCTGTTTTTCTTTTTGTTTAAACTGTTTGAGATATAATTCACATACCATGTAATTCATTCAAAATGCACACTCTAAGAAAAACAAACAAAAACAGTAAAATGTTCACTTCAGCGCTAAAAAAGTAAATTCAAAGGGTTGTACAACCATCACCACAACCTAATTTTGAAAACTTTTTCCCTCCCTCTCATTAGCAGTTAGTCCCCATTCCCTCCCCAACACCCCCATCCCCTCGCAACTACTAATCCATTCTCTTCCATTATAAATTTACTTATCTAGAACATTTCATACAAATGGAATCATGCAACATGTAGTCTTTCATAACAGGTTTCTTTCACTTAGCATATTTTCTATAGAGTCATCCATGTTGTAGTACTAACTGATACTTTATTCCTTTTTATTGCCAAATAATATCCTACTGTATGGATCTACTACATTTTACTCATCAATTGGTAGACATTTGGCTGGTTTTCACTTTTTTCTTAATAGTACTGCTTTTTTTTTTTTTTGTATAGACATATTTTCATTTCTCTTTGGTATACACCTAGGAGTAGAATTGCCAGAAGGCTTTCATCAGAATCAGATGCCAAAGGGAAAAAATAACAGAATGAATCAAACAACATTACCCTATGTAAATTTATGATTACACAAATGGTACGCCTTGACTCCATGTACAAACAGAGAAGCAACATGTATCCCATTTGTTTACAATTAAAAAAAAAAAAAAAGAATCTGATGCCAGCACTGTGATCTTAGACCTCCACAACTTTGAGCTAAGTAAACCCCTTACAGTAGATGTGGGAAGGTAGATGATGAAGGTGGGAAGGAAGGAGCGTGAAAGCTAGGTGAGTTTGTCACCCGAGATGAGGGACAAGAGCCTAAGACATGGCTACGGCCCAGCCTGAGTATCCGGCCTCTGTCCCTGGTGGGATTCCATCCAAGTGTTTCAAGCCTGCAGCGCCTCAGTCCCAGGCCCTCACCCAAGTTCATATCAGCTCTTTGGAGTTCCCTAGGAGCTGCTGCTGGTGGGCCTACTACTGTTCAGACCTATGGAGCCATTCTGAACAACACACTGGAAGTTTCTGAGCCTTTCCAGCAAGTTTGTTCAAGATGGGTTGTCAAGAAACATGGACTGTTGTTATATGCCTTGTTTTCTGTCAAAACACCGTGATTCCTGGTAACCAAATTCTGATGGTCGTTTCATTATGCCAAGTCCTTCTAGGAGGAGTGAGCCATGCTAGTTTGATGACACCTGATATGGGGAAGAATAATGTCACAAGATCCAGGGCCACTCAGGAGGACACCACTCAGGGCTAAGCCATGCACCACGATTTTGAGTTGCCACTTCTGCAGATGTTCGGGCTGCACTGCAGCAGAGCAAGAGCTCATTCATTCTGGTTTACATGTGGGATCTTTTCTGGCTCAAATCTAGAGGGGAGGAGGAGGAAGAGTAGATAGACCCACCCGCCGGGTCTGGAGTACGCAGTGTGCCCCTCCAGTCGTACAAATACCATGTGAAGCTTCCACCACGAAGAACATCTGGAGAACATCTGAGATCAGATGAAACTGCTTTTTCTTACCTCTTTAACCTCAGCACCATCCCAGAGAAAGAGGTGTTCTCTGAAGAACTTTGGCTCATTCAGGAGCAGGTGAACTGAGAATGGGAGCAGGGCACAGACTAAACATTTTTGAGATTTTGAAGTCCCTGGCAGAAGTGCCTGGACACCTCATCACATGACTATTGTACACTAGTTTGGTCTACCACAATGTGATAAGGTGGGAAAGTTTTAAAGTGAGCCAGGGGAAGCAGACCAACTATGGGCAGGACACTGAACTGACTCACCATCATCATATACAGACCCACATGGTTACCTCAATAGAGTGGGGTAACCCTAAACACTATCCACAGCAGTCCAGGAAAAAGAATAAGAAATGCTGGCACCACTCATTTTGTGTGGACTTCAGCAACATGGGTTGGAATGGCAGGATTGTGGCCCCACCAGGCTACCAGGCCTTCTACTGCCATGGAGACTGCCCCTTTGCACTGGTGGACCACCTCAATTCAACCAACCAAGCCACTGTGCAGACCTGGGTCAATCCTGTCAATTCCAGTATCTTCAAGGCCTGTTTCATATCCACTGAATGAGTGTCATCTCCATGCTGTGTCTGGATGAGCGTGGCAAGATGGTACTGAAAAATTATCAGCAATGGTGGTAGAGGGATGTGGATATTGCTGAGATCAGGCAGTCCTTGAATATGAACATACACACATTCACACAAACATGTGTTCCGATTGTCACAGACCATGCCTCAGTCATGTTGTCCTAAACACACTTTGTAGAATTCTTGAATGGAATTCAATGGGTTAAACAATGATGAATTAAAGTGTAAGGTTCTATGATACTATGAAATAATTTGCAGAGCAGGGTGACCTTGTGAATTCATTATGCCCAAACAGAGGTACTTACTGAAAACATAAGTAGGTTCAAATAATATTCAGAAAAAATCACAGATGGTAGTATGTGATGAATTAAGAAGAAAAACAGAATGCTTGAAGACATTGTTCCTAACCTTTTCTTTGTAACGATCTGTACTGTTTTTTTCCTGACTATAAAATTATTATATGTGCATTATAGAAAGCTTAGAAAATATATGTTTGAAGAAGAAAACAAAGGGCAGTCAGAAAAAAAATCAGAAAGTATTAAAAACAAACTGGGAAAGAGATATAGAAATCAAGGTATGAACACACACAAACATAATTACACACATTTTTCTTACTACCTTCCATCACCCCTACCTCATTCTGATTTGGCTATATCTGTAAGTATAGATTGATCAATATTCAATGCTTACATTATCAAGACTGTAAAGCATGTTGGTCACTGAACTATGTAATGTATAATGATTACTTTTCCTTTCTTATACAATGTTTTGCTTTTCTGGTAGTTGATTGTTATTGCTGGATGCAGTAGTACACACCTGTAATCCCAGCAATTTGAGAGACTGAGGCAGGAGGATCACAAGTTCAAAGACAGTCTGGGCAATTAGCAAGGTCCTTTCTCAAAATAAAAATTTTTTAAAGGACTGGACATGTAGCCCAGTGGTACAGTTCCCTGGGTTCAATCCCCAAATCCCCAGTAACACACACACATGCGCGCACACACACACACACACACACACACACACACAAATTGTTAGTTGTTTGCTCATTTGCTTAATTTTTTATGTCCTTATTAGTAACTTAGTTCTTAACTCACCCCTACGTGGTTGCATATCCTCTTAACATATCCAGGACTGGGGTTGTGGCTCAGTGGTAGAGCATTTGCCAATATGTGTGAGGCACTGGGTTCGATCCTCAGCACCACATAACAAATAAATAAATAAAATAAAGATTCATCAACAACTAATAAAAATATTTAAAAATACATATGTATATATCCAAATTCATAAGATGTTCTACCAATTTCATCAAATTGATGCCTTCTTCCCAGGATCTCTTGACTTTTCTAAACTACTTGTTCGATCTGAAGTTCCGCTGCTCAGTTGTTGTCCTGGACTTTTCCTTCATCTCTATCCTGGGGATCCTCTGCACCACTCTATGCTATTGGAAACTGCTTTCTAGATTCCATGAACTTTCTTGGTTTTCTACCTCATTCTGGTGGAGTATGTTCTCCAGGATCTTCCTGAGAAAGAACTTATGGAAGATTATTTGGTTCCTTCATTTCTGGACATGTCTTCACACTGTCATTTTGTAATAGTGGTTCACTTTATGCTTTAACCATATCCCTTGTTGCTCTAAAACTGACATTTTTTTCTTTTTCCCAAACTTCTCCTCCCTGACCTTCTCTCTAATCTCAGGAAATAAGATATCTCTGAATTATCTCTTTAAAACCCCCTCACTCTCCATGATAGGGAGAATCACAGACTCTAGGACAAGAGTCTCCCGTGTTTCTCCTTTGCTAGCAAAGCAATAAAACTTCTTTTTTCCTTTTCTCAAAACCTCGTTCATTATTGGATTGGCATCAGGGACGAGGACAGAGCTTTTGGTTACAATTTGGCTATGTGTAGAATGAAAGTTCTCTTCAGAATTTTGAGAGCATTGTCACATTGCCTCCCAGCTTCCAGTGTGGCTGCCAAGAAATTACTATTACAACTATTATGATTGTGAAAATTTTTTGTACTCTTTCTGAAATACATGTAGGATATCCTCTTTGTCCTCAATGTTCTGAAAATTTGCCATGTGGTGTCTTTCATGAAACTATTTTCATTCATTTCATTGACACCTCAAGGGCCTTCAGTTTTGGGATATTTTCTTGAATTGTTCTTTAATTTCTTTGACTGTTATTTGAGAGATAATTTTGATAGCTCCCTCTACTTTCTCCTCTGGAACTCTCATTGTCGAATGTCATATCAGATCTCTTGAGTCTAGACTCTATCTTTTGTGTACTATTTTTCATCTTTTGTCTATCTTGTTCTACTTTGTTTTTGTTTTGGGTGCTGGGAATTGAACCTACGAATGCTTTACCACTGAACTACAGTCCATGTTCTTTTTATTTTGAGAAAAATATCTCGCTAAATTGCATAGGGCTTCCCTATATTGCTGAGGCTGACTTTGAACTTGTGATCCTCCTGTCTCAGGTGCCCATTCCACTCCCATCCCACCAGCCACAGTTGCTGGGATTATTGCAGTATGTGCCTGGGCAGCATCTTGTAATACTTTGTGCAAGATTGCTTCTATCATAACAAGCTGTTCTGTGGAGTATTTAACTTCTGCATACACACACACAAACACACACACACACACACACACACACACACACACACACACATTTGTAGTACCAGGGATTGAACCCAGGTCCTCATACATGCTAAGCACACATTCTACCACTGAGATACACCTCCACCCTGCGATTATATTTTTAACATCCAAAAGGTCTTTGTTGTTCTGTAAATATTCCCGTCCCCCATATTTTGTTATGAAAGTTTTCAAATATATAGTAAAGTTGAAAGAATTTTATGGTAAACTCCCATTTAATCATCACCAAGGCTGAATGTTGTTTTTATAGCATACTTCATAGATGCAATATCTCTATTAGAGTATTTTCTTAGGATTTCTTAGAAATGCATTCTTCTTCCTGTGTAGTCTTTGCTTCTCTGACTTGCTTATTGATATGCTTTTTGGACTCTATTTTTCATGTTAGAGAGTTTCCCCTGATGATCTGGGTCACCTGCTCTAGAGTGACACAGCCCAGCAAAGCCCTGAGTTTGATCACACACACACACACACACACACAAAGTGATGCAGTAATAAATATTTAGCAGTTTTTCTGCTAAGACCCAAATCTAGATCTGACCAATATAAAATATAAACTAACAGTTTATATTGAAAACAAGGTAAAGAAATTTATTTGGGCTGGGATGTAGCTCAGTGGCAAAGCGTCTGCCTTGCATTCGCAAAGCCCTGGGTTCGACCCCCAGTTCCAAAAAAGACAAAAAAAAAGAAAAGAAATTTATTTATTTAACAATTCCCATCATGGGAAAAATCTACAGAACAAAACACATGAAAGGATGTTAAACATCACAATCCATGAGGGAAATGCAAATAAGACCATCATGAGATACCCTATACATCTATTAGGATAGGGAACATAAAAACTATGAAATGTCTCCAGATCTTTTATGTATTTTCTAGTTAGATTTGTCTTTTATGCTGTACAGTTCTTTGTATACTTTAGATACAAATCCTTTTTAGATACATGGTTTGTAAATCTTCTCCCTAACTCTAGTTTATCTTTTTATCCTCTTCATGGAATTTTTTCACAAAGCAAAGTGTTTCTCTCTGATGAAGTTCAATTCATTGATTTTTTTTTGTTTGTGAATCATACTTTTGGTGTCACTTCTAAAGAATATTTTATTGAGTCCTGGGTTCTAAAGATGTTCTCCTATATTCTGAAAGTTTTGTGATTTTACATAGTATTTAATCTATAATCCACATGGAATTAATTTTTGCATAGGTTTTGAGGTTTTGGTTCTTTTATTCTATTTCTTTTTACCTATTGATATCTAATTGTTTAAGCAACACTGGTTGAAAGAAATAATTTGTTTTTGAGACACATCTACATGTCATATATCAAAGTGTCTATTGCATAAATTCCTGAAAAAAATTTTAAATTTTCTTACTTTTTATTTGTAGATGGACACACTTCATTTTATTTAATTTTTTTTGTTTTTTTTGTTTTTCTTTAATGTGGTGCTGAGGATTGAACCCAGAGCCTCACACATTCTAGGCAAATGCTCTACCCTTGAGCCACAACCCCAGTCCAAGTCCCTGAAATTTTACAGACCTCTAGTATATGTTATGTTGCTTCTTGATTTTCCCATTTAATCACATAGGAGTCAACTCTCTTGGTGGGCTATGTCCTGTGTTCCACACTTGTTACTATTGTCCTTTCTCCCATTTTCTTTGTCCTTGAGAATTTGTGCCTTTCATTATCATTTTAGTGGAGTTTTACAGAACAAAAACAATTGTGTGTGTGTGTGTGTGTGAAAAATCCACCATGTTTAACTGGAATTCTCTTATTCCCCTTTCAAGCCTGATTCTCTTATATTCCTTTTACAATCTATGAACTCTCGAATATCCTTTTAATAAATTCCTTTTCTGTTTATCAGACAGAGCCAATTTCTGTTGATTGCCACCAAGAATCCAGAGAGATGTGACAAAAGTGTTTTATTTCAGAGGGGTAAAAGAGAGGATTCTGAAAACAGATGATGAGATTGTCTGCCAGTCATCTACAGGTCCTGTGGTGTTTTTAAAGGGACAAGAAAATAGTTCACCTTGTACAAGGTAGGCCAGAAAAAGTCTGTCCAAAGATCTTCATATTCATTCTCTATCTTCTCTGTAATTAGTGAAGACAGCTTGCGGGTTTAAGGACCCCCTGAGGTCTAAACCGTGTCTTGGGACAGAGATGGAAGATGAGAAATATTCTTATTTCTATTTCACCTTCTGTTTGGGACCAAAGTGAAAAAAAATGCCAACATGGGAATAGGAGAACCTGATGTCTAAACCAGATTAAATTAAATAATGTATAAAACTCAGAGCCAACCTTCTGGTCAATATTCCACAAATATCACTCTTCCTCTCACATCCTTCCTGGACAGAGGCTTGTTAATTTTCTCCTAAACCTTTTTTTTTTTTTTTTTTTTTTCCCCTTCCTGGACACATTGCTAAACTACCTGCTAACAGACTGTGGGAACTGAGTTCAGTCAATGGAATGTGTATGTGAGTGAGGAACACCTTTCTGGTTCTGGCCCCCAAATCTTCCCTTGAGATTCTCCAGGATCTCTTTTCCCTTATCTGCAGCCAGATACACAGCATTCATGGGAGGCCTCCAAGAACTCCCAGGGAAAGGTAGAACTTCCAGATGGGTTCATGGAATCTCTGAAAAGGAGCACTCACTTTCTCTCTCTCTCTCTGCCATGACTCACATAAGGCCTATGATATGGGGGAGAAATAAGTTTATGATTCAAAGCCACTGAGATGTAGGCTCATTTTTACAGCCCTTAGCCTACCCTAATTGAGCCCTAGCTGTGGAGAAACTGCCTTTACCTTAAGTCTGTTTTCTTATCTGAAAATAAGGGGCTTAGAATGGGTGTTCTCCCATTGGCTTTTAACTATAACACTCCATTAATTAATTGTTTGTCCAAGCGTGCCTGCCTGGGGAGGCTGAGGCAGGAGGATCATGAGTTCAAAGCCAGCCTCAGCAAAAGCAAGGCACTAAGCAACTCAGTGAGACTCTGTTTCTAAATAAAATACAAATAGGGCTGGGGATGTGGTTCAGTGGTTGAGTGCCCCTGAGTGCAATCCCTGGGACCCAAAATAAATAAATAAATTGTTTGGTTATTATTTCCGAGTGGTTTAAAACTCTTGAGGACTGGGCTGGGGCTGTAGCTCAGTGGTATGGTACTTGCCTAGCATGCATGGCTCACTGTTTCAGTACACAGTTGCTTGAGACTGTAGCAAGGCAGAACATCATCATGTGGAGAGTGGGGCAGAGAAGATTTGCTCACCTCATGGTGGCGGGGAAGCAAAGACAGAGGAAGGAGCTGGGGACCCCATATCACATTGACAGGTATGCCCTAGTAACCTAATTGCCTTCTGGTAGGCCCTACCTCCTAAGGTTCCACTACCTCCCAACTGAACCATTGGCTGGGGACCTAGTATTCAACACATGAACTTTTGGGGGGGGGGGGACATTTAAGATCCAGACCATAATAACACACAATAATTATAAATATTTATGGAGTACGGTGTGCTATTTCAATCCATGTATATAATGTTTAATGATCTGATCAGGGCAATTAGTATTTCTATCACCTCAAACATTTATCATGTTTTTGTGTTGGGAATATTCAAAATCCTCTCTACTAGGTTTTTAGAGACATGCAATTAAATGTTGTCCAGTCACAGTTATTCTACTATGCTATAGAACATTAGAAAATATTCATTCAAAACTTAACACCAGAAAAATAAATAATCCAATCAATAAATTAGCAAAGGAACCAAACAAACACTTCACAGAATAAATATGAAAAATCAAAAAACATTTAAAAAGTTCAACATCTCTAGCAATTAGAGAAGTGCAAATTAAAACTACACCAAGGTTCCATCTTATTCCAGTCAAAATAGCAGTTATAAAGAATACAAGTAACAATAAATATTGATCTGGAGGATCCAAGATGGCAGACTAGAGGGGGGCTGCATTCCTTGTTACTCCGTAACTCGGATTTCAAGCAGAGGATATCTGTTTCTTGGTGAGGCAGTTTTTGCTGCTTATCAATCCTCTGCTGTTTACCCCATTTGTCTACTGCGATCACCTGCAGTCTGCCAGCATATCGACTACTTTTTGAGTATAGATTGCTCACTGACTGGCACCTCTCATCCACCATTTGCCTGCCTCTTGCTTGCCCATTGCCTGCCTTTCACCTACCCATCGCCCACTGCCTGCGGTCCACCTGCTGATCATCCACCAGTAGCCAGCAGACTGATCGCAGACTGCTAGTGGATCACCAGTTGCCTGCTGTTGCCTGGGAGTCCACTGTCACAGTACCTACAGGTTTGGTTACAAGTGGCTGCTGCCATTTTGAGACAATAGCCAGGACCTGTAGGACCCCAGCCAGACTGACCAAGCCCTGCCTCCAGGACCCCTCAATCAGACCAACTACACCCCACCTCCAGGATCGCTGCCCGACCAACTGCACCCTGCCTCCAGGACCCCTGACTGACCAAGCCCACACCCAGAGCTGCGGCTCCCCATTTGCCAACACATTTGGAAACCAGAGTGGCTATCTTGGATTATCCTGGAAGTGGTAGCTCCCATCTTTAGGTGGGGCAAATCCCATCCTGAGATGCCTGCTGGAGACTGGAAGCTCATTGTCAGGTACCTCTAATTCATCAGGCTATAGAAGACTGGGAGGTTTGAATACTGTTAAAGTGTAGATTTTTTTCTTTCTTTCTTTCTATTTTCTCCTCTTTGAAAAATTTTAAGTTTTTACTTCTTTACTTTTCTTGCTCTATTTTCCTTTTGTTTACCTGTTTCCTCAGTCTCTTTCTCCCTTTCTCATGCTAATAACCAACTTCTTTTGATTGCACTTTTATTCTTTCTATGATCTAGAACTTCTATATACTCTTTTCTTATCCCATTAAGAGTTACATTCTACACCCCTCCCCATCCTCTTTGTCCTCCATTAGAAAATGCAGACCTTATTGCAAATCTATTTGTTATACTGAAGATAATAATTGAAATCATTCTGTTTATTATGATAATACTGTTAACATCTTCATAGGGGCTATTTGGTTTAGGGCTGCATATTGTCTACTGGATGCTGCTAATATTGATCTCCTCCTTAAAGAAGATCTCCTCCTTATAGGTTTTGGAAACCTATAAGGTCACTATAAGCCTATGGGGGGAAACTGCAATACTTCAGATCTGCTCTTCTAGAGGGAAAGATATGTGAACAACATGAAAAAACAAGGGAAGAAAATGATCAAAACAAACTTAGCTTCTATATTAAAAGAATCCAGTGATAGCATGGTAGAAGAAATGTCAGAAAAGGAGTTCAGAATATACATAATTAAAATGATTTGTGAAGCAAAGGATAAGAGAGCAAATGCAGGCAATGAATGATTACTCCAATAAGCAGTTGAAAGAGCAACTGAAGGAAGCAAAAGATCATTTCAACAAAGAGATAGAGATTCTCAAAAAAAAAAAAAAAATCCTTGAAATGAAGAAAACAATAAACCAAATAAACAACTCAATGGAAAGCATCACAAACACACTAGATCGCTTGGAAGACGGAACCTCAGATAATGAAGACAAAATATTTAATCTTGAAAATAAAGTTGACCAAACAGAGAGGATGGTAAGATATTATGAACAAAACCTCCAAGAACTATGGGACATCATGAAAAGACCAAATTTAAGAATTATTGGGATTGAGGAAGGCACAGAGATACAAACCAAAGGAATGAACAACCTATTCAATGAAATAATATCAGAAAATTTCCCAAACCTTGAAGAATGAAGTGGAAAATCAAATATAAGAGGCTTACAGAACACCAAATGCACAAAATCACAACAGATCCACACCAAGGCACAAAATAAAGATAGGATTTTGAAGGCTGCAAGAGAAAAGCATCAGATTACATACAGGGGGAAAGCCATACAGATATCAGCAGATTTCTTAGCCCAGACCCTGAAAGCTAGAAGGGCCTGGAACAACATATTTCAAGTTCTGAAAGAATATGGTCACCAACCAAGAATCCTATATCCAGCAAAACTAACCTTCAGATTTGAAGATGAAATAAAATCCTTCCATGATAAACGAAAGTTAAAAGAATTTACAAATAGAAAACCCATGCTACAGAATATTCTCAGCAAAATATTCCATGAGGAGGAAATGAAAAACAACAATGTAAGTCAGCAAAGGGAGGAACTACCTTAAAGGAAAAACTAATCAAAGGGGAAAACAAGTCAAGTTAAAAATCAAAAAGAAGCCCAAATGACTGGGAATACAAATCATATTGCAATAATAATCCTGAATATTAATGGCCTAAACTCATCAATCAAAAGACATAGACTGGCAGATTGGATTAAAAAGAAAGACCCAACAATATGCTGCCTTCAAGAGACTCATCTCATAGAAAATGACATCCACAGACTAGAGGTGAAAGGATGGGAAAAAACCTACCATGCACACAGACTCAGTAAAAAAGCGGGAGTTTCCATCCTTATTTCAGATAAAGTGGACTTCAAGTCCAAGTTAGTCAGAAGAGATAAAGAAGGACATTTCATACTGCTTAAAGGAACCACAAATCAGGAAGACATAATGGTCATAAATATTTATGCCCCAAACAACAGTGCATCCATGTACATTGAACAAATCCCTCTCAATTCCAGGAATCAAACAGACCACAACACAATAATTCTGGGTGACTTGAGCACACTGCTGTCACCACTGGATAGATCTTCCAAACAAAAACTAAACAAAGAAACCATAGAACTCAATAATACTATCCATAACTTAGACTTAACAGACATATATAGAATATTCCATCCACAATGAGCAAATACACTTTCTTCTCAGCAGCACATGAATCCTTCTCTAAAATAGAGCATATGTTATGCCACAAAGCAGCCCTCAGTAATGGCAAAAAAATAGAGATACTGCCTTGTGTTCTATCAGATCATAATGGAATGAAATTAGAAATCAATGACAAAATAAAAAAACAGAAATTACTCCAACACCTGGAGACTAAATAATATGCTATTGAATGAAGCATGGGTAACAGAAAACATCCGGGAGGAGATAAAAAAATTCTTAGAGTTAAATGAGAATGACAATACAACATATCAAAATCTCTGGGACACTATGGAAGCAGTACTAAGAGGAAAATTCATTTCATGGAGCGCATTCAAGAAAAGAATAAAGAATCAACAACTAAATGATCTAATATCACACCTCAAAACCCTAGAAAAAGAAAAACAGAACAACACCAAAAGTAGTAGAAGACAGGAAATAATTAAAATCAGAACTGAAATCAATGAAATTGAAACAAAAGAAACAATTCAAAAAATTGACAAAACAAAAAGTTGATTCTTTGAAAAAGTAAACAAAATAGATAAACCCTTCACCACACTAACAAAGAGAAGGAGAGAGAAAATTCAAATTACTAAAATTTGTGATGATAAAGGAAATATCACAACAGACACCACTGAAATACCTAACATAATGAGAAGCTACTTTGAAAATCTATACTCCAACAAAATAGAAAATATCAAAGACACTGATAAATTTCTAGAGACATATGATCCTCCCAAACTGAACCAGGAGGACATACACAATTTAAACAGATCAATATCAAGCAATGAAATAGAAGAAGCCATCAAAAACCTACCAACCAAGAAAAGTCCAGGACCAGACAGATTCTCAGCTGAGTTCTATAAGACCTTCAAAGAAGAACTCATTCCAATACTCCTTAAAGTATTCCAGGAAATAGGAGAGGAAGGAACCCTTTCAAACTCATTCTATGAAGCTAGTATCACCCTCATACCCAAACCAGGCAAAGACACATCAAGGAAAGAAAATTTTAGACTGATATTGCTGATGAATATAGATGCAAAGATCCTTAACAAAATTCTGGCAAATCGCATACAAAAACATATTAAGAAGACAGTGCACCACAATCAAGTGGGGTTCATCCGGGGAATGCAAAGTTGATTCAACATCCAGAAATCAATAAACGTAATTCATCACATCAATAGATTTAAGGTTAAGAATCATATGATTACTTCAATTGATGCACAGAAAGCATCAAAATACAACACCCCTTCATGCTCAAAACACTACAAAAAATAGGGATAGTAGGAACATACCTGAACATTATAAAGGTTATTTATGCTAAACCCACAGCCAACATCATTCTTAATGAAGAAAAACTGAAATCATTCCTTTTAAAAACTGGAACAAGACAGGGATGCCCTCTTTCACCACTTCTATTTAACATCATCCTTGAAATACTAGCCAGAGCAATTAGACAGACCAAAGAAATTAAAGGGATATGAATAGGAAAAGAAGATTTCAAGCTGTCACTATTTGCTAATGACAAGATTCTATATTTAGAGGATCCAAAAAATTCCACAAGAAAACTTCTAGACCTCATAAATGAATTCAGCAAAATAGCAGGATATAAAATCAATACATAAATCTTAAGCATTTTTATTTATAAGCAATGAAACATCTGGAAAGGAAATGAGGAAAACAACTCCATTCACAATAGCCTCAAAAAAATAAAATACTTGGAAATCGATCTAACCAAAGAGGTGAAAGATCTCTACAATGGAAACTACAGAACATTAAAGAAAGAAATTGAAGAAGACATTAGAAGATGGAGAGATCGCCCATGTTCTTGGGAAGGCAGAATTAATATTATCAAAATGGCCATACTTCCAAAGGTGCTATACAGATTTAATGCAATCCCAATTAAAATCCCAATGACATCTCTCACAGAAATAGAGAAAGCAATCATGAAATTCATCTGGAAGAACAAAAAGACCCAGAATATCCAAAGCAATCGTGGATAGGAAGAGTGATGCAGGAGGTATCACAATAACAGACCTTAAGCTCTACCATAGAGCAATAGTAACAAAAACGGCATGGTACTGGCACCAAAATAGACAGGTAGACCAATAGTACAGGATAGAAGACACGGAGACATACCCACATAAGTACAGTTATCTCATACTAGACAAAGGTGCCAAAAACTTACAATGGAGAAAAGATAATCTCTTCAACAAATGATGCTGGCAAAACTGGAAATCCAAATGCAGTAAAATGAAATTAAACCCCTGTCTCTCACCCTGTACAAAACTCAACTCAAAATGGATCAAGGATCTAGGAATTAGACCTGAGACCCTTCACCAAATAGAAGAAAAAGCAGGCCTGAACCTCCATCAAGTTGGCTTAGGATCAGACTTCCTTAACAAGACCCCTATAGTGCAAGAAATAAAAGCAAGAAGCAATAAATGGGATAGATTCAAACTAAAAAGCTTTTTCTCAGTAAAGGAAACAATCAATTATGTGAAAAGAGAGCCTACAGAGTGGGAGAAAATCTTTCCACACACATTTCAGACATAGCACTAATCTCCAAAGTTTATGAAGAACTTAAAAAGCTTTACATCAAAAATACAAAGGACCAAATCAATAAATGGGCTAAGGAACGGGGCAGACACTTCACAGAAGAAGATATACAGGTGACCAACAAATATATGAAAAAGTGCTCATCATCCCTAGTAATTAGAGAAATGCAAATCAAAACCACCCTAAGATTTCATCTAACTCCAATTAGAATGGCCATTATCCAGAACACAAGCAATAATAAGTGCTGGCATGGATGTGGGGAAAAAGGCACATTTGTACATTGCTGGTGGAGTTGTAAACTGGTGCACTCACTCTGGAAAGCAGTATGAAGATTCCTCAAAAAACTTGGAATGGAACCACCACTTGACCCAGCTATCCCACTCCTGAGTTTGTACCCAAAGGACTTAAAATCAGCATACTACAGTGATGGGGCCACATCAATGTTCATAGCAGCTCAATTCACAATAGCTAGATTGTGGAACCAAGTGAGATGCCCTTCAGTTGAAGAATAAAGAAACTGTGGTATATATACACAATGGAATAATACTCAGCCATAAAGAAGAATAAAATAATGGCATTTGCTGGTAAATGAATGAAGTTGGAAAATATCATGCTAAGTGAAATAGGCCAAGCCCTAAAAACCAAAGGCGAAATGTTTTCTCTGATAAGTGGATGATGATATATAACAAGGGAGGGTGATGGGGGGAAGAGAAGAATCAAGGAACTTTGGATGGTGTAGAGGAAAATAGGGTGGGAGGGGGTAGGGGAAGGAAAGATAGTAGAATGAAACAGATCCTACGTATTACCCTATGTATATGAATGATTGCATGAATGGTGTGAATCTACATTGTGTACAACCATAGAAAAGAAAAGTTGACCCCATTTGTGTACAATGAATCAAAATGCAGTCTGTAAAAATTTTTTAAATTTTAATAAAAAAAATAGTAAGTATTCAGTGATACTTATCCCCTCAGAGGGGCCACATGTGAAATGACTCAGAGCCCAGATTCCAGGGCCACATCACCTACGTTTGAATACTGGCACTGCCACTTTTAGCTAAATGTGGCCAGTGACTCAGCCTCTTGGGGTCCTTATGTTCCTCATCTGTAAAGGAGGACAATAATAATAATGGCCACATATAAATAAATGAATAAATAAATATTGGTGAGATGTGGGGAGAAATGTACTCCCATACATTGTTGGTGGGGCTGCAAATTGGTACAACCACTATGGAAAGCACTATGATGAATATTCCTTAAAAAACTTGGAATGGAACCACCATTTTACCTACTTATCCCACTCCTTGATCTATACCCAAAGGATTTAAAAATAGCATACTACAGTGATGCAGCCACATCCATGTTTACAGCAGCTTAACTCACAATAGCCAAGTTATGGAAACAACCGAGGTGTCTGAGGTGTCCTTCAATGAATGAATGGATAAAGAAAATATGGTATATATACACAATGGAATATTACTCAGTCAAAAAAAAAAAGAAGAATGAAATTATGGCATTTGCCAGTAAATGGGGAACTAGAGAATATCATGCTAGGTGAAATAAGTCAATCACAAAAAACCAAAGGTCAAATGTTCTCTCTGAGTTGTGGATGCTAATCCACAATAAGGGAGGGTGGGAAGGGGAAGAATAGAAGTCCACTGGATTAGACAAAGGGGAATGAACAGAAGGGACAGGAAGGGGAATAGGAAAAACAGTAGAATTATTGGTCATAACTTTCCTAGCCTTGTATTTGTATACAAGATCAGAGTAACTCCACATCATGTACAACCACAAGAGTAGGAACCTAAATAGAATAAGTTATACTCTATGTATGTATATTCTGCCAAAATACATTCCACTGTCATGTATAACTAAAATAAAAAATAGTTTTTTTTAAAAAAGAAAAGAAAATATTTCTTCTATCCAATGGGCCCTGTACCCATTGACCATCCTCTCCATTCCTTCCTTCCCACCACCCTTCCCAGCCTCTGTAACCATTCTATTCTCAACTTCTGAGATCAATTTTTTTAGCTTCCTCAGGTACATGAGAACATGTGATATTTGTCTTTCTATGTCAGGCTTATATTATTTAATGCAATGTTCTCCAGTTCCACAGATGTTATAGCAAATTACAGGATTTTATTATTTTTATAGCTAAATAATATTTCACTGTGAATATAAACCATATTTCCCTTATCCTTTCATTTGTTGATGGACACCTAGATTGATTGCATAGTGTGACTACTATGAATAGTGCTACAATAAACATGGGAGTGCAGATGTCTCTTTAACATACTGATTTCCTTTTGTTTGTGTTTATATTCCAATAGTTGGATTGCTGGATCACATGGTAGTTCTATTTTTAATTTTTCCATAATGGCTGTACTAACTGACATTCCCACTAACAGCATATAAGAGATACCTATTCATTTCAGCTGTGCTTTAGTACATGTCCTGTGCAGGGCAGAGATGGGTTTCCCATGGATCTAATGAAGCTCAAGATTCAGGGTCTTCACTCCCATGCAGGACCTTCCAAGACCCTAGCAATGTGTACATGAGGTCACTTTTTTTCTGTAAAATTTGAAAAAGATGTTTTATTGGAGTTGGTTAAGGTTGCCATCTACTTCCAGTTTGACTTCCCCTCCAGTTTGTGTTGGATGGTAGAGGAGTGGCCACAGGCATTTTGGGGATCCACCTAATGGGAACTTTAGGGGAGAACAGACTCATTTTAGATCTATTCATATGGTTTACAGTCACCTCCATGTGACTGTATTACCCACTGCCCAGATGCAAGACTACCTTCCAGAAGTACTCTTATCTACCCACCATATGACTCACCACGTGTTGTGACTTGTAGGTCTACAGCCAGAGGTGAAATCAGGATATAAACATATCCTACAGCACCTGGCACCAGAAGTATGTGGGAGTAAAGAATCAGGGTTTGAAAAATACATGAAGCAAAGTTGGTCTGAAGAAAACTGTTCCAAACATCATCCATGCAAAAAAATAAGCAGAGGATTCCATCCCATATGGACACCAGTCAAAACAAGTTTGACCTTCAGGCAATATACTCAACAACACAGCATATATAATTATAAATACACTGTATTTTTTTCTTTTTTGATGAGAATTGTACAAAATATAATTTATCAGAATTCCTATGTTTAAAAACTTTTTTTTCAATACTGGGGATTCAACCCAGGTGCATTCTACCACTAAGCTACATCCCCTTTTAATTTTTTATTTTAAGACAGGCTGGTCTCAAACTTCAATCCTGCCTCAGCCTCCCATTTGCTGGAAGTACAGGGCTGTGCCACTACACCAGGCTCCTGTTTAAATTTGATGATGACTTGGCACAAATTACTGATATCAATGCAGGTAGTAAAAAAAGCTTATACCATGGCCAGGCACGGTAATGTCAGCAGCTCTGGAGGCTGAAGCAGCAGGATTGAGAGTTCAAAGTCAGCCTCAGCAACTTAGTGAGGCCCTAAGAACTCAGGGACACCCTGTTTCAGAATAAAATATAAAAAGGGGATTGGGATATGGCTCAGTGGTTAAGCAACCCAGGGTTCATTCCCCAGTACCAAGAAAAAAAAAGAAAAAGAAAAAGAAAACTTATTCCATGTATAATTGCATAATGAGATTTTCAAATAAATTGGCTAATGAATATAGTTAACTTGAAGAGTGTGTGTAAGATTATTTCCCGCACAAAAAATTTTAAATGCCCTAAAATTTTTACAACTCAGAAATGAAAGAAAAAAAATTTTTTTTGGTGTGCGTGGGGGTGTTATGCTAAGGATCAAAACCAGGGCCAAGAATGTGCTAGGCAAGCATTCTACTACTAAGCAATGCACCCCAAGTCCCAATGAAAGAAATATGATTAAGCTTTTTTCCCCAGTTGGATAACGAATCTAAAAATTGAACTGACATTGCCAGTAACAACTTGTAAACCTAAAAGAAACTCTTATAAACTATCAAATTGTTGGCATCAAATTTGCTATTTTGCCACTGCCTTTATTCTGCTCCCCGACACCACCTTACAACCCAGATCTTAGGCCGCAAACTTCCTAGCCAGTAATTGGTCCACACTGTTAGCCTGCGAACCTCCTCGCCAACCATTGGTCTGTTGTTATTAGCCCGCAAAATTCCACTGCTTAAGAATGGCTCCCCCGCCATTTTCTCTCTCTCTCTCTCCTCCTCGCTTTCATGCTCTCTCCTGGCTTTCACTCTCTCTTGCGCGCTCTCGCTCTCTCTCTCTCTCTCTCTCTCTCTCTCTCTCTCTCTCTCTTCCTCTCATTTTCTCTCTCTCACCCTGCAGGGAGACACTCTGCCTGTTTGCCTAATAAACTCTCTTGCGTGAGTTTCCACATCCAGAGTGGTTTCTGGGTTCTTACACAAATATTGAGACAAATTTGATCCACCATGCTAAGAAGACTGAATTCTTTCTAGTCACTCTCTAAAATGGTGTAATCAAGCAAAGAAGTAATCAAGTAGTATGCAGTCAAAAAAAATGTAAGAAGAAAAGATAATATTTGAGTGTGACTAGTATCTAATTAATCAAACTATTATGGGAATTTTTTATGATGATTGAAATACAGTTTTTAATATTTATAATTTTAATATTTATAATTTGTTGTTACTTGTTATAAATATTATCTTTATTTTGTTTTTTGCAGTACTGGGGATTGAACTCAGGGACATGCTACCACCAAGCTATATTCCTTTTATATTCCAAGACAGGGTCTTGCTAAATTGCCAAGATTGGCCTTGAACTTGTAATCCTCCTGCCTCCGTCTCCTGAGTCATTGAGATTACAGGTGTGTGCCACTGTGCTTGAACTAAATATTCTCTTTCATATGTTTTTATATTTGTAATTTGGTGAGGTTTTTTTCTTTTGCAGAGGATACCCCCACTCTGTCATCATACATACCTGGGAAATGTCTTAAGTATCAAACTCCACAAAACCTGGCTGACCAAAGTACAGAACAAGCTCTTAGGGGCTACTACAGCTGCCTGAGGTGCTGAGAGTCGTTACTTAAACCCCCTGGCCCAGAAGCTGCATACTGTCAGGTCACCTGGGGTTGATCAGACTCTACAAAATGAGCACAGGTTAGAAAGGTCATCAGAGTGACTCAAACTAAAAGATCTCTTTATAGGGTCACCTGTGAGGCATTTTAGGTCACCAGTAACATTACGAAGCCTACATCTATCTTTGCTTCAGCACGAATTGCCGCTCAGGGGAAACCAGCTATTCTCCATCTATGTCTATTGCCTATTTTTCTTCTGGTAAACAGTGTTTTGAGAACTCAAAACATGCCTATGACCTTAGTAAAAGTTAATTCTTTACTGGTGAAAGAAAGAAAAAGAGGAAGGGAGGAAGGAAGGGAAAAAGTAGAATAGGATGGCTTAAAGGAGGAGGGACTTAAACACAGAAAAACATGTTTAGGAAAGCAAGGTGATTGGGGTTAGGGATGGATAGCTCAGTGGTAAAGCACTTGCCCTAACATGATCAAAGCCCTGGGGTAAATCCCCAGCAAAACACACACACACAGAGCAAGGTGATTCCAGCTTCTTGAAACAGGCAGGGCACAGTGGTGCATGCCTGGGATCTCAGAGGCTCAGGAAGCTAAAATAGGAGGTCACTAGTTCAAAGCCAGTCTCAGCAACCACAAGGTGCAAAGCAACTCAGTGAGACCCTGTCTCTGAATAAAATACAAAATAGGGCTGGGGATGTGGCTTAGTGGTTAAGTGCCCCTGAGTTCAATCTCTGGTACCCCACCAAACAAAACAAAACAAAACAAAAAATGACAGACTGCTTGCCCAGGCATGCTTGCTCCCTGGATTCCCTTTGGGGGAACACCCTCCTGCACAAGTGCAACTTTGACTTGCTGATATGTAACAGTGAATAATGTACAAAGCTGCTCTCCCCGCCCTTTCCGTTGCAGCCATTTCCCCGCCTCCCAACTACTGTGAGTCTGTGAACATCCTAGCTAGCTATTGGTTCATCAGTCAGCTTGCAAGTATCCTTCTCTGTTATTGGTCCCGTTAGCCCGGCAGAATTCAACTGCTTCACAGTCGCTACCCTGCCACCTTTTCTCTTGCTTTTCTCTCCTACACACTTGCTTGCTTTCTCCTCCTCACTTTTCCACTCTCTCTCTAGTGCGTGCCCTTTCTCTTTTCCTTTCTTGTCCTCTCATTTTCTCTCTCACCCTGCAGGGAGACACTCTGTTTGCTTAATAAACTCCCTTATGTGATTTCCCGTGTCCGGTGTGGTTTTCGTGGGATTCCTTACACAGTGTTAGCACAAAAAGACCAGGCCAGGAAGCAAACCTCACAAATCATCTCAGTTGTTTATCCAGAAATGAAGTTTTATGCAGGAACAGGGTGATGCCGGTGAACCCACTTTCCTGGTAGAAAAATGAGCCACTGAACAAAGAAAGGTACTGGGCTTATATAGGTTATTCTGAGAGGTGGTCTAGTGAGCATATCAGTTTTCTTGGGCACTCAAGATTATGGGGTCTGTTTTATTGGCAAATGAATGTGTCAGTTCAAGCACTCAGGAATTTGAACTTTTGGATCAGGGGTCTGTGTGCATCTGGAGACTTACTCTGAAGGAGATTAATGTCGCTTTAGGGGAGGATTTTTCATTTTCCATATCTAATAAACAGTGGTTCACTTTATGCTTTGAATATAGCCCTTGCTGCTCTACCAACTGCAATTTATTTTTTAAATCGACATTTTTTTTCTTTCTCTCTCCCTGCTACTTCTCAACCTCTCCTCCTCCCTAAGCTTAGGGAAAACAAGATTACCTTTCTTCCCCATCCTGGGCATTTTTATCTGTCCTTGAGTACACACCCACTACAGGAAGGAAGTAATCCAGACTTTGGGGATGATACCAGAAAATCCCAGAAATGAGAATCTCCCAAATCAATAAGTGAATTACAACTCCCAACAGAGAACATGTGGAATGTAGCCTTTAAGTCACCTCTTTAAAAGCCAGTCCTGCTGATGGGGAGAAAACACAGCCTTTGGGACAGGAGTCCCCTGTGTTTATCCTTTGCTAGCAAAGCAATAAACCTTTTTCCTTTTTCTCAAAACTTGTCCTTTTATTGGATTGGCATCAGGAACAAGGACTGAGCTTTTGGCAACAGACCCACTTCTGAGCACGTTTTTGATTTCTTGCGCACTGGTACTTAGAACACTACTCACTGTGCATTATGTAAAAAGAATCGTAATTATGGTCCTTTCCTTACCAGGTTTCTGTGAGGATTAATATATGTAAAGGGCTTAGAAGGTAAATTCGGAATCTTAGAGCATGGTCCTTGCCTCTGAATGAGTGCAACTGTCTAAAGTTGCCTTGTCCACCCTGTCCCTCCTGGCAGGCAGGGTCATCTGAGACTTCTGGCATCAGTAACCTGTAGCTCCTGGCTACTCTTTCCTCAAACCATGTTTGGGTCACAATTTAACTGTGTAAATCCAAATAGTTTCTTTTCTCATGGTCTTACTCTATGCATTTGTAAAGAAAGAAAGTTAGACCAAGACTGATTTCCAAGATGCCAACAATGTCCTTGGTTCTGGTCAAGCGGCCCATTTCAAACTGTGGGCTTGGGCTTGTGGGATTTCTGCGTTGTACCCTCCCTGTAAACAGTGGATGACATTGCTAAACCCCTCCTAGGACTGTGGCCAGCGTTATAAGATAAAGCTAAACCAGGGCCTCAACACAGAACCAGGCACACAAAGACTGCTCGGAAAACGAACCTTCTCACCTCCCGCAGCACTGCAGCCCGCCCTCCCTCACCACTCTGCGCACGCGCGGGTGCCGCAATCGCCCTCTGGCCGCAGGATGCCAGCTTCCGGTTCCCTAGGCCGGAGGCGGGGCTGAGGCTAATGGCGGCGTCTGCCAAATTGGCGGGAGGGGGCGTTGAGGAGAACGCGGCAGAAGAGGAACCACGGGTTCTGGAACCCGGGGCCGCTCCGTTCGGAAATTTCCCTCATTATTCCCGCTTCCACCCTCCAGAGCAAAGGCTTCGCCTCCTGCCCCCGGAGCTGCTTCGAAGGCTCTTCCCTCTCGAGCGTTCCGAGGCAAGGCCGATCCTGGGGCTCGACGTGGGGTGTAACTCCGGGGTGAGTGACGGGCTAGGGATCCGAGTAGCGGGAATGAGTGGTTGGCTGTCTCCACGTCCTGTGTGGGTCTGGCTAGGGCGTGGCATGACACCACCAAAACTCGCCTAAAATAGGCTTAAGACGTAACATTGACCGACCCCCTGCGGTTCATCCTGCTAGCAAAGGTGCCACTACCATCTCTTACGAATCTTGAGGAATCCTCAACCACATTCCAAGTTCCCGCTCTCTCGCCCAGACCCGGGGAGGGCTACGGTACCTGAACTTCCGGCGCTTGCCTCTCAGCTTGACTAGGGAGAGGCGGCTTCCGGGGATCTATGTTTGGGAGTGTGCAATTGGGATTGGTCAACTGGGAGAGATGAGCCTGTAGCGATAGAAATATGCCTGAAACTAATACTCATATGTGCCATGCTGTACAGTGCAGGATGGGCCCTGGAGCCAGATGGAGGCCTTGCTACTCTTCTTACTATTGAGTGTTCTTAGACATAAAATAATTGTAGTTAAACTACATGCAAAATATGGAAATGCCTCTCGCCTATTTGTAGCCAGTGGGATATCCTAGAGGAGCAAGCAATCTCACTCCATGATGGCAAATGCTTCAAAAGTTGGTTCCCCTACTCCACATCTTCATCACAGCAGAGTAGGGGCTGGAAGAGGTGCAGAGAATTTTACTGTCAATGGCCTTTGGCAAAAGACTTTAGTGCAGGATGGAAGACCGTGAGGGACACAGGAGAACATCTGGATACAGTCCAAAGACTGGAATGAGCAGATGTGTGGGTGTCAGGTGTCCCCTGCACACATTTCTCCACCATTATGATACAGGAAATCAGAGGGGTAAAGCAATGGAAAAGAGACATTGGGCTTATGGCTTGGAATTTCATAAAAGGAATTAAGAAAACACCAGAGATTTTAAAGTTGAATAGTATATCTTATACATATTAGAAGCAAGGACATAGTTGGAATTAACTAAAGAAGTGGTCCCAAATGTGACCATGCATTTTAAAGAGCTTTCTATTTTGCACTTTTTAAAAAATGTTTATATTTGATTTGAAAAAAATGAAAATACAGGGGCTGGGGTCATGGCTCAGTGGTAGAGTGCTTGCCTAGCATGTGTGAGGCACTGGGTTCAAATCTCAGCCCCACATATAAATAAATGAATAAAATAAAGGTCTATCAACATTTTTAAAAAATCAAAATACAAAGGCTACAGTTGGCTTTTCTATGGGTTCTGCACCTGTAGATTCAACCAACTATGGATTGAAATTATATTTTTTTAAAAAGTGTACTGAACACAAACAGACTTTTTTATCATTATTCCCTAAACCACACAGTTTAGTAAACAACTATTTACATAGCTTTTATTTTATAGCAGGGTATATAAGTAATTCTAGAGAGAATTCAAAGCATATTAGATATATGTAGGTTGTACTATACCATTTTATATAAGGACTTCAGCATCCTTGGATTTCAGTACCTCTGGGATCCTCAAACCAGTTCTTTCCCCATGGATAACAAGAGATGACTTTATAGTAAAAAGAAAGTCTCTACTACATCCTCCTTTTCCCCGTACACAATGGCACAGATGTACGTAATTGCTTGGGTATTCATCCTATGCACCCCAGCATTTACACATGTTTAAATATCCTCTATCTTTTTTTAAAAAGTTTTTTAGATGTTGATAGACCTTTATTTTATTCATTTATTTATTTATATGTGGTGCAGAGAATCAAACCCAGTGCCTCACACGTGCTAGTCAAGTGCTCTACCAATTAGCCACAACCCCAGCCCCTCCCTCATATTGTAATTTTACTAATAGAAGCACACTATTTTGTACCTTGCTTTTCATTTAATTACTTGGGAAATATCCATGTCTTTTTTTTTTTTTTTTTGCATAGTGCTGGGGATCCAGCCCGGCACTGATGTGATGAAGTGACTAGTTAAATGGGGCCACACTCGAGATCAGATAAGGAGAGGAAGACAGGGAAGAAGTGAACAGAGAATGGGAAGAAAATAAGCACTGGATTGGGACCTTGATACTAATTTTTTAACAGTGCCATGATTTGACAGCTTATTAGAAATACAGTATCTCAGGGCTGGGAATTTGGCTCAGTGGTACAGCACTTGTCTGGCATGTGTGAGCCATGGGTTTGATTCCCAGCACCACAAAAAATACACTCATACATACAAATCTCAGCCCTCACCCCAGAACTACTAAATCAGCATGTATATTTTAGAATAACCTATAGGTGATTTAGGTGTCCATTAAAGTTCGAGCAACTGAGCCAGGCATGGTAGCACACACCTGTAAACCCAGCTATTCAGGAGGCTAAGGCAGGATAATAGCAAGTTGGAGGCCAGCCTGGACAACTTAGTGAGACTCTGTCTCAAAATGAAAAATAAAAAGGACAGGGTATTTATCTTGGTGGCCTTGTGTTCAATTCCTAGTACTGGGTGGGGGGTGGGGGGATAAGCTTAAGAATCCTGATACAGAGGAAGAAACCTAATGTAAAAAACTATATAGAAAAACACAAATTAGAGTTAACTATAATGGTAATAGAAATCAAAGTTAGCAAAAGGACAGAGTGACTTAAGAGTCAAAAAGTTGCTAAAATGGTGAAAATCATAAATCATAAATCATTGGATTTAGCTAGAAGGAAATCAGTAGTGACTTGGGAATGATGGCTGCAGAAGCAGAATAAGTCTCAGAAGGAGTTGATGAAGTATAAAACAGTATGTAAACTAAAAGGTGTAGAATGAAGGCTAAAGGAGGATTTTTGGAATCCATACCTTTCCCAACCACAGGTCTGAGAAACAGGTTTTTGTAATATAGTGCTTGCTCTATTCCTCACCTTCCTGGTAAGGGACACTGGTTATGCTTCTGGAACCCTTTCCTTTTCCCTTGGGTCTGAGATACCCAGAAAAAGATAATGAATTTACCAGCATATTACTTAAGCCAGAAAATATTGTTCTAGGCTCCCTTGCAGCATGATTAGGCTATCACTTTGAAGCATACAACCCAACCAGCAGTATCAGAAAAATACAGGGATGATGCATTACAGTCTATGACCCCTGGAGGGCGCTGAGAGTCTGCTCAAGAAAAACTACAACCTCTGTAGGTTATGATTTAGGAGCCTCACATCCTATAAAACCAGAGGTAAGTATGGCAGTCTCAGAGGATGAGAGTGAGCTTTCTCTTACATTCACTGTTGAAAACTGCAATGACAAAGCTCTTTTGGATTCCTCTAGGATCTGAGTGTGGCTCTATACAAACACTTCCTTTCCTCACATGATGGGGAGAACTGCTCAGATGCCTCCGGAGAACTCCGTCTCCTATGCTGTGACATAGATCCAGTCCTGGTGGAGCGAGCCAAAAAAGAATGTCCTTTTCCCGATGCCTTGACTTTTATCACCCTGGACTTCATGAATCAAAGGACCCGGAAGGTTCTCTTGAGCTCTTTCTTGAGTCAATTTGGACGTTCAATTTTTGACATTGGCTTCTGCATGTCAATAACCATGTGGATTCATCTGAACCATGGGGACCATGGTCTGTGGGAGTTCCTCGCCCATCTTTCCTCCCTCTGCCGCTACCTCCTCGTGGAACCACAGCCCTGGAAGTGTTACCGAGCAGCTGCAAGGCGTCTCCGAAAGCTGGGACTCCATGACTTTGATCACTTCCATTCCCTTGCCATCCGAGGTGATATGGCAAATCAGATTGTGCAGATCTTGACCCAGGACCATGGCATGGAATTAGTATGCTGCTTTGGCAACACCACTTGGGACCGAAGCCTTCTACTCTTCAGGGCATCTGATCCCTGAGTCACTGATAGAAGAGAAAGAAAGGAACAGATTAAGATTCTGGAGGCAGTAAAATGGAAAGGCAGAAAGAGATACTGAAGAGATTTTAAACTGAGTATTCTGTTCACTGCCCTGGAACAGTGAGACAGCCTCAAAACCTAGCAGAAGATTTTGGCAAAATGTCCAAGGCATGCAACTGAAAGAAACAATGTCTGTTCCCCATTATTTGGGACAATCCCTGAAGAGAATGAATCCATAGATCAGTGAGCAAGGGTATCTGGACAGAGTATGATCCTTAGTAGTAGGACGTGGAACAGACTATTCCTAGGTTTCTGTTTGTGGTACCGGTGATTAAACCCAGGGCCTGTGCATGGTAGACAAATGCTGTAGCACTGATATACATCCCTAACCCTTAAAGGTCATTAAAAATTAGACCAGGCTAAGCCAATCATGATTGCTGGCACAAGCATGTAATCTCAATGACTCCAGAGACAGACAGGAGGGTTCCAAGTTCAAGGCCAGCCTCAGCAAGTTAGCGAGAACCTGTCTCAAAAAAATAAAAAGGGGTCTGGGGATATAGCTCAGTTGGTAGAGTGCTTGCCTTGCAAGCACAAGGCCCTGGGTTCAATCCCCAGCACCACAAAAAAAAAAGAAAAAAAGAAAAAGGATTGGGAATGTCTCTAATAAAGCATTCCTGTTCAATCCCAGGTACAAAAAAAAAAAAAAAAAAAATTAGACCAGATGTAGCCTTAGAAGATATCAGTTCCCTGGGCTCCTTAAATCTGATCTGATTTCTTCAGGTGTTTTTCTGGACTAATTAGACCTGCCTTTGGGCAAAACTCACAATGCAATCTGTAATGAAGAGCCACTGGCCTGACCAAAAGAAGTGGTTAGTAGGGAAAGTATCTTTTTGTGGCAGGTCAAGTCTCTAATATGCTCAGGCTTGGCATAGCAATTACAGATACTAGGAAAGATCTATTAATTAGTATTTAAAGATGTTTAAAAGGTTTAATTATGAACCCAGAGGTAGTGGTTCAGGTCTGGATTTAAGACTTAGAAATCTATTCTATCTTCTTGTATTCTTTTATGGTGGTAAACTATAACAAAATTTACCATGCTGACCATTTTTAAGTGTATAATTAATGTGGCATTCACCATGTTCATAGTGTGGATTCTAGTTGTTTTTGTTTTTTGTTTTGCTATTTTGGGTACTAGAGATTGAACTTGGGAAGCTCTACAACTGAGCCAAATTTCCAGCTCTTTTTTTATTTTGAGACCAGGTCTCTTTAAGTTGCTGAGGCTGGCCTCAAACTTACAATCATCCTGCCTAGCCTCCTGAGTCACTAAGATTACAGGTGTGTGTTGCTGAACCCTGAAGAATTCTGTTTTTAACAGGTTCCTCAGGTAATTCTTTTTTTCTTTTTTTTTTAAATTCTGTTTATTTTTATGTGGTGCTGAGGATCAAACCCAGTGCTTCAACACATGCTAGGCAAGTGCTCTGCCACTGAGCTACAACCCAGCCCTCTCAGATGATTCTGATGCAAGCAGTAGACAACACTTAGAATGCTTAGGGTTCTTTAGGATTCCATTCAGCCTTTGACATATTTTTCCTTGGGTGATTTCTTTTCCCATGCTTTTAACACCTACCTATATGTTAATGGTCCCTGAATATACTGGTTAGTCCTACCCCACAGTTTCAGATTAATATTTTTCCTGTTTTATAATCGATCCCATTAAATAAATTCTTAAGGCATCTTAAATTCAACATATCACAAAAGCAAACTCAATACCTTCTTTCCAAATCTAATCCTGTCACAATTTGTGGCATCCACTGATTGCTCAAATCAGAAACCTCAGTTGACTCTTTGCCATGCTGAAATAATCATGAAGTCCAGCCAATTCTTTTTTGTTTGGGTTTTTGTTTGTTTGGTTGGTTTGGTATTGATGATTGAAACTGAGGCATTCTACTACTGAACTACATCCACATTTATTTTTTATTTTGAGATAGGGCTGGCTGAGGCTGGCCTCAAATTTTCAATCCTCCTACCTCAGCCTGGGAGGTAGCTGGGAAATCCAGCCAATTCTACCAATAACATGTAAATTTCACTCATTCCATCCATGTGGCTGATGCCTACCAGAGGTTTCTATGTTAAGTCACCTAACTTCCATTCCATTCCCTGCTTTGCAATCATGGTTTACTCATCTGTACAACTGAAATAATACAGTCCATTGCAGTGAGGCATGCCAGTAATCCAGCAGCTTGGGAGGCTGAGGCAGAAGGATCACGGGTTCAAGGCCAGCTCAGCAACTTGGTGAGACCCTGTCTCAAAATCAAATATAAAGAAGGTCTCAGGGTCAGTGGGTAGGCACACCTGGGTTCAATCCCTGGTACCAAAACAGCAACAACAAAACCTTCCTTTTCCTGTGCCTAAGTGAGCTAAACAATGTGAAAGTATTTTGCAGAGTATAGTGTTAAGCAAAAAAATATGGTGCTATTACCTTCTGATGACACTCCAAGCATGGTGCAGACTACAATTATACCTGGTAGACCAAAGGTTTATGAGGAAAAAAATCATAGAAAACTTGCATCTTACTATGTCTAATTACTTTTTCAGAATGTAGTAATAAGTTCAGCTTCAGCACTGTAGAGCTTCTTTTTTTCTTTCTTTCCTCCTCTTTTTTTTTGGGGGGGGGGTGCTGGGGATTGAACCCAAGGGCACTTAACCACTGAGTCACATCCCCAGCTTTTCTTTTTTTTTTTTTTTTTTTTAATATTTTATTTTGAGACAGGGTCTTGCTAAGTTGCTTAGGGCCTAAATTGCTGAAGCTGGCCTTGAACTTGGGATCATCCTGCCTCAGCCTCCTGTGTCCCTAGGATTACAGGCGTGCATCACCACACCTAACACTAATACAGAGCATTCAGATGAAGCTGTATTGGGAGGGAGGGATATGGAGTTAACGGAAATAAGACCAGTTTTGTTTTTTTTTTTAATACCTTTATTTTGTTTATTTAGTTTTTTTATGTGGTGCTGGAGATCGAACCCAGTGCCTCACACATGCTAGGCAAGTGCTGTACCACTGAACCACAACCCCAGCCCAAGACCAGTTTTTAATGATCTCAGTGATCACAGTGGTTACAGGGGTGAGTTTACCCATTCTCTATAGATCTTAATTTAGGAACACCTATAAACCTTTTGATCCTGCAAGGTGCTCTCTCCTATCACCCTTCACCAAGGTGGTGCAAAGAAATTTTTATGGGGCAGAGGTAAGCAAAATAATAAATAGACCCCTAAGATGTCCACATACCATTTCCTGGAAACTATAAATAGTATCCAGGCTGGGTTCAGTGTAGTCCCAGTGACTAAGGAGGCTGATATAGGAAGATTTAAGTACCAGGCCTCAGCAACTTAACAAGACCCTGTCTCAAAATAAAAAATAAAAAGGACTGGGGATATAGCTCAGTGGTAAAGCACCCCTGGTTTTGATTCCCAGTACCAACAACGACAAACAAAAAACAACAAACAACTACGAATGCTAACTGAGATAGCAAAAGGGACTTTGCAGATGTGATGAGACCACAGTAGAAGATGTAATGACAGAAACGAGATTGGAGTAATAAGAGGAAGGCCTGCCTACAAACCAAAAAATGCAGGCAGCGTTCGGAAGATAGACAAGGCAAAGAAATTCTTCCCTGGAGCCTCCAAAAGGAATGCAAAAACTTTTGATTTTAGATTTTTGGCCTGCAGGACTATAAGACTAAATTTGTTGTTTTAAACCACTAAGTTTGTGATGATCTATTGTAGCAGTAAAAGTAACACAGGGGCTCCAACTAAAATGAGACTGGCTTACAAAGCCAAGTAGCACCTGTCCCAAACAACTTGATGATGGCAAATAGCCCCAGTGACTAAATGGATATACAGAGGCTGTGTCTACTTGGTTAACTGAGAACATTTAAAACCACACACCACTTTGGGAGATGTTTCAGTATCTGAACCTGATTTGTTTCCTAGTAACATTCTATTGGCCAAGCAGTTACCTGACCTGTTGAGAGGGACTGTTATATTTCAAGTCTGTGGCAGTTAGTATAAATGAAAATGTGTAATTAGCACTCATAAAGATGAGGCCCTGGTACCAAGAAGTTAATGATTGCATAATGGTCTTAGAGCGCTCGGAGTCAGAATATCTTTGGCTTAGGAGTCAGCACCAAGAATAATGAGCCACGTGTGTGTGTGTTTTACTGAGGATAAGCCCACTGATGCTGTACCACCAAGCTACATTTCCAATCCTTTATAATTTTTTTTATTTTGAGACAGAGTCTCACTAAATTACCGAGGCTAGCCTCAAATTTCTGATCTTCCTGCCTCAGACTCCTGAGTTGCTGGGATTGTAGGTATGTACCACCTCTCTGGAGTATACTTAAATAGAGAATAGTCCTGGATATACTTTAACTTTTTACCATGGGCTACATCCCCAGTCTATTTTTTTTATTTTGAGACAGGGTCTTGCTAATTTCTGAGGCTGGTCTTGAACTTGGAATCCTGCCTCAGCCTCTGGAGTTGCTGGGATTACAGGATACAGGCACACGCCACCTCACCCAGCTCATACTTTAACATTTTAAAAAATATATTTTATATAATCCGATCATTTCCAAAATGTTATAATTTCACCATACAGTCAATATAAAATTGAGATACTTTTATATACTAAGTCTTCAAAGTCTGGTATGCATTTTATACTTACACTTCAACTCCACTTGTACCAGTCATGGCAAATCAAGAAGTACTATTTAATTCCTTCCAAATATTCAGCATGTTTTTAGTTTCTATAGGGGTAAGGGGGGAAAGTAGATAAAACAATCCCAAATATCCAAAGGTTAGATTCAGTTCACTCAGAAAGTGGGTTTCAAGTTGAGAAAAGGAGAGGCTCATAGAAGGTAATATTTTATCATACTAGCTTCAGAAATGGAAAAGTCTTTGTGGGCTGCAGTGGGCATGGAAACTTTCTAACAGATGTGGGACTTGAGCCGTCTCTGAAAGGAATATAGCTTGTAGAATGAAGGACAAGAGGGGGAAAAAGGCATTTCCTATAAGCCTAGAGAAAAGGATCTCTTGGAAAGGGCACATAGGCATGGGTGTTTGCACATTCAGAATAAAAAAGATGGGCTAGTTTAGGCTGGATGCAATTCTTTTATCCAGTAACAGTAATCTTCGCTGCTTAACTAGATTCTGGATGGAATATTTATTTATACGTAAAGAGAAAACCATAAACACACCAGAAAATAACATCAGTTTAAAAAATGGAGTACTTAAAAAAAAGCCATAAGGAAAATATCAATAAATTTGACTAAGTCAAAAAAGAAAATACAATAAAGTTGCATGATAAACTACCAATAGGAAAACTATCTGCAATGTGACAAAAGGCTAATTTCATTATAATACAAATAACTCATAAATCTATCGGAAAAAAAGACATTCACAGAAAACAATAGCAGATGAATACCTCAAAACTTGTTTAATCTTGTCAATTATATGCAAATAAAAACAAAAGAATGTTTTATCACAGATTAGTATAATATCACAAACTTAAACCAGTGATAGTAAGAATGTAGGAAAATAGGTATTCTTACGCCCTATTAATGGAAATTTAAATTAGCATGACCATTTCGGAAGGCAATTGTCAATATTTATCAAAATGTACAGGGCTGGGGTTGTAGCTCAGTGGTAGAATGCTTGCCTAGATTCACTTCTCAACACCACATAAAAACAAATAAGGGTACTGTGCCCATCTACAACCAAAATGTGTGTGTGTGTATGTATTTTAAAAAGTACATAATACTGCATATACCCAGGAATTCCATTAGGAATTTATCCTGCCAATATGCTCATATATATAATTATGCAAGGATATGTATGCAATGTTAATTCATTGCATTTAGTTGATAAAAGTAAAAACCTAGAAACAAATTAAATGCCCATAAGCAGGAAACAAACAACATGAGACTGGTATAAATGGATTACTATGTAATTGTTTAAAAGAAGAAAATAGATCTATATATGCCAATATAGAAAGGTCTCCAAGATAATCTTAAGTGTAAGGAGTAGGGTGCAAATTAGTGTGAATGGTAACATCTTGCTTTTGTACCTTTTAAAAAGAATACATGTATAGAAAACAAACAGCAAAAAATAATAATATAAGCATATTTGGTCATGTAAAAGAATCAACCAACAGGTTAAAATGGCTCATGGCTGGGGCTAGGAAATACAGCAAATAATTGCTCCCATGTTGCTTTTTTAACCATATGCACTTATTCTAAAAAACTTAATTTCACATATTTTTTAAAAATTTTAAGCATGTCTTTCATTAAAAACAACTTTCTAAAATAATTGTGTGTGTGTGTGTGTGTTAGTGGGTATTAAACTTAGGGGCACTACCATAGAGCTACATCCCCAATACTTTTTATTTTTTATTTTCGGACAACAGTCACACTAAATTGCCCAGGCTGTACTCAAAACTTACAGTCCTCCTGCCTCAGCCTCCCAAATTGCTAAGGATACAGTTATGTGCCTCCAAGCCTGGTCTAAAACACTTATCCCCTACTGCCCCACCTGTCTCACTGCCTAATTTTCCCTTCATAGCATAGCCAAAATTCTTGGAAGAGTTTTCAGCACTTCCTGTCTGTTCCTTACTTTTTACAAGTTTCTCAATGCTTCAAAATCTGGTTTTGGCACCCTCCAATAATGTGCAAAAGTCAGTAGGAACATTCCTAATCCAACTGTCCTTGACCTCAGTAACACTGGAAACTATTTGGTCTTTTTTTTTTTTTTTTTTTAAACTTCTTTCTTGGGCTCTGATAACACTGTTCATCCTTTTTTCTTTCTTCTCTGGAGACCCCTCTCTAATGTTCTTTAAGATTCTGTTCTAATCCCTCTTCTTGCATGATCTCCTCCACTCTGTTGCTTCGGTTACTCCCAATGTTTTGATGACTCACAAATCTTTTTGGTCTAGATCCCTCTCCTAAGCTTCAGAATTATTTATCCAACTGCTTACATCATTGTTTTCCAGGCTTTTCCACATCATGGCACACACAGAAAATGATGGCATTTGCTAAGCTGGATGATGCAGTCCAATACAATCAAGATTACGTTGTCTCAGGGAGCTTGTGCTGCCCTAAGAAGTGAGATCAATATGCAGCACATCTGTAACCTCTTTTTGAGGCACAATAGTTGGGAAGTTGATCTCTTGGATAGACATTTCTACTTGGATGTCCTCCAGGCATTTCAAAGTCAACATGTTTGGAAATGGCATGCCATTCCCAAAACCACATCTTTCTCCAGTGCTTTCGATTTCTGTGAGTGCCCCTATCATCTGCAAATTATCCAGAGATCTTAGCATAGCTCTCCACTTTCCCTTCCAATCCAAATTTCTTTTGACTCTACTACTATTTCTTCATTTCCAACCTCTGGTACTAGGGATTGAACCCAGGGTTGCTTTTCCACAAAGCAATATCCCCAGTCCTTATTTTATTTTGGGATAGGTCTCACTAAATTGCTGAGGTTAGCCTTGAGCTTGTGATCCTCCTGCCTTAGCCTTCTCAGCCGGTGGGATTATAGGCATGCACCACCAACCCAGCCTATTTATTTCTTGAAGTCATCTATCCATCTATCACTTTCCTCATCCAGACCACATCATTTCTCACATTTCTCAGTTTCTATAAAACCTTTCTGGTGTCTCTGGCTTTAATCTTGTTCTCTATGCTGTAACCACAGTGATCTCTCCAAGATGCAAATCTGATTATGCTACCCGACTTTAAAGTAATTCAAAGGTTCTGCATTGCTCTTAGGATAAAAAATGATCTTCACATTGCTTACCTTTCCAATCTCATTGCATATCCTACCCATATCACTTACCTAATACAATATGCACAGTGGCTGGCATAAAGGCACAACTGTTTTTTGAAAGATGAAAAACATTCAAGAATCTAGGCAGATCCATCATATCTATGCCAGGTAAAAAGATTTTAAAGCAAATATTGACAATGCTGTCAGAATCCAAGGAACATGACTGTTCCATGCAGAATTAAGAAGCAGTAGCAACATCTACTCCTTCAGCAAATGAATCAAACATTAACTAGTTTCTTCCTTCCTCTTACTGAGCAAGAAAGACATCAAGATTGTGTCTAGAAATCAATCCAACTTGGAGAATAGCCACATTAAAATGTTTTGAGTGACCAGTTACTAACTTGACCATCTTGATGTCATGAGTTCTAAACTTGGGTCAGCTTATCAACCAGTGTAACACAGTGGCTAAATTGTTGTAATGTGAACATCTGAGGATTAAAAATGCGCCAACACAAAAGGAATGACCACATAATATGAAGTGGGAAACCCTATTCAAAGAACTGTCATGAGCAGTGAGGAGGTTGTTCTCTGAGATCTTCTACCAGTCTACATAGTTTTGCCACACCACCAAACTGATTTGTTACCAACAGCTTACAGCTCCAGATACCTAGGAAACCTGGCTCACTTTGTAATAACTCAAGGAAGGGACAATATATGATTAGTGGTACATAACATGGGTGGAGAACCAAATTTGGGACTTCTAATTTTTAATAATTTAAGTAAATAATAACACTGCAAATGAAAGTGTCTTAAGCCTCATCAAAGACAGAAAAGGAGCATGGGGCAATGTAACTATACTTTCACCTCCTGACACTGAAGATGAAGGTTTGTGAAGCATAGAAAATCTGTCAAAATCTGAATTGATCTGCCTAATCTATCAAGTGTTTGTGCCTTTAAGGAAGGCAGGTACTTGCTCTGACAAGTGCAGATTTTGTCTGTTTATTAAATAAGGGCAGACATCTGAATGAAAAATAGGACATTGTCTAGATGTTCTGTTTGCTTCCAAAAATTCAGTTATTTGCAAACATTCAATAATAATTAGAAATGCCTGGCAGACTTTCAAGGTTTTTCATCCCAAGGCTTAGAATGCAGCAGATACTTAAGAGTTATATGGGGTTTTTTAGTCTTTTGAGGAAATGACCATGTCTAACTTTTCTTATAATCCCAGGACTAGCCACTGATCTCTATTTAATAAATGTTGGATAACAGAATAGCAAGTAATCAATGTTGTAGGGTTCCAGAGATACCATTGTCTGTAATCAAGAAATAAGGTGAAAAAGAAATGAAAATATGTTCATTTACACAAGAATTTCTATAGCAGTCTTATTCATAATAGTCCCAAACTGGAAGCACTCAAATATCCATCAACCAGAGAATCGATCATTTAAATTGTGATATAGTCATACAATGGAATATTACTCCATAATTAAAAAGAATAAAGAATAGGCTACTAGTACGTGTAGATGTATTTCAAAAACATTCTTAACCTAAAGAATACAGGCACAAATGGGTACTTACTCTAAGCTTCCACTTAAATGAAGTAGGAGAACAGACAAAACTATGGTAATGAAATTTGAAGTCAGGAAGGGTAGTGGTAGGCACAGGGTAATCAACTGTAAAGAGACAGGAGGGAACTTTCTGGGATGATGATTCAGTATCTTGTTTGGGGTGTTGGTTACATAGGTTATATATTGTTGAAATTCACTAAACAACATCTAACATGCATTTTATTGCATGTTAAGAATAAATCAATACAAAAAGTTTTAAGCAAGAAACTGAGAGAGTTAGTGAGGATAATCATCATGACCTCTATTAGGCTCCAACCATTACTGTCCTCAGATACTCTCTTCATCAAGTTAGTCCTATGCCCCAGAATCCAAAATGACTTCTTTATCAACTGTCAAGTCCATAACCTCATTCTTTATCTCCATGGAAAACCTGGGGCATGAACTTCTCCCACTTCCCACTAAGGTAATCTGCTTACTGTCTCATGCAGATAATTTGCTCTTTCCTACCAGAGTCTCCTTCTGTCCTTACACTGCCTAGATCTTACTCAAGTTCTCTCTGCCCTTAAAATTCCATTTTAAATAAGAAGTCTCCTTCAGAGAGGAGCTCTTAATTAATTCTAGCCATTTAAGCACTCTATGTTCGCTCAGTTATTATAATCCTTTATTGGACTAATATGCGACTTAGAAGTCACATCCTGTGTATATCTGCAACAGAAGCAATAGGCAAACACTGTCTAGTGATATCTTTGTATTTCCTTGCAGAATATGGTTCAGAACCTGCATATCCTGGCCAGTGCCCAGATGAGGATTTGTGAGGATTATAAATTATCCAGACAATGATAAACAGATGTTAAACTAAGGACAATGAGAATGCCATTGAGGAGAGCTCTGATTCTCTGTATGGGCTTGGTGGGCTGTTTACTTATTTCCTTTTTAAGCAGGTGGTTCAAACTGGTCTCCCCGCCCCTCCCCGAAGACAGTAAGTGGCCCCAAACAAGGCTGTATTCTTTTTGTGCACTTTGCCTGCTCTTAAACTAGTAAGGAAACGGACAGCGCTATTCACCCACAAGCATAGCCGTTTTCTAAGTGCCCAGTTTTCCAGATTACTGGGAAGATCCAACCCTGGAGGACGAAGGAGGCACTCAAGACTCTTCCCATGGATATACACCCAACATGTACTTAGGAAGGCAAAATTGCAAACACCAATGTTCAAAACCATACACACGTGCACGCCCAGCCCCACGAAAGTCGACGCGCATGCCCGTGGGCCCGCGCGTACCTACTTAAGTTTTCTCTGCGGTAGACGGCCACATTCTACCCCTGCTTGGTGCAGCCCGGTGTCCCCGACCGCGACACTGGGGAGTTGTGTGACAGGCCCAGGAGGGCCTGAAGCCCTAGGGTATTTCTCCATAGGGGGAGAGGCCCTTCCCACCCGGGCGGAAGCGGCGCGCGCCAGCCGGGCAGACTTAGCTCTTGTCCTGGGAACATCTGGAGGGGGTGGGAGGGGCGTGCATCCAGATTGAATACAGATTGGCTGCGCAGGACGAAGGAGGCGGAGTCTAGGTAAGGGGCGGGGTTCACTGGCCCCTTTAAAGCCTTGACATCAAGAGGCGGCTCCGGCACCCCCCTTTCTCTGCCCCCCGCCCCCGAGCTGCGGCCATGGACCCGGTGGATCCGGCCTTCCCTGGTCCAGCCCAACACCTGATTTCGGTGAGTTCCGGGCCTACTTGGAATTCAAAGGGCGGCAAGGTGGGGAAGCCTGTAAGCTCCGGGCAAGGGGCTGGGGAGTGTGGAGGGTAAGGTTCTCGTGGCAGCTCTGGGTCGGAGGGGCGTCACGGCTTCCTGCGCGTACCTCGCCGCGTGCCCCTCCCTCGCGCTGCACTCTCCCCAGGGGGTCTGGCTGAGACTCTGTCCACCCCCACCCCACCCCCTCCCGCCCCCTGCGCCATCCTCGCGCACACTCCGTGGCCCCGGAAGGGAAACTTTCGGGAGTGGGGGATGTTCCGGTGGCCTGTCTCCCTCCCGCTTCGAAAGCACTGACCTTGCTCCAGCTGCGCACCCTACCCCACCCGGGTCCCTACGTCCGGGTGCCGCTTAGCGGTGCCAGGTTGTTGCGGGGGGGGGGGGGGCTGTCCCCAAAGCGCAGGCGCGGAGACGAGCCTGAGGCTCCTCTTCGCACTTCTTCCAGTCCCCATGGCCTGGGGCGGTAGGGCGGGAAAAGGCCGAGAGACCTGGTGTCCCGGAACAGCCCTTCTGAAGGTTTAGGGGCTGCGTGAAGGAGGCGGGAGACTGGCGGGCTGAAAACTGAAGAAAAACTGAGGAAGAGAGAAGGGTTGGGCCAGGAGTAGGGAAGGGCAATGCCTGCAGAAAAGGCTCACAGGGTCCTGGCTTTGGTGTCAAAAGAATGCAGAGAATCTATGCCTGCCGCTCCCCTGGTTTAGTTAGCCTAGAGCCTAAGAAAGTGGCTGGAGGTTACCCTAGCTACCCTCTCCTTATCCCAGGCCCGAGGCCCCTAGATCTTTCCAGCCTTGGCACTGCCCCAAGTGCACAGAGGGCCCCCACCTTCCATAGGCCTGGTTTTGCAGGCTGCTCAGACATATATCAGCCAATCCCACCCAGCCTGCCCAGCTGCTATTTAGGTCTTAGGCTTTAGAGGCAATCCCTCTATTCCCTCCCTACCACTTCTATGCCTCCCCGAAGTCCTCCTGCCTAAGCACAGTTGTCAGCCAGAGGAAATAGTTGGAGGCAGAGGCCTGGGACAGGAGTGGTCTGGGAGCGGATAGAGAGGGGATCAGTATTTAACCATTACGTGGTCAGCGCTTTGGAGCAAAAATGAATGTAGCCCAGTTGCCTTATTGCAGACCCTCTCTTAGAGACGTTATGACAGCTGGCTCTCTGAGACCCCTTGTCCATCCAGAAGGAAGACACAAAATTTACCTCTCGAATTATTCCCCGCACCCCTTCCTAAAACCAAGCTGTGATTAGTGAGTTTCTTGCCCCAGAGAAATCATATATATTCCTGTCTAAGGAGGTAATCCCAAGTATTTCAAATTTGTTTTCAGAATCTGTGGTCTGTGCATTTGTGCTTTTGGTCCTCCAGCATCTTTCTCCAGTTCAGGCCCTTGAGGGGAGAGTGAGAACCCAGAGAGGCCAATGTTTTTGACTGCAGAAGGTACTTCATGATAGGAAGTTGGAAACCTGTGTGTATGAGGACTGAGCTGATATCAATATGGACTGAGAGACCCATTGTGGTGCACGCTATAATCCCAGCAATTCAGGAGACTGAAGCAGAAGGATCACAAATTCAGTGCTGCCTGGGTAACTTAGAATCTGTGTCCAAAAATTTTTGAAGAGGGCTGGGGCTGTAACTTGTTGGTAGAGCGCCCCTGGGTTCAATCCCCAGTAATAGGGCTGGGGATACAGCTTAGTCGGTAGAGTGCTTGCCTTGCAAGCACAAGGCCCTGGGTTCGATCCCCAGCACCGCAAAAAAAAAAAAAAAAAAAAAAAATCCCCAGTAATAAACACACACACACACACACACACACACACACACTAGATTAATAAATAAAGTCACACACATACATATACTCTCATACATATACCCAGAGAGTCTCTGGGCCCTACTCTTCCTATCGAGCTATCTGACCTTGCCAAGACAATTTCCCTCTCTGGGATTCAGTTTCCTTCATCTTTTAAATTCAACAGTGAGACTACAGCTCTAAAATCCCCTTTCACTTTCTGACATTGAATGATTACACTGGTAGGCAACTCTAGAGGTGAGAATGATCCTCTGGCAGGTTGGTTCCATTTAGACAGCTACGGTGTGAGGTGTCATAGTTGCTTAGGATTGAACTAAAGTTAGAGAAGAGTAGACTCCCTTGTCCTGCCCTAGAATACTCGTTGTCCTATTCACCCCTGGTGCCTTGGGATATGAACTCCTGCTGGCTTGGATTTGGCCCACCCATCAAGGCCTCTGATGAGACATCTGGCTCAGCCAGTCTCTGAGTTGGACCTTTTGGGAGGGGTTGAGAGCAGGAGGCAGCCAAGGGCCAGCAGGGTAAGCAGATTCCCAGGAGACAGTCTGCATCTCAGCTGTTGGGACTTGTTTTAGGATCTGGGCCAGGAAGCACAACACACTCATCTACCTCTTATGGGAAAAGGGCAAGGAGGGCCCCACTGCTGTTGCCCATCCCACCCCTTGGCCCTACCCACTTCACCTCTGTACTTGCAGCCCCGGCTCCCAGGCAAAGGGCTAAGGATTCTTCCCTGCTACCCTCACCTAGCCCAGTCAGCCTCCCAGATCCTGCCATGCCAACCAAGCAGCCCCAGCAAGAAGAAGCTACCCCCACCCCATCTTTCCCAGCCCCCTTGTCTCCTGTGGGTAGGGCTTTCTCAGGAGTTGGGCTTTCCAGGTTGGGACTTGCTCTCCAGCCCAAGAGCCAAAGGCCTCACGTTCTTGTTTGTTTTCATCTTTGGTCTCCCAGGTGAAGGGGAATGTTGAAGGAGAGGTGGTGGTTAGAGAGGCCTTGAAATTAGTTGAATATGAGGCATATTCTCCTGCATTGCTTTACCCTCTGCTGACTCTATTGGGCCTGGGAAACCTTCTTCCCTGTATATATAGTGAAGATGCAGCAGGAGGTATTTAGGTCAGACCCCAAGGAAACCTGCCTCACTACTGTGAGCTCTTGAAATGGGTAATGGAAGCTCCCAGAGAGGTCATTTTCCCAGAAAGTGGCTAATGGTAGAGTCCCTGTCAGAGTGAAGGATGCAGCTGTTGCTAGGCAGAAACTGCTGTTCCTTCTTGGGGTGTGGCTCTGAGGCTGGCCAGCCAGAGGCCCCGTTAGAAGCAGAAGGATAAAAGAAGGACCCTTACCTGATTGCCAGAGCAGGGTTCCTAACCCCATCAGTTCTGGGACACCAGAGCTGCATTTCTCAGAACAAATGCCCTTTTTCACTCCTGCTTCTCCCAGCCTCTCCCCCAAATCACCATTACTACCACTGTCTGCTTTGACAACCCTCAACTGAACCTGGCAGGCTTCTCCAGCCTGTCTGGTTGTGCTAATGGACTGATTGGATTTTCTATACTTGGAGTTTGGGATTTCTGATTGAACATGCAAATTTATGTAAATCAGTCTGAGATCTGCCACCACATCAAAACAACGTGGAGCTTCCACAGGCTGGAAGGAATCCTAAAAACAGTCTAGTCCAACGCCCTCAAGTTTAAAATGGGGAAACTGAAGTCCAGAGGGGGAAATGATTCATGCGGTGGTGGATGTCTGTCAGAAGCAGGACGCTTGACTCTGGTCTTTAGTTTTACGTGGTAGCATTCTGCTGTAATTTTTCATTCATGAGAGAGCCTGTGGTTGTATTTAAGCAGAGAATGCCAGTTTTTGAACCTAGATTGCAGAGAGCTGGCACTTTGAGGGTCATCCCAGGGCCTTCAGGGACTCTGGTTAGCTTTCTGACATACTGAAGAAAAACCTTAAATCCCTTAGAAGAAGACCTGAATATTTTCCCCTAGACACTGTCCTGGAGGGGTAGAGGACAAGGCCATTAGTTGCTCCTTGGCTTAGCACTTAATATTTGCCCTGGAGCTGAGGTTTTTGTCTCTTCCCAGCATCTGCCACAGTACCCGGCACATAGTAGGCTGTGTGTGCATCTGCATATGCAATGCCTCTGTCTTTATTCCTCCAAACTAGTTTCGGTTTCTGCCCATTTTCTCCATGCTACAGTTTGATTCTGCTGCTTCCTCATCACCAGGAGCTTTGATCCATTGACTGTTTAAAAAAATATTTTATTAGTTGTTGATGAACCTTTTTTTTATTTATTTGTATGCAGTGCTGAGAATCGAACCCAATGCCTCACACGTATTAGGCAAGCTCTTCACCACTGAACCACAATCCTAGCCCTGCTCTACTGACTTTTTACCCAAACTTTCCATCCTGGGCCTTCTCTACAAATTTCTAGAGCAGTGACCAGACAGACCTTATCTGAAGGAAATATCTCATTATTTTTGGATCAATGCCAAAGATTAACAGAGTCTACAAAGATAAGCTGGGATCCCCACTTTTTTTTGTTTTGTTTTGGTCCTGTGGATTGAACCCAGAGCTTTGGGTATGTGAGACAAGCCACTGAGCTAAAAGAATACCTCTTGACATGCTCTTGATCTGATCCTCCTGCCCAGCTGCCAGCTGCACTCTACTCCCTCACCATGGATTGTGCCTATAGTATGGAGCTGTTCAGAGGACTCAGGCCTCACTTAGCCTGTGATGCCTGAGAGTACCATAGAGATGGTGAGGATGCTCAGGTAGCTATTGACTGACTTTGCCACACAGCAGGAAAGTAGTGTAGTAGCTCAAGAACTCCTAGCAGAGGACCTGAAGAGGGGAGTTGGGACAAACTCTCAGGGTCTTTCCTCACCTTCTTGCCAAACCCAAATCTGAAATGAGTGCCCCTGTCTTCAGCATCTTCTCCAAACAGCAGGTATGGCAGAGTTGTCATCTCTAGTTCCCCACCACACAGCTGCCCTCCACATCTAGGTTCTTAATTCTGTGCAAGGTAGGATTCTTCTCCTGGGCCTCAGTTTCTCAGCTAGTACTCAAGGATTAATAACACATCATCATTGGGGTGTGGTACCTGCTCCATAATTACCATTTTCCCAGCTCTGGAAGTTATGTAGATGAAAGAGGCACAGAGATGCCAGGCTGTTATTAAGGTGAATTATCATTGCTGTTATTACTGATTTCTAAAAACCCAGCAGCTGCTGAGAAGAACATATTCAGGCATAGCACCCTGAACCTCATGCTGGTCCTTGAGCTCTAGGAGTTTTCCAGTACTCACTAAGCTTTAAATAAATACAATTATAGCTGGGTTTTTGTTTGTTTGTTTGTTTGGTTTGTTTGTTTGTTTTTGTTACTGGGATTGAACCTCATACATGCCAGGCAAGTGCTCTTACATGTCCTTTTTTTCTCAGTAGTAGTAGTGGGGATTTAACCCAGGGGTGCTCTACCACTGAACTACACCATCAACCCATTTTTCGTTTTTGTTTTCCTTTTTGAGATAGGGTCTACTAAGTTACTGAGGCTGGCCTCAAATTTGCAGTCCTCCTGCCTCAGCCTCCTGAGTTGCTGGAATTACAGGTGTGCACCACTGTGTCCAGCTAAAATTATAGCTATTTTAAAGGCAGGAATACCCCATTCTGCTCTCCATTAGCCCACAGAACTTGTGTGGTGGATGCTATTTCAGGGAGACTAGTCTACAGTTCTCTCTCAGCCTGGATTTGTTTCTGACCCTGACCCTCTGGGGGAAGGATTAATGACATTTCCTAGACAGGGCTGCAGAAGGCCCTTAAACTCCCAGAGTACAGCCCTGGAGTTCTCAGCAGCCAAGTTCCCAGAGGCTGATTCACCTTACCCTTAGCTGGCTTGATGTGGGGGATATAATTGGTCCTTTTGTGCATAGATCTGTTGAGACACCCCTAGAACGTGTCTGCAATATCTCCAGTCACTCATTCCAGGAGTCATTTACCAACCTTACCCCCATCTACTTCAAGCTCTCCCCTTTTCCAGCCTCTTACCCTTGCCTTTGCTCTTGGCTAGACTTTGTCCCCTTTCCAGTTTGCTAGAATGAACCCAGCTCTTAAATAGGCAGAAGTGCCCCTGACTAGCTACTCAATAGTAGTGATACCATGCCACACTACAGCCTGGAGGAACAAGGGCCTCTCCTAGCTTTATGGAGAAAGGAAGTGAGGGCCTTGGTGTCTTGTAGTCAGTCCCCACTTTCATCTGAACAGACCTCACATGCTTCCATGTCCTAGGGATGTGGTCCCTACCTTCTCATACAGGAAGAAGATGGATGACCACAGTTGGGAGGAGCTTTAGAAAGTACTTGCTGCCTCTGTTAGATCTGCTGTTTCTGATTGTCTTAGTCTTATCAGGCTGCTATAACAAAAGTACCATAAGCTGGGTAGCTTATAAGCAACAGAAACTTATTTCTCATACCTCTGAAGTCTGGCAAGTCCAAGATCCCGGTGGCAGCAGATGTAGTGTCTTGTGAAGGCCTGCTTCTAGTTCATTAGACAAAGCCTTCTATGTTCTCATGTGGTAGAAGTAGTTGAGAGTTCTCTTGGGCCTCTTTTATAAAGACACTAATTTCATTCATGAGGGCACCACTCCCATGACCAAATCACCTCTTAGAGACCATCCTCATACCATCATCTTAGAAGTTAGGACTTCAGTGTATAAATTTAGAGGGGTGGGGATGCAAACATAGAGACCAAAGCTACCCTAGTTGACCTTAAACCATGAGCAGAGTCATTCACCTCTGTATTCTGATCTTCACTTAGATGTCGGGATTTAGGCCCAAACAAGCCTGTGAGGAATTTTCAGGTCTGGTCAGGCCATTCATTTAGGCAGTAGATATCCTAGAACATAATGTATGCTTATACTGTGCTAGACTCTGGGCTACAATGGTGATCAAGAAAGTCCACATTCAGTAGAGCATGGTGGCACAAGTCTGTAATTCCAGTGACTTGAGAGACTGAGGCAGGAGGATCACAAATTCAAAGCCAGCCTCAGCAACTTAGTGAGACCCTATCTCAAAATAAGAAATAGGGCTGGAGATATAGCTCGGTTGGTAGAGTGCTTGCCTTGCAAGCATAAGACCCTGAGTTCAAATCCCCAGCATCACAAAAAAAAAAGAAAAAAGAAAGAAAGAAAGAAAAAGGGCTAGGGATGTGACTTAGTGGTTAAACACCACTGGATTCCATCCCCAGGACCAAAAGAAAAAAGTCCACATTCATCAAATAACTTAACAGTTCTAGAATTATAGTTATGATAGGGGCTGCAAAGAAAGGACATGTGCAACCCTGATTTGATCATTATGTGTTGAATTACAGTATTTTTGCCTCATAAATCAGTACAGTTATATGTCAGTTAAAAAATAAAAATATCTGGGTATGGTAGCACATGCCTGTAATCCCAGCTAATCAGGAAGCCAAAGTAGGAGGAGCATAAATTCAAGGCCAACCTGGGCTACCTAGTGAGACCTTGTTTTAAAGTGAAATAAATTGAAAGGGCTGGGGATGTAGCTCAATGGTGGAGTGCCCCAGGGTTCATACCCCAGGACAGAAAGGATGTGTAGTAAGAATAAGGACACAGGGTTGTGTGGGCGTGTTGTGGGAGGGATGTGCCCAGGGCTTGGCATGACACCCTGCAGGAGGCAGGAGGCAGAAGTCCAGCCAGGACTGCAGATATGGTACCACACCACACAAACACATGAGTACTGGGTTTCTCAATTTGGCTTCATTGGCTTCTCTTCTCATCTCTTCCCCAATCTGTGGGATATCCTGGGCCCCTTGGGTGTTACAGTGTCCAAGATAGAGACCCCCATTCTCTGCCAGATGGTGCTGATAATGCCTCCTTCCCACCCCACCATGTGGCCTTCTAGTTCCCCAACTCTGAGCCTGCAGGTTCCTGAAGCTGGCTAAGGGTTACAGGCTGAAGGGAAGTTGGGGGGTGTTCGCTTTTCATTTCCTCTGTAGACAGCACCTCACTTCCTGTCCTCTAGGCTAGAAGAAGGCTAAAGCTCTTGGCTTTGCTCTCCCTTCCTCTGTCCTCCCCCACTGTTTTCCCAAGAAGCCTGCAGCCCTTGTTGGAGAAAGACAACATCAAAGCTGGCAGGCGAAGTTCCTTACCCTTCCCACTTATTCTGCACAAGGGTACCTGTCTTTTCAGCTGCAGTCCTTTCCTAGTCATGATATCATCCTTTTCTTCTGAGCCTTGCTGGGAGAGAGGAGTCAGAGAGGACTTATCTCCATTTTAAAGATAATAAAATTGAGGCCCAGAAGAGTTCTCGACTTTTCTCTACTTCCCCAAGGATCATGCCAAGCCAGAACCAGAATCCAAAAGCCTGTCTCCCATTCGTAAGCATAAACAAGAGCAGAACCCAGTAGAAGTTTGTGGGTGAACCAGAGCTGCTGTCTTCTGGAACAGAGCTGGCAGCTTAGAAAGTGACATCTGTGCACTGGCTGGATGGCACCCACTGATGTAGCACTAGAACTGTCTGGGTGCAGAAGGCTGCCAGAGCCTGATTCTTTTATAGAAGAAGGCAGGGTATGAAGCTTGGGGGTGTGGGCACTAGATGATGGACATAGTGGGGAGCTGGAAGTGTATCTGCCCAGCTCTCCAGGCCTGTAGGTACAGCCTAAAAACTCAGACCCTTTCATCTCAGATCTGAGAGTATGTAGCTGATATTTCAACAGTCAGCTCCACTATCACCTCCAGGAGACTCTCTGCCTCCATTCCTCCTATGGGACCTGGCGTACTTTCTAGTTATGCCTAGGATCTTAAAAAGATGCTGACTCCCTCCTTTGGCAACTTGTGAACTGGCCCAGACTAGGGGAGCAGGAAACACTCAGGTTTCCTTCAGGTGCCCCCAGATCCAGCTGTTCTGAGTCTTTCCATTTACATATACACCTGAGGTTTCTGCCTCCTCACTTCTCCGGGTGCCTCTCTGATGCCTTCAAATGATCCTCTTTCCCTTCTATCTAAATCTTGTCTGTCTTTAAGGGTTCAATTCACTTGATGCCTTTTTCTAAGTTGTTCATAAGACTTCTCAAGTGAACCTTCCTTTGCAATAGTTATTTGCCTGTCTTATTTTAAATTAACAAATGAAAATTATATACACTTATGGTGTACAGAATGTTTTTTTGATATATGGATATATTGCAGAATAGCTAAATCAAGCAATTTAGCATATGCATTTTCTCACTTTTGGGTGAGAATACTTAAAATGTACTTTCTTAGCTATTTTCAAGTTTATAACACATTGTGAACTATAGTCCCCATACAACTTATTCTTCTGACTGAAATCTTTGTATCTTTTGAAAAGCCCCCAAAGCCTTTGTTAACTACCATTTTATTCTCTGCTTCTCTGAATTCTACTTTTTCAGATTCTGCATGTAAGTGAGATCTTGTGGTATTGTGTGCTTGACTTATTTCACTTAGCATAATGTCCTCTAAATTCATCCAGTTTTGGCAAATGACAGAATTCCCTTCATTTTTAAGATTGAATAGTATTCTACAATGTATATGTATCACATTTTCTTTATCCATTCATCTGTTTATGTAGGCTAAGTCCATCTCTTGGATATTGTGAATAATGCTGTAATTAACATTGGAGTACAGATTTCTGTTCAACTTACTGATTGCATATCCTTTGGCTATATACCCAGTAGTGGAATTGCTGGATCATATGGTACTTCTATTTTTAATTTCTGAGGCACTTCTATACTGTTTCCAACAATGACTGTACTAGTTTACATTCCCATCAACTGTGCAGGGGTTCCCTCTTCTCCATACCCTGACTGACACTTGTTATCTTTAGTCTTTGTGATAATAGCCATTGTAACAGGTGGGAGAGGTTATCTCATTGTGGTTTTAATTTGCATTTCCCTGATGATTAGAGATGCTGAACGTTTTTTCATATACCTATTGGCTGTTTTGTTTATATGTCTTTTGAGAAATGTCTATTCAGGTTCTTTGCTCTATTCCTCTTTTTTTTTTTTTTTTTTTGGTAGTACTGGGAATTGAACCCAGGAGAGCTCTACCACTGAGCTATATCCCCAGCCCCTTTTTATTTTGAGCCAAGGTCTTGCTAAGTTGCCCAGACTGACTTCAAACTTGTGATTCTCCTGCCTCAGCCTCTGGAGTAACTGGGATTATAGGAGGACACCACTGTGCCAGGCTTGCCTGCTTGATTAAATCTATTCCTGAGTTTTATTATTTTATAACTCTTACAAATGGAATTGTTTTCTTTTTTCTGATAGTTTATTGTTACTTTTTATAGAAATACTACAAATTTTTGTGCCTGCATATCTTATGTCCCCTACTAGACTGAAAGTTCAATGAATCCTAGAAAATTAATTGCTCCCCCAGCAGGTAGGAATGCCTGTAATTCTCATACTGGATGATCTGTCCAAAAATATCCATAGAATGAATAGGTTAATCCTGTTTGCCTGAGGGAATCACTGAGACCTGGGAGTGGTTGAGGGCTTTGAAAAGGTCATCTCAGTGTCAGAGGCAAATGTAAAAATGTCCCTTGCTCACCTTCAGTATGGTTTGTCTGTGGGTCCTCAGAGTCGTTGGGCTGGGAAATAGTTGTGGGTCTTTATGAGAATTTGATGAGCCATTGCACATTCTTACCTATCATTTCTTTCTGGATTGTTTCTCCCCGCCCTCCCACCCCCACGCCTCTTCCCCACTCTGTCACTTTTTTTTTTTTTCTGTTTTGTTTTGTTCCTGGCTTAAATAAAAGAAGAGCATCAATCCCTTCAGGTTGGAGACAGGTTTTCAGGGCCATGCAGCCTCTTAGCAAGAGGGTACACTGGCACAGGGTGTGCGGGGGGGGGGGGGGGGGGGGGGGGGGGGGGGGGGGTGTTGTCCAAAAATGCAGCCCTCCCTCCCCAGGGAGCTTTCCTTCCAGCAGAGCATAGGAAATCCCTCCTCACAGGATCTGTTTGAACACAGGACACATTGCATTTCGAAATAGGAATCCTGCTGGAGTCACCTTAAGAAGAGAGACCAATGAGTGCTACATCAACCCAGGAAAACTTTTCAGAAGAATTGCTTTAGGACCAGACCAACAGACTTCTAGGGTCATGTTGAGGGTGTTTTTTTGTCCCCAAAGAAGTAGGAGGTTGTGGGAAGATTTGAAGTGGGAAAAACACAATCAGATTTATAGTTTTAGAAAATGGCTTCAGTAGAATGCTCCTTGGAAAAGTGATTATGACAGGGAAGATACAAGATAAACTGAATATCTTATGGAGCCAGAAATTAAGGAAGTGCCAAAATAAAAAGGCATTTTGAAAGGACGCATGAGCAATCTGAAAGATTCTCAATGGCCAAAGCCAGAGTGTGAACAATAAAATAACTGAGGATGGTATTGGATTATAACCCACAGAATAAAATAAATATCAGTTAGTTCATAGTAATATAAGTTATTCTAGCAATGTAAGTATAAAAATAAATAAATGGGAATGAATGAACAGTTCTTCCTTACAGAATACAAGGGAAATGGAAAATTATCATTGGAACATCATAGTAATTGCTACAAGCAAGATCCACTGATAAAGCCTAAAATCTGTGAATGAAATTTTAAAGAGAATCAGAATAGTTGAATAATTACATTGTACTGCCTTCCAAAATATTGCTTAAATACAAAAGGAAAAACAGTAAATTTGCAGTAGAGAAACTCACAAATAGATACTACCTAACCAAGTGGTCAAGGTTAAAACATCACCAATAGTGAGACATCTTTACCTCATGCATATCTCCAGTACAATCACTGAGAAAAGCACACTTTGGTGTATTTCCCCAAAACCATGACCTTAATTTGATCAGCAAGAATATGAGACAAATCCAAGTTGGGAAACATTCTCCAAAATGCAAAAGTGCCCAGGTTGCCAGACAATGGTACATGCCTATAAACCCAGCTACTCATGATATTGAGGAAGGAGGATCACAAGTTAAAGGCCAGCCTGGGCAACTTAGCAAGACCTATCTGAAATTTTTTAGATTTTTTTAAAAAGGACTGGGGATATAGCTCAGTGATAGAGTGCCCCTGGATTCAATCCAAACAAACAAACAAACAAAATATTGAATTGAACACTTTAAATGGGTGAATTGTAAGGGATGTGAACTGTATTTCAAAACTTAAAAAAAAAAAAAAGTACATCTGGGTGGGGTGGCACACGCCTATAACCCTGGCAACTCAGAAGGCTAAAGCAGGAGGATCACAAGTTCAAGGCCATCCTGGGCAATTTAGTGAGACTTTGTGTCAAATTAAAATTAAAAGAGTTGGAGATGTAGCTCAGTTGTAGAACACCCCTGGTTCAATCCCCAGTGCCACCAAAAAGAAAAGAAAAAATTCAGGAGGAAGAGATCTTCAAAGGCACTTATACCTGAGAAGGCAATGAAGCCTGAAAAATATTTGGGTTTATTGTTGTAGCTACTGCTAAATTAGACAAGGATGAGGAGACAGCTTTTTATTTTTATTTATTAGTTTGGTTTTGATGGGCAGTGTCTGCAGAAATGTCAGGAAAGGATTGTTTTTAAGATGAAAGATGCCTAACAAGTTTTAAAAGTGAATGGGAGCCGGGCGTGGTGGCATACGCCTATAATCCCAGCAGCCTGGGAGGCTGAGGCAGGAGGATCATGAGTTCAAAGCCAGCCTCAGCAAAAATGAGGTGCTAAGCAACTCGATGAGACTGTCTCTAAATAAAATACAAAAAAGAGGACCGGGATGAGGTTCAGTGTTTGAGTGCCCCTGAGATCAATCCCCAGTACAAAAAAAAAAAAAAAAAAAAAAAAAAAGAGTGACTGGGAGGGCTGGCATAGTGGCATATGGCTGTAATCCCAGTAATTTGGGAGGCTGAGGCAGGAGGATCACAAGTTCAAGGCCAACCTGGGCAATTTAGTGAGACCCTGTCTGGGGATACAGCAGCAGCTAGTTGTAAAGTGCCCCTGGGTTGGATCCTTGGTACCAAAACAAGAGAAGAAAAAAAAGAATGGGAGGTCTTAGCTCAATGATAGAGTATATGCTTACCATTGTTTGCGGTCATGGGTTCAATCCCCAGCACCAAAAATAAAAATAAAAAGCAAATGGGAGGGGGCCTAGGATTATAACTCAGTTGTAGAGCGTTTGCCTAGCATGTGTGAGGCTCTGGATTCGATTTTCAGCACCATATATAAATAAAGGTCCACTGACAACTAAAAAAAAAAATATATATTAAAAAAAAAAAGTCAATAGGAGCCAGGTGTGATGGCACATACCTGTGATCCCAGCAGCTCGGGAGGCTGAGGCAGGAAGATCCCAAGTTGAAAGGCAGCCCCAGCAACTTATCGGGCCATAAGCAACTCAGCAGGACCTGTCTCAAAATAAAATATAGAAAAGGTCTGGGGATGTGGCTCAGTGGTTAAGTGTCCCTGGGTTCAATCTCCAGAACAAAAAAGAAAAGTGAATGGAAAAGATCCCTTCAGGATGTTCTTTCTGAGGACATAAATGGAGGCTGTCTGAGGCAGGAGGGACTGGCCTTGGCTGAGTAGAGGCAGTCCCTCCATTGTAATAGAGGAGATGAGGGGATAGGTAGGATTCCCATGGGGCTGGGAAGATAGTGGCAGGACATTTGAGGGAGTGTCCCCCTGCCAGTTTTAACCCTCTGGGAAAACAGGAGGATAGGTAGTAGCCCAGAAGTATGAGGAGAATAGAAAGGGAATAGAGTCGTTGCAGAGAATTGGAGAGCAACTCCAACAAATAGAATGGCCACCAAGACTGACAGTGTATCTGACATGGCTTTCCTTTGGTTGGGGCAGAGAGAGTGAAAAATAGTGTAAGCAGTGAGCATCAGGTCCTATCGCTTCCCCACTCCCATTCTTGCTGTGTGACTTTAGGCAAATCACTCAGTTTCTCAGGGACAAACACCTTCTACCAAGTGCAGACTGCTCTAGTACAGTGGTTCTCAAAGAGTGGCTTGGGGACCCGAGGACCTTTCAAGTTACCCATAAGGTAAAAACTATTCTTTTTTTTTTCCAAAACTACTTTCGGAGTACTACTAAGATACTGTCTGTTGACCTACAGTGTTCTAATCAAGAGATCTCAGCGGTCTTCTCAAACTTTGCCATCCAATGCAGTGGCCACTAGCTACATGTGGCTGTCTAAAATTTAACGTTCAGTTCTCAGTTGAACTGGCCATATTTCAAGTACACAATTGCCACCTGTAGCTAGTTGCTGCCATAGTGGACTGCCCAGACCAAGCATTTTCATCACAGTAAATTCTACCAGAAAAGTGATTCTCAAACTTTTTTGTCTGAAGACCCAACCCCAAATACACTTAAAAAATTGAAAACCCTAAAGAGCTCTCATTTATGTGTGTTCTATTTATTGACAGTTATACAGTGTAAGTTAGAACGTAGGAGTTTTATCCAGGCATGATGGTGCACACCTGTGTGGGAAACTTAGTGAGACTTTAAAAGTAGGTCAGTGTTAGAGCACATGCCTAGCTGGGATCAGCCCCTAGTAAGGAAGCCGGGGGTGCTGAAAATTTTAAACATTTATTTCATTCATGTAAATATAACAATAAACCATTGCACGTTAATATATTTTATGAAAAATAATTCCGTTTTTCAATACAAAAATATTGGGAAAAAATATCACTGTTCATTTCTATAAATCTCTCATGTGTGATTAGTAGAAGGCAGCTGAATTCTCATATCTGCTTCTGTATTCAGTCTGTTATGATCTCACACAGCATAGTCTCTGGAAAATCATGAGAGAATGAGAATACTAAAAACAGACAGTATCTTAGTAGTACTCCGAAAGTAGTTTTGGAAAAAAAAAAAAAAGAATAGTTTTGACCTTATGGGTAACTTGAAAGGACCTCGGGTCCCCAAGCCACTCTTTGAGAACCACTGTACTAGAGCAGTCTGCACTTGGTAGAAGGTGTTTGTCCCTGAGAAACTGAGTGATTTGCCTAAAGTCACACAGCAAGAAGTACATTGCAGAATTAGGCTAAACTCAAGCCTCTGCCTTCTGGTCTGTGGCTTTTCCCTTTCCTTTGACTGGGCTAGGATGGGCCTGGCCAGGACTTTGTGGGGGGGGACATGCTGCTTGGCTGCAGAACTCCTGGTGTGTGGTCCTATAAATAAACCCATTGTGTTGGAACCCCTTCTCTCTCCCCACCCCAGCAGCTGCTATTTTTGTTGCTGGGTTCTACTCTGGACAAGGGACGGGGGCAGGGGGATGTTGAAATCTAGAAGCCTTTGGGACTGTTAAAGTGACTGTCCTTTCTCCTGACCAACCTGAAAGGGCAGGGGCTGATCTGGCTGTCCATTTTGTTCCAAAGATCCCATACCATGGTGGTAGCTGAGGTTCTTGGAATGCCTGTGAAGAGGAAGCTGGAGGGGGATGCTTGGGCCCTTCCCCAAGGACAGATGCCTTTCAGAAGGACTATTGTGTCTTTGGTGCCAGTTGTCAGGAGGAGGGAAGGAAATTCTTGTCTGCCCTCTCCCTGGTGAGGTGGGGAGGGGACCAGTTGAAATTCTTAAAGCTAAAAGATGTTTTGGGCCAGGGATTAAGTGGCCACTGTCAGGCCAGGAGTGCCTTATGGGAACCAGGCCTCAGTCCTTACATCCTTTCCTTTGGCAGCCCAGGGCTGGTCTTTGCTGTGGGTGAATAAGTTGCTGTTTACAAGTGGACTTGGGTGTAACACTGGGACTGATGAAAGGAATTCCAGAAAGCAGCTGGGGAGGGGAGTGGAAGGGACCGCCTGGTGTTAGGGATGATTCTGAGCTTCCTCAACTCTCTCTGCCTTCCTGCAGCTGCCCATCCCTCCTCCACCCCAGCCCCTGGCTTCTCTCCCTGGAGGACTCTGGACAGAACAGCTGGGGAGTGAGGGGATCCTCCAGGGCCAGAGGGCCTTGGCTGAGGGACAAGTTGAGCTGGGATGGAGACCAGGCTTGCTGCCACCTCTCTGGCCCCTCCTCCTAGACCTGGACTCTGAGTTCAGGAAGGAATTTTGCCTGTACCCTGATTGGAGATGGATGGGAGCTATAGACCCTTTTCTGGCAGACAGAAAGGCCAGAATGGTCCTAGAAGCTCCTGTCCACCCCTGGCTTTAAAGAAACCAGGGCTGGAGATGGGGTTGTGGCTTAGTGGTAGACTGTGTGCTTAACAGGCCTGAAGCCCTGGGTTCAATCTCCAGCACCACCAAAAAAGGTGGTGCGGAACCAGGGCTCTATCTAACCAAGGCCAAAGAGATTAGCAGTCATCCAGACTCACTCAGCAATGTCTCCAGGTTTCCCAGAGATTCCTGAGCAGAAGTTTTCCCTTTCCTGTCTCTTAACTCTTTAAAATTGCCCTCCCCCCCCCACGCGCCACGCCCTCTAAAGGACATCCAGCGAGCTCTCTGTTCTTCCTCCCTGCCCTGCCCTCCCCTCCCCTCAGCACTAAAGTCACCTCCTTCTGAATCAGGCCTTTGTGGAGGGGGGAACCTCTCGTTGGCAGTTCTGGCGGGAGAAGCTTCCAGTTCAAGTTAGAGTTCTCTGCCCAGCCTGGCTGTAGCAAGCGTTCCAGACCCAACATCTGAGTTGTGCTGTGAGACCATGCAGAAGGATGTTTGGAACCAGGACCATCCTGAAAGGCCCAGGCCTGGGTTTTCCCAGGGTCTACACAGAGCTGAGCACAGAGGCCGTGAGTAGGAGTCATGGGTCCTGAGGGAAGAAGAGGGTGCTTGACCCCTGAAGTGGGTACTGACACCACAGATGGAGAGCCACTGAAGAACTGACTTAGAAGACTCTGAAGAGCCAAGTTCCTAGTTAGACTGTTTTGGAGATGGAGGTGGTAGTGTCTGTCTGCATTCTGTTAGTTCCTAGAGGGGTATAAAGACACAGAAAGTTTTCTTTTAGAAATCTTTTTTTTTTTTTTTTTTTTTTTTTTTTAAGAGACTGAATCAGGCTAGAAATGTCACTCGGTGGTAGAGTGCTTCCCTAGCATGAGCAAGGTCTGGGGCTCAATCCCCAGGACTACAAAAAGGTGGGGTTGGGGGATAAGAGTTTCCACTGTGTTGCCTAGGCTGGCCTTGAACTCACAGTCCTCCTTCCTCAGCCTCTAGAGTAAATGGGATTATAGGCTTATGTCACCATGCCCAGCTGTTTTTGTTGTTGTTTTGTTTTTTGTGTGGCTTTTTTTTTTAAGAAATCTCAAATTCAGATCCATAGGCATATGTTCCTCCCCAGTCAGACTGACAGTTTCTTGCCCTCTGCTTGTGGCAGCCCTGCAGACACAGAGAAGACTCTCCACCCTGAGTTGGCCCAGACCATCGGGTGCAAGGGCAGAAAACATTTCTCCCAAAGTGTGGGGATGAGTCACAGCCTTCCTTCAGCCAACATTTCCGGAGTCTCTACTCAGGCTTCAGCTGGGGCCTACAGAGCAGTGTATGCAGGAGAGAAATATTACCCCTGGGAGGCTTAGCAACTAGAAGGCCTACCGTAATTCACAAAGGTACTCACCCTGCCTTACCCTGCCCTGGGATTTGTAGGGGCTCAGATTTGGATGGTGGCAGTGGTTAGCTAGTGTGGCGTACTGGGTCTCAACCCTCCTCAGTACATAAAACTATCACATACACATACACATAATCTACAGCCAGGCCATGTGCAGTGGTGTACACCTGTAATTGCAGCTACTTGGGAGTCTGAGGCAGGGGAATTGCAAGCTCAAGACCAGCCTCAGCAACTTAGGGAGACCCTAAAAAATTTTAAAAATAAAAAGAGCTGAGGGACATAGCTCAGTGGTAGTGCATTTGCATTTGCCTAGCATGTGTGAGGCCCTTGGTTCAATCACTAGTACCACAAAAAAAAGAAGAAGAAGAAAAGAAAGAAAATTATTAACAGTGAGCCTTCACATCTAGGCCTTGCTCTTATCTGTTTTTTTTTTTTTTTTTTTTTTTTTTTTTTTTTTTTAGTAAAAGATATTCTATCAAACTGCCATTATCCTGTGTTTGGGTTTTGTTTTGTTTTGTTTTGTTTTGTTTTGTTTTTGCAAAGAACACAAAACTTGGGACTTCCCCTAACTTTAGCTCTGTTCTTTTCTGGACCCTATTTGTTCCATTCCCTTGCTTTGCATTCCTAGCTTTCTCTTTCTCCATAGTGCACACAGATGCTCATGAACATACACACTTCAACTCTTCTCTTTCCTGGAAGTTGCCACTGGGAAAACAAGTAGTATAGAATCAAGGGAGAAACTAGTGATCCCTGGAGCCAGGCCTAGGGCAGTGGGAGCTACCCACTGGAGAGAGATGATGTCCAGAGACCAGAGTTGAAGAGTGGGTGGAAATGGTTGAATGGTAGAGGTAACCTGAGGCCTTTTTTGGTTCTAACCCTGTTTGTATGGGAGAGAGAATATTTCTTGAATTTCTGTCATTTTTTCCCAGGCTTGTATATTTCTAAATTTATCAAGCATGATAATGTCAGAGCAAACCAAGTTATATTCAATGCATTTTTACCATATCAGAAAACAAAAGAACTTTGAATTGTTGTGGAGTATTAAAAATAAGTATTACACAGTTTTTCCTTTTCTTATTTTTTTCAGAAGTCCCCTTTTTACTATGGTATGCACATACACACTCAGAAAGAAGACTTCTCCCTTTGCCCATTACCTCTGACCTCAAAACCTCCAACTGATTCCTTTGTAGGGTATGAGGCAGAGACAATGGAGGCTGGGCCCACCCTGGTGCTGGTGTACTAGGGGAGACTTAGGGAGGGGCCTGAGAGGGCAAGGCAGGCTGGGTAGTATGTGAGATCTGTAGGTGCCCCTGCAACTGAGACCTAAGGGTGAGGAGCTGGGACCCAGTGTTGCCTGTGTAGCAGCTGAGGGTAACAGCAGGCTCCACAGCAACCCCAGGCTTGGCGCTGTGCATTTCAGCCCACCATAATATGAAAAGCTTCCAGTTACTGAGGTTATGCTGGCCACTATGCTTTCATTTTATCTTCCAACCACTCTTTGGACCAAGTATCTTTACCCCTATTTTATAAGCAATGAAAGAGGTTTCTCCAGCATCAGGATTTCAGTTCAGGTCTGTCCAACTGCAAGGCTCCAGGAGTCTGTATGCCAGGGGCCCTGGGACTATATGGAGTCTGCATGTAGTTTATTCTGTGAAGTTGGCAGTATAACTTGGATGTGTACAGAGAAGCTACAGAGGAACAGGGACATCCAGGCCTGTCCAGTGTGCTGTATGCTCTAGCCATATGACTTCAGCAGTGTCTTATGTCTCCAGAGCCTGCTTTTTTTCCCAGGCTGATGCCCTCTGCCAAGGTTGTGAGCAAAATCAGATGTCATAGTGCAAAATAGAAAAGTTCGGGCACTATGCAGCATATGAGATATTCAGTTCATCAGTTTCCTCATCTAAAAAAATATAGGCCTTGGGCTGGGGATGTAGCTCAGGGGTAGAGTACTTGCCTAGTATGCATGAGGCCATGGGTTCAAACTCCAGCGCCGCAATAAATAAGTAAATAAATTTTTAAAATATAGGTTTTCATGGTAGCATTTACTTCCCTTTGTGGTCATGAGGATTAAAGACAATGCATGTTTGGAAGGGCAGTAAAGCACCATGAGTGACTCTTAGTCTTACCTGTTAGCTGAGTGAATCCTGGCTAAGGAACTGGGGAGCTTTGCACTGACTCTTTCATTTGCCATGAGTGCTTTTTCCATCCTGGGGTTTCATCTGGACTTCACTCAGGTCTCTGCCTAATCGTCATCCCCTCGGTGCCTAATCATGCCCAACGTTGTATTTTGTCTGCCTCTCACAGTAATAGAGCAGAAGCTTCGTAAAGGCAGGGCTTTTGGACTTGTTCGTCCCTATGCCCTGGCACCTGGCACATAGCACTGCCTAGGAAATATTTGAGAAGTGCATGACTGACATCTCCCTCTGTTTCTCCACAGGTGAGGTGACTGTCTAGCTGCCATAGTGAGTGTGCCAGCCTAGGTGAGGGGCAGAGACAGGTAAGGGCCTTGAGCCTGTGTATGCTGGTGATGGGGACTAAAGAGGGGCACTGAAAGTGGAAGAGGTGTCCCTGCGCCACACTGGAAGACAGGAGTGAGGTTCAGATGCCTGGAGGTGACCTGCTGAGGGCCCCCCTCTTCTCTGGTACAAAGCCTCTAGCCACTTTCATTGGAGTTTCAGTGGGACAAGAAAGAGGCAATGGAGTAGTCAGTGGTAGACAAGGGTATCTACACTTTTACAGCAAGAATGGCTTCCCATCTGCTGGAATCCTCAGTCTTTATGCCAAAGAAGAAAGTGAGTGCTTTCTTCTAACAGAGAAATTGAAACTCAGTTGGAAGATAAAGACTAGACAGTTAAAATTAATGATGGCAACAGGAGGAGGATCACTTAGCACTGTGGGGTCAGAACACTGCTGTATTTGTGTGGTTGGTGACATAGGAGACTTTTTCATCATTACTATGTCTCCTACATGTCAGGTATCACATTGAGAGGAGTATGGGTTGGGACAGAGAAGTGAGTACAATGTCCCTACCCTCAGGAACTGATAGCCTAGTGGGGAGACTGTTTCAGAATTAACACAGGAGCAGTACCCAGCCCAGATTTGGAGTAAGAGCCTTGAGGAAGGAACAGAGCTTCAGGAGGGGCTTGGTGTGGGAGGTCTAGCCAAGTGGGAGGGAGGGAGTGGTATCAGGAGTCCCCAGCAGAGAGGCTGGTCTGCTGGGACCTCATTGGCAGTGCCCTCTACTCCTCCCAGGGTACTGGGTGCCTAGGGCAGCTGAAACTGGAAGAGGAAGAGTTGGAGGCAAGCAGGTATTCAGGAGGAGATGAGGCCTAGGGAGAGGGGCCTGGCTCCAGGGTCATCCAGCAAGTGAAACAAGCCAGGGCTGGGTCTTCACACCAAGCCCCTCCTGAAACTCTGTTCACAGGAACCCCTGAGTCAGTCATATCCACCCTTTGGAGGCCACATCTCAGGGTATTGTCCCATAGTGCTTTCATTTGACTCTCTCAATAGCCCTGTCAAGAAGCCCTGAGCATTTCTCAGAATTAGGAAACTGAGGATCAGTTGGTTGACCAAATGAGTGACCAAACCAAGCAAAGTTTTCAGTTCATCCAGCTTACATTGGGCAAAGCCAGCTAGAGCCTTTTAGCTACAAAGCTAGGGGTTTTGCCCATGGCCCCACTAACTTGAGCATGTACCTGCCTCAAACAAGGGACCTCTGATCCCCTGGACAAATCCTCATCGTCTTACCTGTTATATTAATGTATATTATTTAGGTAGTATTAGTATTACTACTACTGTTATGGATAATAGTCATGTGTTTTAAGTCTTTTTATGAGACAGGGTTTCACTCAGTTGCTGAGGTTGGCCTGGAACTTGTAATCTTTCTGCTTCAGCCTCTTTTTTTTTGGCCAGGGAGGTGGGTACCAGGGATTGAACTCAGGGGCACTCTACCACTAAGCAATATCCCAAGTCCTATTTTGTATTTTATTTAGAGACAGGGTCTATTGAGATGCTTAGCACCTCGCTTTTGCTGAGGCTGGCTTTGAACTCGCAATCCTCCGGCTTCGTCCTCTTGAGCCACTAGGATTACAGGTGTGCACCACCACGCCCAGCATGCCTTAGCCTTTTTAGTAGCTGGGATTACAGGCATGCACTGTACCACAGCTAAGTCTTTTTTTTTTTTTTTTTTTTTTTTAAGTTTTCAAATCACTTTTATGGACCTAATATTTTGTTTGTCAGTACTGAATGAGATTAGGTGATTTGGGGTGTTATTTTGTAAATGGGAACACTGAGTCCAGAGCTTGATTGACTTGCCAGTTCCAGGCTGACACCTACAGAGAATTCAAGATTTTCAGTCCCTTGCTCAGTGTCTGTCCGACCTACGGTACCATCAGACAGTACAGTGGTTTTTAAAACAATGCTCTATTCTCAAGATAGGAAGAGTGAGCAGAAACCTCCCAGGCTGACCGTGAGTTTGTCACAATGTCTGTGGCATATAGATTACACCTATCTAAACTCTGAAAATAGGAAGAGTTTCATCTTTGTTGTCCTCCCTCACCCCTCTTCATGCCTGAAGTAGCCTTCTAGGGCTTCTCCCACTTGTTCCCAGAGCCTGACATCAGAGGCCATGGACCAGCCAGCCAGTGATCCTGGAAACCTGAGGCCAGGAGAGGGTGGTGATGGCAGCATGGAGCCAGGCACCTGCCAGGAGCTGCTGCACCGACTGCGGGAGCTAGAGGTGTGTGTCTGGGAGCTAGTGGGAATGGGAGTGCACGCTAGACCCCTGAGGAGGCTGGGCTACCTCTCCACCCTGCTGCCAGGCTAGAGGAGACTGATTATTGCTGCAACAGAGCTTCTCCAAGAAGCCCTTTTCTTGCTCTTAAAGCTCTCCAACCCAAGTGGCAGCACAGGGTGGGCTGTCCTAACCCCCAAATGTCTCTCTTCACCCCTGCTTTTATACCTCTACTGGCTCTAGGGCAGCAGATGGTCACAGGGGACATAGGAGGAAGGGGTCAGATGACTCAGGGCCCAGGAGTTGAAGTACAAGGTGTGGATCTTCAAACCAAACACCTTGCCACATTAAGACCCTCTCCTCCTCCCTCCAGCCTCCAGTGTCCACCTCCCAGGGTTACTTTTGGCATTACTCACTGAGCTCTCCAGCCTCACTGCCTGACGTTGTGATTTACAGAAACCCAGTTGTCTCACCTCTGCCCTTCTGCTACTCCTGGTTCACCTCTGCAGGCCTCCCCACCTGAACTGTAGCTTGTAGATTTCTTTCCTCCTCTTCTTTAAAAGGAATTTGCCCTGGGGAAAGCAGTCCCCAAAGCTTCCCTCGTACCCTCTTTCTTCCTCACTCCTGCAGGCAGAAAACTCTGCGCTGGCCCAGGCCAATGAGAACCAGAGGGAAACCTATGAGCGCTGCCTGGATGAGGTCTGTGGAGTCTGTGGTGGGACTGTGCTGGGTTGGGGGTGGGGAGACATGGCTTGCTTGCTAATAAGCCTTGGGGCTTTCTGTCCTTAGGTTGCTAACCACGTGGTGCAGGCATTGCTGAACCAGAAGGTGAGTGACCACAGGAAATATTCCCACCCTCAAGCCCAGCTACCCAGGGGAAATGCCCTGAATGCAGATGGGGAGGGCCTTCCCCAGGACCCCCCAACTAGCTCAGCTAAGCATTCACTAGGAACTGGAGGAGATGACCTATCCCCCTCCTCCAATTATCCCCCTCTACCTGTTTTGGTCAGGTCCATGCTTTTCTTCCTGGAGGCAGAGGTGTGAGTAGGTAAGGCCAGGTCTCTGAGCTATGGTAACTATGGTTTGGACTTGAATCCTCCCCTTACCCTGGTCACAGCTGGTTTCCCCAGTTTGTGATGGTTCTCATAGTAATGTTGATATTGTGAGCATAAGTGGGATATAAATTTTACTCAAGTACTGTGGATCACTTCTTGACATAAGGACCACTCTGACTCCAAGGTCTTCTTCCATCTGAAATACACCTTTCTTTGATGTATGGTTTCTAAGAAGCAAAGAGTTGGCTCCAGGGATAGGAAAAATGGAAAGAGGATGGGATTTATCTCCCATCAGGGTGGTAACCCTTAGAAACTTACCATCCCCAAAAGAGGCTGTATTTGCATACAGGCACTTTCAGATCCCTTGTAGGAAGTTGCAGGAGAAGGACATGCCCAGCAAGTGCCCTGGGCTCCTAGGCAGGATCTGTGCCCCCTACTGGGATGAAAAGGTCTGTGCTCATTCTGCTCTTCCTGTCCCCACCATCCTTCCCTTCACTTCCTCTGCCTCTTGGACGGGTGCAGGACCTACGAGAGGAGTGCATCAAGCTAAAGAAGAGGGTGTTTGACCTGGAACGACAGAACCAGATGCTGAGTGCTCTGTTTCAGCAGAAACTTCAGCTCACAACAGGCTCCCTCCCCCAGGTGGGCACATGCCCTTTTTCTGCCCTCTCCTAGTCTGGTTCCTACTGTCTCCTGTCATCCGTGCTGTTTTTGCTCACAGACACACAGAAAAACAGGCCATCATCGACCCCCACTTCATACTGGGGTCTGTAGCCATCATGGAAAAGCCTGCCCAGCCTGATGGTTTTACACTTTAGATGGAGTAAAAACTACTTGAGTTCCCGCAAGCTTGGCTGGCCCTTGCGTCCTACTTGCTCCCCACCCAGCTGAACAGCATCCCTTCTTGCTGACAGAGAAGGTTCATACTTGCTCCTGCCTCGTGTGAGGAGATGGGTGGAGGCTGCAAATGCAATTATTTCAAGCTCCCAAGAGGCCCCTTTGGCACTGACATGGTGCTTCCTGGCCAGGGGCAGGGGTGGAGCTACACATAAGGCAGCCCAGGGCTTGTGTTGTGACAGAGCAGTCGGGAAGGGTGTTTCACTCCTGATAACTATGGGCACACTTAGTGACGTACACCTGTCACTGGTGTATACACATGTCATAGACAGTGGCCTCTGCTGTTAGCCCTGACTCTTGCCTTCCTCAGAGCAGCAAGAGGCTCCTGGTGAATTCTGGGCCAAGATGTCCCTTAAGGTTACTCTTTCAGGAACTCCCAAGGATATGGTTAAGACATAGTGGTTGGAAGATCTGGAGCAACTCATGACCATGATGATGTTTCTGAAGGCCCCATCTCACCCAGACATTGCAGAACTGATTCTGCATCAGCAGTGAAGACTATAGTTCTCCCTGCCCTATAGTCGTCCCTGCTTTGAAGAATCCATTCAGAAATCCCATGAGGTCCAACCACACCAGCCAAGTTCACCCCTTCTCAGTGACTGCTGATGACAGAGGATTGAACATCCTTAAATCATGTATTTTTTACCAAAATGAAGTCTGGGACCTCTTAGGATTTCGACCAATAGTTTTATCCTCCCCAGAGATAAATGGACATAATGGAAAGAAGGAAAACCCTGGCCTCATATAAACTGGGGTTAGATCCCTAACTTAGCCACTTCTTAGCTAAGTGTGACCTTGGGCAGATTATCTAACTTTGAAAACTAGACTCTTTTATCTTCAAAAATGGGCATGAAAATACCTATATTGCATATTGTTGCGATGATTAAATTAGATAATATATAGTGCTTGACCCAGCATGTAATCAATAAATGGTAGCTGTTTATCATTATTAATGTGATTTCAAAGTTATGTTTGTTAGGATGAACACTTCTTTGAGCAAATGCTAATTAAGCTCTTATTGTGAGCAGTGCATTTGCCAGCATATACGGAATTGAATTGGATCTCAAGGCCTTAGGGGCTGTGGCCTGTGCAGGGTGTTCATGACCCCACAAGATCTATAGACGGCCATGCTACAAAACTGAATGCAACAGTGCTGTCTGTCCAAGAGCCCACTCAGGAGGGAGACGGGCCCTCAGAAGGACTGGGGAAGATTCCTATTGGGAATTAACATTAGACCTGTGCTAGATTGATAGGAGATTCACAACGAATGACATGAGTATTGGGGAGAAGGGATTTCCTGTGGGAAGAAGAGCCTAAGTAAGGATCTGTGGGCAAGGAAGCCTAGGGAGTAGCAAGCTATTCAGCTTGGCAGGAACAAAGGATATGTGAAAGGACAGTGAGTGATAAAAGCTACAGACAAGTATCAGGGGAAGACATATCCAGGGAACCTGCAGGCCAGGCCAGGAGCCCCATGGGAGTTCAGACTTGTTTCCTCAGACAGTGGTAGGCACATTGAGCACACAAGTGCTTTAGGAAAAAGATAAAGAAGATGCTTTAGGCTGCCTTGTGCTGGGAGGTGGAAAGGCTACAAAATCAGGTCAAGGAAACTGATTGAAATGCCCAGCAGCATCCAGGCTAAAAGTGGGAAAATTCAGACTGAACTCACTGCTGGCGGATGACCAGAGGCAAGGCTGAGAGAGGCTACAGAGACTAGGATTAAAGACTGTAGGGAGTGGGGGTGAGGGAAGAGTTAAAACTGACTCATAACCAGTTGAGATGACTGAGAAGAGGAAATCACATTCTCAAGGACTGAGAAAAGTGGCCCTTGATTAAATCCTACTTTTGCAATCCTCAGAATAGATGAGACTAGGTTGGGGAGGCAGAAATAATGGCTCCCTGCCATCTTTTTTCTAAGATATCAGTCTCAGCCTTGCTGGAATAATAGGTGGCTATAACAGAAAGAGACCTCATGGTGACTCCCTTTTAAATAGGGGAGGAAGCACCCCAGAAAAATAGAGCAGTGCTGGAGATAGGTACCCTGGGTTAGACCCACTACTGCTCTCCAGACCTAAGGCACATATCTTTCTCCCCAAAGTCCCCCCTCCCTGTCCCATGTTATCCTCCTCTTAACCAGCAGTTAGTGGCAGCAGCAGGAACTGCACCTTGGACCAGGAAATGTCCCTGGGAGGCACACTTGGATGTGAAGGCCTGGCTTCATGACAGCATTGTGCTAACTCTCCTTTTCCCTCTGCAGATCCCACTCACTCCTCTCCAGCCACCTTCAGACCCACCAACCACCCCCTCCCTGAGTGCCGCTGAGGGACCAGCCACCTCTTTGCCTTTGGGTCGCTGTGCTGGTCACAGAGAGGTAGGAGAGGTGGGCATAGTGGTCTTGGCCTCCTGGCTAGGGGCTCGTCAGTCAATGCTCCACTGCTGGTTCCTAACAAGATGCAGGGGACGCTGTTTCTCATGCTCAGACTCTTGTCCATGCTTGAAGTATGAGCCTTCAGCCGTCAGCCATATAACCAAGAAAACCAGATTCCCACCCCCACCCCTGGTCTGTGAGCAAATGCATTAGTAATGCAGTGAGAGTCATAGTTAACACTTATGGAACTCATTCCATGCCAGGCACTGCACAGGGCACCTTGGGGCTCTTTTATCTTATTTTATGATTTTAAACATAATTACCATCTCATTTTACAGATGACACTATGAAGCTCATAGGTCAAATAGCTTGCTGAAGGTCAAGTTGCTAGGTAGAACTGGGACTTGAACCCTCACAGTCTGACTCCAGAGAGGATGTAGTTAACCACTGTTCCAGACTCAAGAAGGAGCAGGATAGCAGCAGGGAAGGTTTGCATGGAGTTATTCCCAAGCCACTTCTCCTTTTGGGGATCAGGCCAGCATTTTGGCTGGATAGAGAAAGCCTGCGTTTGCCTACAGTGACTTAGGTCTTAGCCACATCATACTCGCTTCTTGAGTCCCCATTCATTCTGGAACATGAAAAATGGACAGGCCTCCCTCCTGAGACAAGCATAAATGTCATAGTTATAGCTGGGATAGGAGGCTGGGATTTAAGAAGGGGATGCAGGGTGCCCACTCTACTGGAAGTGTGCCACATACAAGTTGGGGTAACCAGATCTCAGCACCCCTTGAGCCATCATACCCCAAGAGCTATGAATTTCTTTTGGGATCACAGACACACAACCAGGTCAACCCTATTCCTGGCATATTTTCATGCCCAACTTAGGGCCTGGGCCTAGACTGAATGCCCAATATCTAAGTCTTCTCACTTCCTTCTCAGGTGTGTTGGGAGCAGC